>NC_091977.1:388495052-388798915 GCF_044704955.1 Pristiophorus japonicus
GATGAATCATTTGATGGGAACAAAGAGGAGGTGATGGAGAACTTGAGCGGGTCTACAGCACTAATGGTGCTGTGACAGATACAGACCAGCTGTTTTTCTTCAGTTTTGGGGAATCAGAAGAGAAGGCTCAGTTGGACATTAAAGTAGTACTTAAAAACCTAAAAGGTACTGAAATGATGAACATCAATAGGGCTGGATTTTGTGGTCAGCGGCAAGTGAACGGCGCCGACTGTTCGTTACACTTGCCCATAGACGTTTTAAGCGCTTTTGCACTGAAACTTAATGCCATTCAATGTATTTGAATGGTGAGTCTCTTGGTATCGTGCAGGTTCTGGCGGAGAAGAATATCTCGGATAGTAATTTCCTGATTTCCCCGTTTAACTGTGCATGTGAGGTCACCGGAAGTTGCTGTCTGATTTACACGTTAACAGTGGTGAGCACTGTTAGCCTCACCATTATTTTAACACAAAATCCAGCCCAATATGTTTAATATGGTCACGGATCCTTCACCAAGTAAGCATAGGCTTAAACTTAGAAGTAGGATTTGAAAAAAAGAGTTTAGGTTTAACTACTTTACATAGCAGGTGGTGAATATATGGAATGGACGGCTTAGTGGAAATAGTGGTTGCTGATTGTATCACCCAATTCAAAAGAGTTGGATAAGTGTCCAGAGAAATAATGGACAGAAGTTACGATGGGTATCGTGGGATATATTTTCTAGACGCTGGGGTGGACTAGATGAATGTCAATGGACTGTTCCAGTCCTGCATTCCTCTGATCCTAATGATGCTGTAGAAAAATAAAATGTGCCATTTGGTACAAAGGCTTGTGAGAATCTAAGTGCCAGCAGAAGAAAAGTGAGGAGAGGTAGAGCAGAAATGGCCATAAATCTGTTGGATGAGTCTTCTTATGAGCCTTGTAAACATTCTGCCATATCGAGCTCAGCACCTATAAACCCTGAATACATTATACGTAGGCGAGATTTGCATCTGTTGCTGACTCGTTATGAAGTCTCTGCTCGTTTGTGCTGTTTTTTTTGTCGCAATTAGCCTGAAATCGGCGCACAAGATTGCAGAATTATAAGTGTAAATTGCGGTCAGTGTAAATCGAGTTTTCACGATCTTTGGCACTAGGTTTAAAAACACTGCGCTAGAAGCAGACCCGCCCACAAAACTGGTCACGCCCTCAGGGTGAATTTATCACCATTGGGAGTTTCCGCTAATTGCGCTCATTTGCAGGCTTTCGATGAGATTTTAAAAATTAAACTGGATCTTCTGGGCGCAAGGACACTAATAGATACATTTTGAAAGGTTTTGAATTTATTTTTTTTATTTATTTACTAAGGAACTGACTACTGTACCCCAATCTAACTAAAACATAGTTTTGTAGATTGTTTAAAAGTTATTTTCAGACATTTAAAATGGGGTTATTCACAGATGGTGGATTGACATTGCGATTAAATATGCTTATTTTTTGGCCCAGAACTTGCGATTGGAAGCTTCCCGCGGGCGGATGTCTCCGACTGCAAACATTTCTATGAAAGTACCTGTTGTTCCCAGAGTTTCGGGGACTTCTGGTCCTGGGCCTCTATGCAAAGGTCTGCGTAGAGGCCCATGTATCCCAGCAGCATATGCGCCTATGTACGCATCACTGAGATCACGTGGGCTGGCCCAACCTATCAGAGTAGGGGTATTCCCATTCATTTTAATCACCATAAGTATGAATGGGAATATCTCCCAAATCACAAAAACACTTAAGATAAAATGTTTAAAAATTATATTTAAAAATTAATCAAAATGGAATTTAATTAATTTAAAACAAAAATTAATTTTTTTGAAAAATAAATGTACACACTTCAAATGGTCTAAAAATAAACTTACCTTATTTAATAGGATTTTAACTGTTTAAATTATTGAAAAAAATTATTATTCTGTACTTTAAGACCTAGAAATTCAGTTTTTGGCAATATCATTTTCTCCACGTTATACCACTAAAAACTTTGCTATTTTTTCAGGGGGGTAAAATTGGCAAAAAAATGTGCCTGAAGGTAAAAATCGGCATTGCATGAGGATTCGCGATGGAAACCGCGGTCTTCGCCAACTTTAGCCTGAGGCTTATCACTGCCAAAAATACAGACCCCGGGATGGGAGTAAACACACAAAATTTGCAAAAATAAAAAAATTAAAAATCAGAAAACACTTAATTAATGAATCGCTGAAATAGAATTAAAAAATAAAAGCTTCAACTTACCTTTTATGTAGGTCTTCAAAACTGCCATTCGTTAACTTTGGCCAATTTAGGTGAGTAACTTTTACCAGCAAAAAAGGCGAAATATCGACGAAAAAACGTGCGCAAGGCTGGCCAATTTAAGTCTTATGCTGATAAAAGCAGGCCTTATGCCAATATCTTAATGAAGGAGCTTCCTGCAATTGCCCTTCAGAAATATCCGTCAGGCATAAAATGGGAAGAGATCCAAAAATACAGATCTCTGTCTCTTTTTCCATACCATTGTATTCTGTGAACTGTTGCACATGGGCCATTAATGATATGAAAAATATCCCCAACTTCTTCATGTTTAGAATTCTTACTTGTGGAATAGGCTGTTATTTAGGACAGTGGATGCAAGTTCAGTTAAAGCAATCAAAAGAGAATTGTAGCAATTCCAGAATCGGCAAAGAGCAACAATATCAACTTGTATTTATATAGCGCCTTTAACATAGTGAAACGTCCCAAAATGCTTTACAAGAGTATTATGCGATAAACATTTGACACTGAGCCGCATAAGTAGAAATTAGAGCAGGTGACCAAAAGCTTGGTCAAAGAAGTATGTTTTAAGTAGCGTCTTGAAGGAGGAAAGGGAAGTAGAGAGGCGGAGAGGTTTAGGCAGGGAGTTCCAGAGCTTGGGGCCTAGGCAACAAAAGGCACGGTCACCAATGGTTGAACGATTAGAATCAGGAACGCTCAGGAGGGCAGAATTAGAGGAGCGCAGACATCTCGAGGGGTTGTGGAGCTGGAGGAGATTAGAGAGATAGGGAGGGGCAAGGCCATGGAGGGATTTGAAAATAAGGATGAGAATTTTGAAATCGAGGCATTGCTTAACCGGAAGCCAATGTAGGTCAGCGAGCACAGGGGTGATGTGTGAGCGGGACTTGGTACGAGTTAGGACACGGACAGTCGAGTTTTAGATCACCTCTATTTTACATAGGGTAGAATGTCGGAGGCCAGCCAGGACTGCTTTAGAATAGTCAAGTCTAGCGGTAACAAAGGTATGGATGAGGGCTTCAGCAGCAGATGAGCTGAGGCAAGAGCGGGGATGGGCGTTGTTAAGGAGGTGGAAATAGACGGTTTTAGTTATGCTGCGGATATGTGGTCGAAAGCTCATTTCAGGGTCAAATATGCGAACAGCCTGGTTCAGCCTCAGACTGAAGTTGGGGAGAGGGATGGAGTCAGTGGCTAGAGAACAGAGTTTGTGGCGGGAACCGAAAACAATGGCTTCGGTCTTCCCAATATTCAATTGGAGAAAATTTCTGCTCATCCAGAACTGGATGTCGGACAGGCAGTCTGACAATTCAGAGGAATATGGGTTTAGGATCAGAAAGTCTGATCTGGTCAGAAACAAAAACTGTCAGATCGAGTCTTGAAACAGGAGCTAGGTAATGTAATGAGCTGAACTTATGTGTTACTCACTGATTAACAGCAATATATGGATATAACCTAAAAAAATGTTTGCATAATAATAGTGCATTATAGCACAATAATATTATTCTAGTCTGCTTTAGGGATAGAAGCTGAATGTGATTTAGTTGTGTGGAGTCAAAAAATTCAATTTAAAAATTGAACAACTGTTTCTGCTGCAACATATTGGCCCAAAGTTTCCACATGATTTGCTCCTGATTTTTAGGAGCAACTGGTGTAGAACGGGGTATCTTAGAAATCGGAATTATCCACATTTAGTTTTCTGCAGTTCTAGTCAGGTAGAACAGTTTCACTTTGGAACTGAATTTTTTTTTCAAAAGGGGGCGTGTCCGGCCACTGACGCCTGATTTGAAAGTTTCCACAGTGAAAACGTACTCCAAACTAACTTAGAATGGAGCAAGTGAAGATTTTTGTACGCTTGAAAAAACCTTGTCTATACTTTAAAAAAATCAGGCGCAGGTTACAAATTAGGCGTCGGGAACGAGGTGGGGGGGGCGGGGAAGGGAAGTCATTAAATTTTACAATCAATCCTTAGTTATACTTATACAAATATTATACAAATAAATCCAACCTGAATAAAAATTTATAAGCAAAGAAAAGATTAAATAAACCATGTTCCTACCTGTGTGAAAGTGCTTCAGGCAGGCCTTTCAGGCAGCGGTGTGGCGTCGGTCTCGGGGGCAGGCAGCAAGCAGCCTTGGTGCTGAGCTTCAGTGCTTGAGGCAGCGGTGTGGCGTCGGTCTCGACGGCAGGGGCAGGCAGCAAGCAGCCTTGGTGCTTGAGGCAGGCCTTCATTCCCCGCGAAGATGCAGCACCCGGACGGACTTGAGGCCATTCGGCCATGGGATTGCAGCGGCGTCAGTGGCTGGTCGGGAGCAGCAGCAGCCTTCGAGCTGTGAGGGGGACTGACTGAGGCCATTTGGACAGGGAGAGGCAGCCACATCGACATCTTTATATTTAAATTTGCAGAATGGGTGCACCACATATTATGCAATGGTTTGCTTCCTCATGCAAGAAATTCTTTGTTCTTGGTGGAAGTTGATCCATTGCAAAGTTGAATTGGCACTTTTATTTCTCCAAACACACAGTCCTTAATTTGCAGGCACCGGTTCTGCAAGTTTAGCAGTGAAAAGCTGAACTTACTGATTTCAGCAGGTGATTTATTCAGCAGTGCTGCTAAAAGCACTCCCTCACACACAGAAATATCAAGAAAATTAAAATGCAAGCCTTTGCAGGGATCCAAGAAACAAATCTTCACTTTTTCTGCAGCACTTTTAAAAATGGCCGAGTGCCAATGTTTACTTCAGACTGCGTGTGCGCGAACACTCCAACGCGCACGCGCAAGGTTGCCCGCACCAAGAAGCCCCATTTAAATTGTACCCGCCCCCTCCTACTTACAAAATCGGCGCGAGTGGTAGGCTCCGCCCCCTGTGCGCCGCGCCAAGCAGACATCGAGCTCCAAGGAGCTCGAGAATACCGCGTTTCTTTTCCGGTGCCGTTTTCGGCGTGAAAAACAGGCGCCCAGCTCTGAGGGGCGGCTTTTTCGCCGCGTGTGGAAACTTGGGGCCATTATTACTCACATAAAATATATATATTTTATGGAAATTTCTAGTACACAGATCCTTAGGGGAACCAGCTAGTAATGAATTGCATCACACAGCCAAAATGTACTTTAATAAAGCAATTTAAAATAGATCTTCTAATACACATACAGAACTGCCTTTGGGCGATAAGCCAGTCTAGCATAGATTCACAACATTTAACTTTGAGGTGACTCGGATCATGTATTGCATAATTAAAGCTTCTTCAGGGTCAAAGACAATGAGCCAGATATAGACGTAATGGCGGATCTTGTGGTGAACGATGTTAATTGGACGTTTTACTTCGCCATTCATATCATCCTATATTTACGCTGATAGGATAATAGCGCAGCGATGTCAATGTTGCACCTCGAACCTCATGAACGTCGTATCCAATGACTTATCTCCTTAACCAATGAAATATAACTGTAAAGGCACAAAGTGAAAAACAGAGAAAGAAAAAGTCAAATTAGAGACAGAAAGAAAAATAGAGAGAAAGAGAGTGGATTAAGAGAGAGAGAAAAAAGAGACAGAAAGGAAAAGTAAGAATTTTTTAAAAAAGAATCAGCAGAAGAAGGGGATATTGTAACCCAATTGTGTTTGGGAATTGTATTGGGTCTTGAGAAGTTGAGTGAATGACAAGGTAGATGTATGAAGTGTAAAAACATTCTTGACCCATGAAGTATAGAACCAGTGATCTGTCCATCATGATCAGAAACAGTGGAACACCCAGTTGATACATCATTGCACCGCTTTCATAGGAATATAGGAATTGCTAGACAAAAATAGACCAAAATCCAGAAAGTTTGCTTTCTACCTCTCTGGTAGTTGCATGATATTATGATAATGTTGACTAAGCATAGCAATCAATCTCTATAACTTAGTCTACAAATGATATGAAGAAAACCCCAGTGGTGGACAGCTTTGGGAACCATATGTCCAAAATCACCTTTTTCCTCCCATGCATGTTACACTTGCCATGTCATGTATCAAATTACTCATACTGCATCTTAAAATGTTATTTTCTGAAATAAATCTATCTAATTTGAATTTCTGGGTGTAAAAACAGCTTTGCATCTTGAAAGTTATTGCCTTCTGACACTAACAGGAATGTGGATGGCAAGCCTGGTACAAAAATACTGCCAAAACAAATAAAAAGTTAGAAACAATCTCTAGGAGCACTCCACTACCTGCTGGAGTGCGACTCCACAGCTTCATTGTTCCCTTTCTGGGCCTCCAAGGTTGAGTGTCATGTCAAGACCATAAATCACATCATTAACAGGGGTATCCCCTACGACATTAATTACAAGCCCTAAATTGCTGAGGTGGGATTACTTCATATTAACGTCATAAATTCAGCAATTTCATGATTGCCATTAAGTTCAACTGGTAGCCTCACGGCGAGAAGGTTTTATCTGCTTTGGTGAAGCCAATGGCCTAATGGCACAAATCGTCCAGCAATTTGGGGTGAATCGGAACGCACGGCACTGCAAATTGTTGGATTATTTACAAATTAATGAGTGCTCGTAATGTGTCATTATAATCCCAGTAATTTCTGCCCTATTGCTTACTTCAATAAAATAAACCCTAAAGAGTACACTGCAACAAGACTTTACATGAGCAATTCAATAACCTGAAAGAATTTTATAAGGTCGTGTAACTATTTGAATCGGATACTTTGCTCTGAGTTTGACAGACAAAGGCCCTTAATTTTTGACATGCTACCAGCATCGCATTTTGGTTCAATAATTTGAAACATTGAATTACACAGACTGGCAGTTGAGCAACAAAATGACAGAAGCCAAGTGAATTTACAAACTAATGAAGAATTTAACTATTGGGCCGCCCAGGAAGAAGAAGGATACCATTCTCAGGTGGGGAAACCTTATGATTTTAGATTGTCATATATTGTTAAGAAGATCAGGATATAGATCAGAGAAAGAAAACATAGCATAGTTTGAAAAGATATTGACCTAGAAATTAGCCTCCTTGGTGCCTCCTGTTATCACCTCCCGGGGTGATAACGGGATGCCATCGAGTTACCGATCGGGTGCAACGGGAAGATCGACTCCCAGCATATTCAGCATGAGGTATGCAGCAGCGACATGGCATTGCGCACCAATCTCCTTCGCCCGGAGATCGTAACATCATCGCTGTGCGCATCACCCCAGTAGTGCCCCAGACCCAAACTTGCGTTATGACTTAATCCTTATCACCCACCATTAGTGAAATAATATTTGGTGTGACCTTTAAAAAAACACATCTTTTCTGGTATATACCACCACAAATTATTTTCTGTAAATTTTTAGGAGTATAAATTCTGGTGGCGCAATGATTTTGCTAGAGTGGGGCAACACATAACTCTGCCTGTGGTTTGGCTCTGACCAACATATTGGGGCCAGGTACTCATGACATTAGCAGCTCTGCAGGAATGCCCTTCCAGCGGATGTCAAAGCAACATGGTGCCACTCCATCAGAGGGATTCACAGGCCGGTTCAATTCAAGTTTCTTAGGCAGAAAATTACTTTCTTATTTGATCCCTTGCTGGCAGTTTCAGAATTAAAGAGCAGTCGATCTCTTGGTGGGGTAAAGATCTCCCTCAGCTATGTCTGTTTTCTGCAGCCGTGGATACCACTGGGTCTTATGGCAGGATATTTAGCGGTAGTTTCAGGGGGGTCTGAGATCACAACCAGACATGCCCCCAAACTGGAGTCAGGACAGAAAAGCATGGAATCAAGAAGCACTCATGTCCCACCTCGACAGAATTTACCATAGCTGCTTCCAGGGGTGGAAATCTGGTGGTGAATGATTCTTGCCCAACATGCAGTCCCACCGCCGGCACTACCGACTTCCGGCCAAGAAGGAGGAAAGTTCAAGGCTCTTATAGTCAATGTTGCAAAATAGAATTAGAGAAATGTGATAATCATGGATTATTTCTTAATTGATACCGGTTCTCAAAATTATCAAGATGAAATCTGACATTAGTTTAATAGTTAATGAGGCGCAGGCCGAGGAGCGGAAGGAGCGGCGTATAGGCCTGGCCCAGCAGGCTGAGCAGCCCCTGGCCTGCGAGCACCATCGGAGCAGGCCGGGGAGCGGAGGGAGCGGCGTGGAGTGGAGGCCTGGCCCAGCAGGCTGAGCAGCCCCTGGCCTGCGAGCACCATCGGAGCAGGCCGGGGAGCAGAGGGAGCGGCGTGGAGGCGTACCACTCCAAGGAGCATCACATGCTGGAGCAGGAGAGCAACGGCAGTGAAAAGGGACGTCACCAAGGTCCAGGTCGGTGATTGCAGCATGGGCAGATACAGCAGGAGCGGCGAGGTCGGGGCAAAGGAGCAGTGAGAGATTGTAGAGGGACGTGATCGGGGCCCAGGGGAGGCGCGAGTTCGGGGCCCAGGAAAGTTGAGGGCCCAGGGGCAGCACAGGCCAGCCCACACTGCGATATGTGTGCGCATTAGGTCTGTGCAGCAGAGCTGGTCTCAAGTCGTCTTGGTTAATCCTTGCTACTGGACCAAGACCTAGCTCTGTCAAGTCCGTGTGGTGGCTGATGTGCAACGGCCACCACACGTTAAAAAAATCCACGCACAGACATCTTCCACTCTTCAAGATTTAGTTCGGGACCTGGAATTTTATGTCCTTCATTGAAACAACTGTGAACTTCTTGACGTGGAAGCAAGTCATCCTCGATTCGAGGGACTGCCTATGATGATGAGTTAATGAGGCTGATGTGGAACTGCTGCTGCCATAAATTAGAAAACAGAGGATCGTCATAAGCAGTCCCTCGGAATCAAGGAAGACTTGCTTCCACTCTTAAAATGAGTCCTTAGATGGCTGAACAATCCAATGTTGGAGTTGTCCATGAGGGTCCTGACGTTCCAGGTCCCGAACTTCATGTTAACGGAGTGGAAGATGCCTGTGCGTGAGTTCTTTTAACGTGGGGTGGCCGTTGCACACCGGCTACCACATGGGCTTAGCTGAGCAAGGTCTTGGTCCAGTGACAAGGTGGTCCCAAGACAACTGGAGACCAGGCACTGCTGTAGTTGCCTAGTTGCCTACGGTGAGATGTTGGCCGCAAGCTCGGCGCTGAGTAGTGCCCTTGATGGTAGGTGGTCCGATGCTTGGTTGGGGGGTAGGCATTGGGAGGGTCAGTGGCTCACTGGAGTTCTGAGTAGAAGGTCACAGCCATGATGCTCACCAGTCAGAAGAGGCCAGGTCACCAGTGGGGAAGTAGAGGCCCAATTGTTAGAGTACCAGGAAAGAAGCCATTACTTGCAATAGCAAGGGCCTTATCTAAGCAGATGACTGCGGTTGTGAGTGGGATCTCCACAACTCCAAGGACTCCTTGTCGTTTCGGAAGAAGTGTTTTCAGAAGAATTACTGGGATTCACAGGGAATCACATGTGACAAGCATTGCCCTTTACAAAATATCACATCGTACAATGTCTTTTGTCCCAGTAGTAAAGACAGTTGACAGCACTCATGTTCAATGTTTCACATCCTGCAATATATGCTATTGTACTTAAGTCTCACAGCCTAGGTTCTTATGTCCTGACAGCTATCCTTACTGCTATACATTCTACCTTTGGTCCACGTTTGGTCCGAGGGACTGCCTATGATGATGATGATGATGATTGACATTCTACCTATATCCCGACTGCTTGTGATTGCAGGACTTGGAGATTGCAGCACCCAATTAACACTACATATTCCTCTTTCAGAAAAATACAACACACGAAGCCTGGAAATGCCAGGCTACTGCAGCAGGACAAGCTAACATTCAGTATTTAACAATACAGGACAAGAAAGTCAAGGCCCTAATTGACTTTCACTCTGGGCGGCAATTAGATAGAGATGTGACAGTCTGTGCCTTCAATGGGTTTGTGAGAATGTAAGAATAAATGACCGCGAATTTTAGAAGTCTAGCAGGCCGGTTTTGCTGGAAAGATGAGAGTCGCCTCACTTCTGGCGTGGAATATGGAGGCTGTCTTTTTGGAGAGGTTGTAGCGCTGCCGCCGAAATGCCTGAATTGACGCACAACTGTAATTTTGGATAGCGGTGCTCTGGATAACGTCCTCTCTAAATCACGCATGGAAGAACGTGTGCGCAACAGTACTACAGAGATGCTGCCGACGCTTCTTAAAGGGTCACACACAACTCTCAGGAAAGTTTAGATCTTAGCTTTTGGACTTTTAACATTTTATTTTGGAATAGTGACGATGCAATAGATTTTAAAAGTTGTTAAAGTGTGCAGGGAGTGTTGCTGGGCGCTTGCAAGGCTTTGGATGTTAAAGGTAGGCCTCTGAGACCACCACTTGCTCCCAGTCCTTGGGGCTCTAGTTGCAGTCCCCCTTGGGTTGCAATATCATATGGAGATGACGCAGAGGCAGCAAAGGGGACAAACTGCTCACAGCGGAAAGAAGCAGGAAGAAAAAGCAGAAGAAGCGAAAAGAAGGAGGCAACCCAGACAGCCCCTTTCTGGCTGGGATATCCGGGATCAAATCATCCGCCTGTGGTATCAATGAACACAAGCCCAATTCCCCTTTCAACATTTATACCTTCCCTCTGTTACTGACCATCACAGCATCCTCTTGGCCACAATGCTGAAAGAAAAGTCACCACAAAGCAAACTTTCTAATCCAACGTTACATCAATATTATAATATCCAATATTACATCAAAAAATCAACAAATCAACCTTGTGCAGTCCCTTAGTGAGTGTCTTGCGTGTGCCTTTGCCTATCCTAGTGCAGTGCTACCCTAATGAGTGCAGCATGGTTGGTGGAAGGCTGCTGACTTTCAGTGGGGGCACTGCAGATGGCCTTGCAGGACGACCTCGAGGAGCTGGTGCCTGAGAGTGTGAAATCGAGTGACGGTGTTTCTTCTTCACTCTCCTCTCCCTCTTCTTGGTGAACCACTGGCTGGGCAGGCTGGATTTCTTGAGTGTCTGAGGAAGGCACAAGGGTAGGGTTGTGGTGAGGGGAATGGCAGGAAAGCAAGAGGTGCATGCTTACACCATGAGCAGCTTGCACATCAGAAGAGATTGTGGGATAAGGGGGAAGTGGGATGTGAGAATGAGCCAAGGGCTCAGCAATACCCCTGCCAAGAATGATCAACACTGTCTCCTCCAAGGGGGTGAGGTCAAGCTAGGAATGTGCGATGTGCCTCGTGTTTGGCAGAGATTGTTGTTAGGGGAGTGATGGGGTAGTGGTGTATTGGGCAGTGTGTGAGATTTGTGGCGCAGTTGTTAGGAGAAGGCTTTTGAAGATGCATTAACTTACCTTTACCACTCATCTGAAGTCATGAAACTTCTTTGGGGACTGGAGCCAGGTCCTGGGGGTGACACTGCTGGCAGTGACAGTCTTGATGATCTGGTCCTATATCCTTCTTTCTGGCCCTCTGTGGATAGAGGACTTCTCTTCCAGTGTTGACACCCTGCACAAATCTGGAGTGCTGAATCCGATAGGTTGAGTGCCCTTTCCCTGGCCTGTTGTACCATTTGTGTTAGTGATGGAGTACTCTTACCATTTTCTATGGATACAAGGCAGTTCAGCTTTCAAAGTTACAGACTGCCAAGTTTTGAATTTTTTTTAAGGCAGTTCAGCTTTAAGGGCGAAAGACTACTTTGAAAACAAACAGTCTATCTTTAAGGAAATGCAGTCTTGCTCCAGCAATGCTAACTTGGACCTTCTACTGAGCGCACAGCCTGTCAGCAGCCGATATTCACTGGATTGCATGCTACAATCATCTACATTAGCAGGCAGCACCAAATTGATGTGCTGCCTGCACTTTTTGAACGGGTGAGGCATACCTTGCATTGCAGAACCCGTGCCCATTTCCTTGCATTATCGAATTTCCTGGCCTATATCTTTTGTTTTTTTGTTTGTTTATATTCTTCAATCACTTTACCAGCTATTATTTCTTTTGTAAGAAATCTACAAAGTACCATTTATGATAAAAGTACACCTCAAGCACATAAAAGTTAACACTGCTGTTCTTTGCTCCCAGGATTTTGCAAATCAGGATACAGCAGAGAAGATGGTGAGAAAAGGCAGATTTTTGAGGGGCTGAGATTTCCAAATAATAGTGCCCTATTCATTTGGGAAGATGTGCGGTATGAGACTGTTCCGTAGCCATTGTACCTGCTTCCTGTTCTTCATGGGCCAGGTCGACAGCATCAGCAGGATCATTATCAGTCCCTCTGACATCCTCTGGAACATCTATCTACCAACAGTCCTCTAGATACATCTGTGGAGGATTTGCTGGTTTAAATATGGACTAGAAGGGAAGGTCTCTAGGGGACTTGAATGGGGAATCAAGCCTGGTACCAGAATCTCTTAAAACTATGACATTCCACCAAGCCATATGAGTAATTGGCTTTATGCACAGAGGCTAAAAGATGAACCAGAGACATGTTTGACTGTGAGACAATCACTAAAGTCCTTTGATGACCTTACTGCTATTTCTGTTTCTAAGCCATTTGTAAATGGCATCGAATAGCCACAGCATATGACATCTTAGTCGATCCAGAAACTATATTTGAGAGGTAGTAAAATACATTCCATGTTTTAAAGAATGTGGGTAAATCATGGATTACTAATTACCATTTCTTTATATTATTTTTGGAACTAAATTTGTAAGATAGTAAAAATGTTTTTATTAAAAAAATGAGTACCCAAGACTTTTTTTTTAAACACTTGGAAATCAGCAAGGTTCCTTAAGTATATCGTGGAGATCAGTGCTTTTTCCTTATCAGATTTTCATTTCACTCATGAATATAATAATTAAGTAATAATTTTCTGGAAATATGTTGATTATTTAAGAGGGCTTCTAGAATGGAATGTTTTGATAGATTACACTTGTTATGCCATAGGCATAAAAACATATTTTGTAAATGTAAACTGATTCTTAGGAGAAAAGCTGTGATAATTCTTGGAAACTGAGAAGCACTGTATCCTATCTTTTGAGCCTGAATTATAGGTGCCTGAAAACATACATGCAGCTCTTTAAGGTATTTGGTTACTTTATGAATGAACTGTAATAAAACTGACATCAACACTAATATTAGAGTTGATGTCAAGCTATACAACAGCATTAATCAGCAGTGTCTACTTTGAATATAAACATTCTGGCCTTGATTTTCTGATTCAGGTGCATCTCTGTCAGGGTGGGAATTCTGCCCATCTTGGAGATGCCCCCTCACCAATGTTTCCATTAAGCTGCGCAGCCATGAGGCCGAGCAGCGGTCTGGAGTTTCTGCGTAGGCCGCTCACCAGCTTTTATATGAGAAAAACCGCACATGCGCAAAAATTTGAATGGGCCGCACAGCCAGTTAAAACACAGGCAAACCGAAAAAAAAATAAGAGGGAACATTGCCCCTCACCCCAGCCATATTTCTGGAATTTGCATGCAGTAGGTGAACTCCCTGACCTGCGCAGGACAGTTGCTCCAGCAGGCCCCCATCGCAGCAGGAGGGGAAGGCACTTGTCAAAGTTTCTGCAGAAAATGTCTTTTTTTTTGGTTCAGCTTTTTTTCTCGGCTGTGCTCTGAGCGCACCTGCATAGCATAACTTCCAACCACATGCATTTTGTATGAACCATCAGCTTTTTCAGTGGCCATACAGGTGACACATGGGTACCTCTAAATGTTCAAGGATCAATAGGACTTCAAATCAACCTACAAGATCTTGTGCAAAATATCTCTTCTGCGCATGTCTTTGGCCCTCAATTCGCCACGTTACTTCTGCAGCTATTGACTTACTCAACCACTCCCTCATTTCCACCTTTGAAGATCTTGCCCAGTAAAACCCTTATTTTCTCCCGTCCTGGTCATTCCCCTTGGTATGGTCCCTATCTTCACTCCCTGAATTCCAAGGGGTGCAGACTGGAACAATATCTGGTGCACAAATGCTTTAGCCATCTAGCTGAACCACATCAAGTGCTATTGGGCCACACTCTCCTCTGCCAAAACCACTCACTACTTCAGTATCATCCTGGAGAACAAAGATAACCCCATGGCTTCTTTTCTCCACTGCCAACTGTCTCCTTAAAACCCTCTCCTCTGCCCCTATCACCCTCAACTCCAACAACAAATGTGAGGAGTTCATAGACATTTTTGTCACTAAGAATGAGACCATTGTTCAGCTGCTTCTGCTGCTTCCTCACTTTCCCCTTGCCTACCAAGCCAAAACTCTCTTCAGGTTCCCCCATGATCTAGCCCAGAAGCTATGGATTTCTCTAGTTTCTTTCCTAACTCCATTCACACCCTCTCTCTCCATGAGACTCATCTCCTGATCCCTTGACCCCATTGCCACTAAACTACTGACCACGCAACATCCCTTCCTGATCCCAGTGTTAGCTAACATTATAAATGGTTTCCATCTTTCAGGTACTACTCCGTCCTCCTTTTAAAAACTGCTATCATCATTCCCTCCTCAAAAAACCCACCCTTGATCTCTCTGTCCATGTAAATTACCAACAGACCTCCAACCCTCCTTTTTTTTCCAAAGACATTGAATGTGTTGTTACCTCTCAAATCTGTCCATTTTTCCTGAAACTCCATGTTTGAATCCATCTGTTACAGTCACAGCACTAAAACGGACCTAATCAAATTCCAAACGACATGCTCGGTGACTGTAATGATGGTGCACTATCTTTCCTGAGTCTCTCTGCAGCCTTCAACACTCGCCTCCTCCAATGCCTCTCCTCCTTTGTCCAAGAGCTCAGTGGGACTGCCTTAATTGTTTCTACTCTTACTTCTCCAATCATAACCAGAGGATCTCCAGCAAAGCCATCTCTTCCCACCCTGCACTGTTACTTCTGGAGACCTCAAGAATTTATCCTTGGGCCCCTCCTCTTCCTCATCTACATGTTAACCTTCATATTGATTGGACAAAGCAAATTGGCCAGGGTAGCCTTAAGGAAGAGTTCATAGAGTGTATCTGGGATAGTTTCCTTGAACAGTAACTTACAGAACCAACCACGGAGCAGGCTATCTCAGATTTGGTACTGTGCAACGAGACAGGATTAATAAATGATCTCCTTGTAAAGGATCTTCTTGGAATAAGTGAGCATAACACGGTTGAATTTCAAATTCAGTTGGAGGGTAAGAAAGTTAGATTTTAAATCAATGTTCTAGCTTAAATAAAGGAGACTACAAAGATATGAAGGCAGAGTTGGCTAGAGTAGACTGGGAAAACATATTAAAGTATGGGACGTTTGATGAGCAGTGGCAGACATTTAAGGAGATATTTCATAATTCACAATAAAAATATATCCCAATGAGAAGGAAAGACAGAAGGGATAACCATCCGTGGCTAACTAAGGAAATAAGGGATGGTATCAAATTGAAAACAATGGCATACAATGTGGTCAAGACTAGTGGGAGGCCAGAGGATTGGGAAACTTTTAAAAGCCAGTAAAGAATGACTAAAAAAATGATAAAGAGAGGGAAGATAGATTCTAAAAGTAAACTAGCATGACATATAAAAAGATAGTAAAAGTTTCTACAGATAGATAAAAAGGAAGAGAGTGGCTAATGTAAATGATGGTCACCTAGAGGATGAGACTGGGGAATTAATAATGGAGAACAGGGAAATGGCAGAGACACTGAACAAATATTTTGTATCAGTCTTCACGGTAAAAGACACTAAAAACATCCCAATAGTGAATAATCAAGGGGCTACAGGGAGGGAGGAACTTAGTACAATCAATATCACTAAAGAAGTAGGTAAAATAATGGGACTAAAGGCGGCAAGTCCCCTGGACCTGATGGCTTACATCCATGATGATGAGGGTCTTAAAAGTCGCTGCAGAGATAGTGGATGCATTGGTTGTAATCTACCAAAATTCTCTGTATTCTGGGATGGTCCCAGCGGATTGGAAAACCGCAAATGTAACGCCCCTATTTAAAAACGGTGGCAGACAAAAAGCAGGAAACTATAGACCAGTTAGCCTAATATCTGTTGTTAGGAAATTGCTGGAGTCCATTATTAAGGAAGCAGTAGCGGGACATTTGGAAAAGCAGGATTCAATCAAGCAGAGTCAGCATGGTTTTATGAAAGGGAAATCATGTTTGATAAACTTGTGGAGTTCTTTGAGGATGTAACGAGCAGGGTGACTAAGGGGGAACCAGTGGATGTGGTGTATTTGGATTTCCAGAAGGCATTCGATAAGGTGCCACATAAAAGGTTACTGCACAAGATAAAAGTTCATGAGGTTGGGGTAATATATTAGCATGAATAGAGGATTGGTTACCGAGCAGAAAACAGAGAGTCGGGATAAATGGGTCATTTTCCGATTGGCAAACAATAACTAGTGGGGTGTCACAGGGATCGGTGCTGGGGCCTAAACTATTTACAATCTATATTAATGACTTGGATGAAGGGACCGAGTGTAATGTAGCCAGGCTTGTTGATGATACAAAGATGGGTGGGAAAGCAAGTTGTGAGGAGGACACAGGAAATCTGCAAAGAGATATAGACAGGCTAAGTGAGTGGGTAAAAATTTGGCAGATAGTGTATAATGTGAGAAAATGTGAGGTTATCCACTTTGGTAGAAAAAATAGAAAAGCAAATTATAATTTAAATGGAGAAAAATTGCAAAGTGCTGCAGTACAGAGGGACCTGGGGGTCTTTGTGCATGAAACACAAAAAGTTAGTATGCAGGTACAGCAAGTAATCAGGAAGGCAAATGGAATGTTGGCCTTTATTGCAAGGGGGAAGAGAGTATAAAAGCAGAGAAGTCCTGCTACAGCTGCACAGGATATTGGTGAGGCCACACCTGGAGTACTGTGTACACTTTTGGTCTCCGTATTTAAGGAAGGATATACTTGCATTGGAGACTGTTCAGAGACGGTTCATTGGGTTGATTCCGGAGATGAGGGGGTTGACTTATGAAGATAGGTTGAGTAGGTTGGGCCTATATTCATTGGCGTTCAGAAGAATGAGAGGTGATCTTATCGAAACATATAAGATAATGAGGGGGCTCAACAAGGTTGATTCAGAGAGAATATTTCCAGTCATAGGGAAACTAAAACTCGGGGACATAGACTCAAAATAAGGGGCCACCCATTTAAAATGGAGATGAGGAGGAATTTCTTCTCTCAGAGGGTAGTAAATCTATGGAATTCTCTACCCCAGAGAGCAGTGGAAGTTGGTCGTTGAATATATTTAAGGCGGAGATAGACAGATTTTTGAGCGATAAAAGAATAAAGGGTTATGAGGAGCGGCAGGGAAGTGGAGCTGAGTCCATGATCAGATCAGCCAATATCTTATTAAATGGCGGAGCAGGCTCGAGAGGCCAGGTGGTCTACTCCTGCTCCTATTTCTTATGTTCTTATGCTCTCCCTTGGCAACATCATCTGAAGACATGGAATCAGTTTCCACATCTGGTGACTCCCAGGTCTACCTCTTCATCAACTCTCTCAACCTCTCCACTCCCTCTGTGTTATTATATTGTCCGACAACCAGTCTTAAATGTTCCACAGTTTCCACCTTTGCAACTGAATATAACCCCAGCTCAGTCACTGTCTGAGGCTGCACCAGATTGTTTGCAACTTCGGCGATCTCGGTATCCCATTCAACCCTGAGCTGAATTTCCAACTTCATAGATTCTCCATCACAAAGGGTGGCTACATTCACCTCCATAATATTGACCACCTTAACTCCTCCCTGAGCCCATCTGCTGCTGAAATTCTTATCCATGCCTTTGTCACCTCCAGATTTAATTAGTCCAATACTCCTCTGGCTGGCCTGCCATCTACTCTGCTCTGTAAACTTCAGCTCATCCAAAACTCTGCTGCTCGTATCCTATCCCACACCAAGTCCTGCTGACCCCATACTTGCTGATCTACATTGGCTCCTGGTACCCCAACATCTCCAATTTAAAATTGTGCAATAAAGGCCAACATTCCATTCTATTGTTTAAATCCCATCATGACCTGGCACTTCCCTATCTTTGTAACCTCCTCCAGGTTTACAACCCCACTGGCTCTGGCCTCTTGTGCATCTTCCATCGCTTTGCCCAAACATTGGTGGCTGTGCCTTCAGCTATTTAGGCTCTATATTTTAAAATGATTTTCCTAAATGTGCCCACCTCTGTACCTACCTCTCCTCCTTAAGACTCTTCTTAAAAACCATCTCTTTGACCAATCATTTGGTTACCTTACTAATATCACCCTCTTTGGCTCAGCATCCTAATCGTCTGGTTACGCCTCTGTGAAGCATTTTGGAATAATTTCGACATTAAACCTGTATTATGAATGTGAGTTGTTGTTGTAGAATATTTGGATTAATTTTCTAAATTCAAAAAGGAAGAATGAAATTGAACACTTTTCTACTTTAATACTTCTTTTCCTTTAATGTGATTGAAGGAATATTGGACGAAGAGATCACACATGACACATGAACTTGTCTATTATCTTCGCAGATGCTGACTGGCCTTTGTGTATTTCCAGCATTTTTCTGTTTTTTCCAGTGTTCCAGTAACTGCAGTATTTTGCTTTTCACTTATGAGGCTATTGGGTTTCAGCTTTCACAGAAGTCCAATGCAGTAAAGAGGATTTTAACTTGTTTAAATACCCTCAAGTAATGGTCTTGGCTCTAAGCCATTATTTATGACTGTTTTTCAGTTGTACATTGTTTTTTGAGTTATCAGTTTTTATGAGTTTAGTGGGTTGGGACATATGGCACAGACAGTGTTCCAATGAATCACAGTGGCCCCCTCAACTGATCTTAAAACGCTACATGCCAGGGCCTAACAGGTGACCCTACATCCAGTATGCAACTAGGATTGGTGCACTGCGCCTATAATTTGGAAATTAGCGGGGTGGGGAGGGGAGCAAGTGGGATAGAAGGTGTGGACATTGACAAGCACATCAGATCTAGCAGCTCAAAACTGTGCATGCATGTGGTGCTGTGGGCCATCAGCAGTAGCAGAATTGTATTGCATCACAATTTGTAACCTCATGGCCCGGCATACCTCATTCTAACATTACCATCAAGCCAGGTGACCAACTGTGGTTCAATGAGGAGAGTAGAAGAGTATGCCAGGAGCAGCACCAGGCATATCTAAAAATGAGGCGTCAACCTGGGAAGCTGCATCACAGGACTACATGCTAAACAGCGGAAACAGCATGCTATAGACAGAGCCAAGCGATCCCACAATCAACAGATCAGATCAAAGCTCTGCAGTCCTGCCACATCCAGTCATGAATGGTGGTAGTCAATTAAACAACTAACAAGAGGAGGAGGAGGCTCCATGAATATCCCCATCCTCAATGACAGCGGAATCCAGCACACGAGTGCAAAAGACAAGGCTGAAGCGTTTGCAACCATTTTCAGCCAGAAGTACCGAGTGGATGATCCATATTAGCCTCCTCCTGAGATCACCACCATCACAGAAGCCAGCCTTCAACCAATTCAATTCACTCCATATAGTATCAAGAAACAACTGAGCGCAAAGGCTATGGGCCCTGGCAACATCCCGGTTGTCACGCTGAAGACTTGTGCTCCAGAACTAGCCACATCTCTAGCTAAGCTATTCCAGTGCAGCTACAACACTGGCATCTTCCCGACAATGTGGAAAACTGATATGTCCTGTCCACAAAAAGCAGGACAAATCCAATCTGGCCAATTACCGCCCCATCAGTCGACTCTCAATCATCAGTAAAGTGATGGAAGGTGTTAAGCTATCAAGCAGCACTTACTCACCAATAACCAGCTCAGTTTGGGTTCCGCCAGGACCAGTTGTCTCCAGACCTCATTACAGCCTTGGCCTAAACATGGACAAAAGAGCTGAATTCCAGAGCTGAGGTGAGAGTGACTGCCTTTGACATCAATGCAGCATTTGACCAAGTGTGGCATCAAGGAGCCCTAGTAAAACTGAAGTCAATGGGAATTAGGGGGAAACCCCTCCACTGGATGGAGTCATATCTAGCACAAAGGAAGATGTTTGTAGTTATTGGAGGTCACTCAACTCAGCCCAAGGACATCGTTGCAGGAGTTCCTCAGGGCAGTGTCCTGGGCCCAACCATCTTTAGCTGCTTCATCAATGATCTTCCGTCCATCATAAGGGGGATTTTCGCTGATGATTGCACAGTGTTCAGTTCCATTCGCAATTCCTCAGATAATGAAGCAGTCCATACCCGAACACAGCAAGACCTGGATGACATTCAGGTTTGGGCTGATAAGTGGCAAATAACATTCGCATAACACAAGTGCCTGTCAATGACTCTCTCCAACAAATGAGAACTAACCACTGCGCCTTGACATTCAACAGTATTACCATCGCCGAATCCCCA
This sequence comes from Pristiophorus japonicus, assembly GCF_044704955.1. Taxonomy (NCBI): domain Eukaryota; kingdom Metazoa; phylum Chordata; class Chondrichthyes; family Pristiophoridae; genus Pristiophorus; species Pristiophorus japonicus. The sequence continues at coordinate 388,515,622 of NC_091977.1, forward strand.
CCATCAACATCCTGGGGGGGTCACCATTGACTAGAAACTTAACTGGACCAGCCACATTAATACTGTGGCTACAAGTGCAGGTCAGAGGCTGGGTATTCTGTGGCGAGTGACTCACCTCCTGACTCCCCAAAGCATTTCTATCATCTACAAGACACAAGTCAGGAGTGTGATGGAATGCTCTCCACTTGCCTGGATGAGTGCAGCTCTAACAATACTCAAGAAGTTCAACACCATCCAGGACAAAGCAGTTCGCTTGATTGGCACCTCGTCCACCACCTTAAACATTCACTCCCTCCACCATCAACGCACCATAGCTGCAGTGTGTACCATCTACAAGATGCACTGCAGCAACTCGCTGTAGAATTTACCAATATTTCGCAAAGATTCCTGGTACCTTTCCCCTGCAGAGGAGAAGAATCCCTTTCTGGACATTTAAAATGAGTTTAAAGGGGCAGATGACACCTGCAGGGGATAAAAGGGAACGCATTCATGGAGACCCCCCCACCCCCCCGCAGTGTTTGGACTCATAGGAAAGGGAATTTAATTTGGAATTCGATAAACATTTTGGTATCCTAGGAAAAACTCTGAGGAAGATACCTAAGAGCTTTACAAGTTTAAGATCTCTAAAGGAGCATTTTGGAACAGACTGCCAGAACAGGTAGGTGGGACTTCACTCAGGAATTGGATATTGGAGCTAATTCAATCTGTCTGGGAGAATGAGTCGATCGATAACTAACAAGGACTGTGAGACATAAAAATTCATTCCCTAGTGATAATAAACGCATCAAGAGCTATCAAGCTAATCACCAGAGACCACTGTTGGCATGCATGCGCAAATAGGCCCATAGAAATCACGGGCCCAGCCCAACGGCACAAGAGTTTAAACACTGCTTAAACAATGCCAACCGGTGATGTTCCACATTAACACATCATAATCAAATTACTGCTGAACAAGCCCGACAAATTCAGACAAAGAAGAGAGCTTAAAACTAATGAGCAGCTCCCTTGAAACAAAGAGCTGGGCCAGATTGTGGTGGGAGAGAAGGAAGCCTTTTTGGGGTATATCTATTCCCAGTTTTACCAGGAAAAGACACAGACTCAGACACAGACACAAGCAGCCGGAGCTGGGGAGTGAAGAAATGGAGTAGTGAAGGAAACTACAAGAAATCGTCAAGGACCGACCGAGCACGAGGCCCACGAAACGGAAGGTTGTCAGCAACCAAATTGACAACCACTCTACAATCTACTTCTGAACGACCCAACGGGTGAGGAATTACCAAAAAGGCCTAACTAAAACTATTCCTAACCAAAGAAAGTGGGTACTTACCCCATACATCCAAAACGCAACTTACTGCATTAACAGACGCACCCCAACCAAAGACTACGCAGTCCGAAGTCCTCTCCTCCGTCCGGGGTACGGCTCGCCATAGAAGGCCAAGTGCAGTGAACCCCGAAACTGCGATTCACCGGCAATTGTCTAAAGGGATTGGTGAGCATAGCCCCTGAACCCCCAGAGCTATAACTTAGTTAGTTAGGGGAATTGGGAGGGGGAGGCTGGGATAACTTGTGTAAATGTATCTGCATTCTCTTCTTTACCCCATTTAGAGTTTAAGCTGTATTCTTTTCCCCACAGGCTGTAATTTGACATTTTATTCAATGTGTTGTACCCCTCAGTGTGTATTGGTATTAATATTCTGTGTGTGTTATTAAAGGTGTGCCTTTTACTTCTTTTTCGACACAATAAAGCCATACCTGCTTCCTACCTTAAAACCGATTGTCTGTCCAAGTCTGTCACAGTCCCTTCATAATTCCAATGTCTAGAACCAAGGGTGTGGGAGCGATTCAGAACCGCTCATATAAGGTCAGAAGGGAAAGCTGACCCGCTGAAAACCACCCCTTACATCGCCAAGGCTTCTTTGTCAACACCTCCCAAACCCGTGACCTCTGTCACCTAGAAGGACAAGGGCAGCAGACGCATGCGAACACCATCACCTGCAAGTTCCCCTCCAAGCTACACACCATCCTGACTTGGAAATATATCACTATTCCTTCATCGTTGCTGGGACAAAATGCTGGCACTCCCTCCCAAAACCACTATGGGATTACCTTCATCACAGGAACTGCAGCAGTTCAAGAAGGCGACTTACCACCACCTTCTCAAGGGCAATTAGGGATGGGCAATAAATGTTGGCACTGTCAGCAATGGCCACATCCCAGGAATGAATTTTTAAAAAAACTCAGAGCCATTTTATGGCCTGGTCTGCCCTAGATCTGCTAAAGAAACTGGTGCAATATCCAGGCATCTATGTTTCTCTCAGGAATTGATGACTTATAGCTCACATAGTGTACAGGACACAATGGCAGTGATATTGGTCTTGGCCAGTAGTGCAAAATGGTCAATAATGATTTGCTTTTCCATTTTTTTATGAAGTCAGTGGAAAGAAATCAGACAGCATGTAAAACGGGCTGCAAAGTTGGCTATAACCTGTTTTGCACTATCGCCCAAGACCAATGTCCTAGCCAATATTTATCCTTCAATATTTATCCTTCAACATTAAAACAGATTATCTGGTCATGATCACATTGCTGTTTGCGGGACCTTGCTGTGCACAAAATTGGCTGCTGCGTTTCCTATATTACAACAGTGACTACACTTCAAAAGTATTTCATTTACTGGAAAGTGCTTTGGGACATCCTGAGGGCATGAAAGGCATGATATAAATCTAAGTTCTTCTATATTTATTTAGGGTTTTCAAGAGGTCCAGAATATAACCCATGCCTGCTGAGATCAGACATGGGAAGCTCAGCAGAATTCCGAAGGTAGCTAGAGAATGCATTCACAGATGCATCCCCTTGCTTGCCAGGACATACAGGGGTGCGCAGAAGCCCCCCCACTCACTCAGGGTTGGGAATTTCAGCTTTATGTAAATGTACCCTATATTGGGACCCCAGCCCCTGCCACACCCCCCGACCCCCCCAGCCACAAGGACCACATCCAACTCCCTCCCGAACACATCCAATGAATTGGCATCAACAACCCCCCGCGGCAGGGAACCCCACAGGCCAACAACTCCCCGAGTGAAGAAGTCTCTCCCAATCCCAGCCCCAAACAGCCTACCCCCCATCCCAAGAGCGTGCCACCCCCCGGCTCCGGACCCACCCAATACCGGGAACATTCCCCCCGCACCCAATCCGCCCCGTCCCGTCAGAATCCTTCCCAAATGCCGAACACCCCCGGATGTCGAGCCCCCAGCCCCGGAGCCACACCCCGCGACGCCAACCACACCACATCCGCCAACCGCCATCTGCGCAGTCAACCCATCCACCCCACTCCGAACAATCCCCGCACCGAGGCACAGAGCCCCCAGGCCCGCCCCTCCAACACACTTCGCCCCCCCAGACCTCCGCTGCAATGTGGCCCCTCCTGTCCCCCGCCCTGGGTTTCTCCGCCCCCCACCTCCACCACTCTCCCCTCCATCCCCTGCCCCCGTCTCCCCTCAACTTCCCTCTGCCTCCCCGCACAGGCTCCCATCTTGGGGGCGGTAACCTTCTGGGGCAGGGAATTTTAGCCCCCAGCGTGGAAGTCCTGCTCCCACCGCAGAATTGGCCTTACCACCCCTCAATGGAAGCGGAGAGCAATTTCCCACACTCCACTTCCTTTGGGGGCAGTTACCGGGGCACGACTGGATGCTCCTGTGACAGTTTGAACTGGTGCTCTCCACTCTCTGTCCTGTGACAGTTGGAACTGGTGCTCTCCACTCTCTCTGTGTAGCAGAAAGCATATGGGGGGAGAAATTCTTGTAGGAATTTTAAGGTGAATATAGTTAGGAACATAAGAATTAGGAGCAGGAGTAGTCCATTCAGCCCCTCGAGCCTGCTCCGCCATTCAGTAAGATCATGGCTGATCTTCTACCTTAACTCCACTTTCCTGCACTCTGCCCATATCACTTGATTCCCTTAATATTCGAAAATCTATCGATCTCTGTCTTGAATATACTCAATGACAGGGCATCCACAGCCCACTGGGGTGGAGAATTCCTCTGAGTGAAGAAATGTCTCCTCATCTCAGTCCTAAATAGCCAACCCCTTATTCTGAGACTGTGACCTCCCTGCTTCTAGACTCCCCAGCCGGGGAAACAACCTCTCAGTATCTACCCTATCAAGCCCTGTAAGAATTTTGTATGTTTCATTGAGATCACCACTCATTCTTTTAAACTCTAGAGAATATAGGCCTAGTCTTCTCTACCTCTCCTCATAGGACAATCCCCTCATCCCAGGAATCAGTCTAATGAACCTTCTTTGCACTCACTCTATGGCAAGTATATCCTTCATTGGTAAGACCACCAAAACTGTACAAAATACTCCAGGTGTGGCCTCAACAGGGCCCTATATAATTGCAGTAAGACATATTTACTCCGATAAGAATATAAGACATAGGAGCAATAGTAGGCCATTTGGCCCCTCGAGCCTGCTCCGCCATTCAATAAGATCATGGCTGATCTGATCTTGGCCTCAACTACACTTCCCTGCCTGCTCCCCTTAACCTTTGACTCCCTTATTGTTCAAAGAACTGTCAATCTCCACTTAAAATATATTCACTGACTCAGCCTCCACCCTCTCTGGGGCAGAGAATTCTAAAGATTCACGACGCTCTCAGAGAAGAAATTCCTCTTCATTTCTATTTTAAATAGGCGACCCCTTATTCTGAAACTATGCCCCCTAGTTCTAGATTTCCCCACGAGGGAAAACATCCTCTCTGCATCTACCCTGTCAAGCCCCCTCAGAATCTTATACATTTCAATAAGATCACCTCTCATTCTTCTAAACTCCAATGAGTATAGGCCCAACCTGCTCAACCTTTCTTCATAAGACAACCCCTTTATCTCAGGAATCAGCCTCGTGAACCTTCTCTGAACTGCCCCCAATGCAAGTATATCCTTCCTTAAATAAGGAGACCAAAATTGTACGCAGTACTCCAGGTGTGGTCTCACCAACACATGACGTTGCTACTTTTATACTCTATCCCCTTTGCAATAAAGGCCAACATTTCATTTGCCTTCCTAATTACTTGCTGTACTTGCATGCTAACTCTTTGGGGCCCTTTCCTTAAGGTCTGTTACCACCGCAAATCGGCGGCCAAGCTATGGGTTGGAGTGGCCGCTGACTTTTGGTGGAATGGCCACTGCTAGCCCAATTGCCCTCCTGAGTTTTCCTGGTGGTGCGTCGATCCCCCCTTACTGCTCTGCTGCTGCCGATTAGTGTTAAGCATGCCATCATCATGCGCACCCCAATCTACCCCCACCCCGAAGGCAACATTTCACTCGGAAAATCTTCGGCCCTCCCAGCAGTGCCAAAACAAGCTTTTTTCCGGTGGTCCAGTGAGGTTGTGGCATTCTACAGCAGCGATGCGGTTCACTTAAGGGGAGGGCGCACTGTCGCTGCCGCCATGTTTTATTTTTTGTCGGCCGACTGCCATATCAGCCCGACAATTATGCCTCACTGGTGGCCCAGCGGACCGAAGTTTTAAAACCGCGAAAGCTCTCCCCTTTAAGTGAAGGGGAGAGCCGTGATGACGAGACGCCATGATGACATCATCGCGGCGGTCACACTGAACCGTCCTCAACTTCCGCCCCTCAGGTGTTGCCACCGCCGTGTATCTGCCCCTCTCGTCTAGCCACCACCCCCATTAAGAGCGATTTCCGGATCCAAATTAAAAAAAAGAGCGCAATTTTGCTCAAGAGGCAACCTCAACCACAGCTGTGGTAAAAACCATTGAAACGGGGTGCGTGCGCTCCGTTTTGGGCAGGAGGAAATTTCTACCCCTTTGTGTCCTCCTCACAACTTTGTTTCCCACCTATCTTTATATTATCAGCAAATTTAGCTACATTACACTCAATCCCTTCATCCAAGTCATTAATAGATATTGTAAGTAGTTGAGGCCCCAGCAGTGATCCCTGTGGCACCCCACTAGATACAGTTTGAAAACCTGAAAATGACCCATTTATCCCGACTCTCTGTTTTCTGTTAGTTAGCCAATCTTCTATCCATGCTAATATGTTATCCCCAACCCCGTGAGCTCTTATCTTGTGCAGTAATCTTTCATGTGGTACCTTAGCGAATGCATTCTGGAAATTCAAATACACGACATCCATTGATTTCCCTTTATCAACCCTGCTCATTACATTCTCAAAGAACTCCAGCAAATTTGTCAAATATGATTACCCTTTCATAAAACCATGTTGACTCTGCTTGACTGTATTATGATTTTCTAAATGTCCTGCTACTACTCCCTTAATAACAGACTCTAGCATTTTCCCAATGGCAGACATTAGGCTAACTAGTCTATAGTTTCCTGCTTTCTGTCTCTCTTCGTTCTTAAATAGGGGCGTTACATTTGTGGTTTTCCAATCCACTGGGACCTCTCCAGAATCCAGGGAATTTTGGTAGATTACAATCAAATCCTCTTGTAATAAAGGCCAACATACCATTTTCTTTCTTAATTGCTTGTTGTACCTGCATGTTATCTTTCAGTGATTCGTGTACAAGGACACCCAGGTCCCTCTGAACACCAACATTTTCCAATCTCTCACCATTTAAGAAATACTCTGTTTTTCTATTTTTCCTACCAAAGTGGATAACTTCACATTTCTCCACATTATATTCCATTTGCCATGTTCTTGCCCACTCACTTGGCTACTGTCACTTGAATTAAGCTTTTCCATGCGTTTTCGACAACCTGACAGATTTTTTCAGATTCTGTATAGTCAATTAACATGGTCATTATATGATTACATTTCCATTCATCTCTGCTTCAAAGTTGTACATTCTGGTGATATCTGAATTTGGGATTCTTCTTTTTTGTGGCATTTATGCATTCATAATACTCTTAAATATTCCACTTGAAAACACCAACATTAACTTAGCCTCTAAATTTTCCTCCATTTCTTCTTGTGGGGAAATGCCTGGCTTCTACCTCCATCATAATGTAGTTGAGATCAGGAGCTTATCCTGTGGGCTGTGATCCTACATTTTTGGATTCCACAATACAAAGCATTTGCATTTTAGAGTGCTCTGCTTCTTTACTACCCACTGATGTTAGATCTTTAAAGCCAAATTTACTTAAAAACAAAAGTTAATATTTATATCTTCAAAATGTGCATACATGAATATGTTTATTAAACTACATGAGTATTTTCTTTATTGTATTGTTTTAAGGTTTCCATAAAGGAAGCAATCCAGAATTAATTATTTTAGCATAGAACTGGGAACAGGTTCCCTACCTACCATCTTGACTGGAGAATGATTGGAAAGCTGGTCAAAGCGTAAATTTACACATACAGAAAGAAAGAAATTATTGAGAGGAAAACGCGATGTTCCTTTGGTTTCTAATATAAATGTAAATGTTCGTGGCCATGAAATTAGGACCTCTAGTGCTGGCGATTGCAAGGCTTTGGCTGTTAAAGAAGTCCTATAAGAAGACCGCTTGCTCCTGGTCCTGGGGGTTCTAGTTGCTGTGCTCTTGGGCTGCAGCATCACGTGGAGGTGAAGCAGAGACAGCAAAGGGGGCAAGCTGCTCGCAGAGGGAGGAGGAGGAGAAGATGAGGAAGCAGAAGAGGAAAAAGCAGAAGGGAATAGGCAACCCAGACAGCCCCTTTGTGGCCGGGATATCCGGGCTCGAATCATCTACCTATGGTACCAGTGAACACAACCCCAATTCCGCTTTCAACATTTGTCCCACATCTTACCTTCCCTCTGTTACTGATCATCACAGCATCCTCTTGGCTACAATGCTGAAATAAAAGCCACTACAAAACAAACTTTCTAACCCAACTTTATCCCTATATGCACCCAATATTACATGAAAAAAATCAGCTAATCAAACTTGTGCATTTGCTTAGTGACTGCCTTGTCTATCCTAGTGATGTAATGCAATGGTATCCCAGTGGTTGCAGCATGGCTGTTGGAAAGCTGCTGACTTTCAGTGGGGGACACTGCAGATGGTCTTGTAGAATGACCTTGAAGAGCTGGTGGCTGTGAATGTGAAATTGTGTGACAGTGTTTCGTCTTCTTCACTCTCCTCTCTCGCTTCTGGGCCGGGCAGGCTAAATTTCTTGGGTGTCTCAAATGAAGAAGACACAAGGGTAGCATTGTGGTGGTGGTGGTGGGGGTGGGGGGAGGGGGTTGGGGGGAGAGGTGCATGTCTATACAATGTGTAGCTTGCTAATCAGAAGAGATTGCGGGATGAGGGGGAACTGGGATGTGAGAAGGAGGTAACATATGAGGATACCTACATCTTGTATTCCTTCAGTCCTGCCTCTGGCCAAGGGCTCTGCCATGACCCTGGCAAGAATGGCCAGCACCATCTCTTCAAAGGGGGTGAGATGAAGCTAGGAATGTGAGGTATGCCTCGTGCTTGGTAGAGATTTTTGGAAGGTGAGTTATAGGGGAGGGAGGGCATGCATTGAGCAGTGTGTGAGGCTAGGGGTGCAGGTGGTAGGAGATGGCTTTTGAAGATGCATTCACTAACCTTGACCACTCGCCTGAGGTCATGACCCTTCTTTGGACACTAAATCCAGATCCTGAGAATGACTCTGCTGGCAGTGACGGCCTCGGCGATTTTGTTCTAGAGAGCCCCCTGGCAGCCGATGGGTCTTCCAGTTTTAACCCCTGCACAAATCTGATGTGCTGCGTCTGAGACCCTGGGTGCCCTTTCCCTGGCCTGTTGAGCCATGTGTGTTAGTGCTGAAGTACTTTTAACATTTTCTTGCGCACACGCAGCTCAGCTTTAAGAGCTGCAGACTGCCCAGTGCTGAGAATTTTAAACTTTTTTTAGGTGCAGAAGGCAGTTCAGCTTTAAGGGCTGCAGACTGCTTTGAAGAGGAGCAGGCTAGCTTTAAGTAAAGTTACCTGAGCTCCAGTGACGCAAACTTCGGCCCGCTGCTGACAGCTAGCCAGCAGTGCGATCTGCACTAGTATGTGCACTCCAAACATGTATTAGCAGGCAGCCACAATTTGCTGTGCTGCCTGCACTTTCTGAACGGGCGAGGCAAATCTCACATTGCAGGGCCCATGCCCTTTTTTTGCCCAATTGAATTCCATCCCTGGTATGTTTTAACTTGCAGTGTCCAGAGAAAAATATATCCAGCAATCCTTATAAAACAGTCGAACCCTGTTATAAGAGCATCTGTCTTGCAAAGTTTTTTTTTTCCTGTAGAAACAGGATGTTCTCATATTCCACTCTATTAAACATATTTAAGTTGCTCTGTTTACCTTACCAGACACTAAGGTAGATCTTGTGTGGTTGTCAAATTTTCAACAAAAATTTAAGAAATTAAGCATTAACTAAGGAATTTAAAAACATTTTTTTCTTTAAGTTACAATACTTACAACTGAAGTTTGACATGTAAAAGATATATCTGCCACCAGGGCTTCCACCAGATCTGATTTGTTAAAAAGATTTACACTTTGTTGTCTGATGTCGTCTTATTAGTTTTAACCAATCAACCTTTAAAACCAAAGCTGATTTCAGCTCATTCACAATATTTGTGAATCATCTGAGTACACGTCACACAGCCTGACCCAGGGAGGATCTTGAAGAATCAGTCGCCTTAGCAGCAGTTACATTTAACCCGTGACTGTGACACAAACTTTTTTGTTAGGGTTGCAATTTGATTGACAAAGTTATCAGTAATTTCTCAATTCCAGTATATTTAATACATTCTCCAAATGTATGTACTTTTTGATTCCATGGAATTTCATTTTCTTTGGTAGAGTACTACTCAATGTGTTTGCATAAAATTTTTCTGTGCTCTATTTTAAACATGTTGGGGCCGAAATTCACCGTCCCGGAAGGGACGGCTACCGCGCGGTTTGGGCGGCTGATTAAAAAAATCGATTGGCTGCCACGGTCGGGTACTTTCATCTCCCTGAGCCATATTCAGCTCAGAGGGAGATTTGAATGGTGCGCACTTCCACCGGAAACGGCAGGTGAAGCAGCAGTAAAGGAGGGTTTCTCTCAGTGAGTTAATCAGTGGGCGGGCCACTGGAAACGGCCACCACAGCGAGTTTCACGTTCAAAAAGGTAGGACTTCTTCAGGCAGTGCCCCCGCAAGGTAATGCGAGACAGCAATGCCTGCGAAGGCTACGATTTCAGACGGAAGTACTGAGGGAGCTCTGCATTGTCCTAAGAGAAGGTCTGCAGTCTCAAACACGCCTCAGGACTGCCCTCACCATGGAGACCAACATCACCATCATCTTAAATTTTTACACCACGGGGTCTTTCCAGTCTTCCACTGCAGACATTGGAAACATCTCCCAATTCTCGGCACATCGATGTATTCGGCAGGGGAAAGATGCACTGTACAGGAGAAGGGTCCAGTACATCTCCTTCCCGATGACAAGGGACAAACAGGTGGAGCGGCAGGCTTGATTTGCCCACATTGCAGGGTTCCCCAGTGTGCAGGGTGCAATTGACTGGCTTCCACTCGCTGAATGTGCAGCTCCTGTGTGACCATCAGCGTCGGATCCTGGCAGTTGATGTGAGGTACCCAGGCAGCAGCCATGATTCGTTCATTCTGCGCCAGACTAGTGTGCCCGCTGTCTTCACCAGCCCAAATCAGGATTGCGGTTGGCTGCTTGGGGACAAGGGATATCTCCCCTGTCCACTGTCCACATACAATGCCGCTCATTGTGCCACCAGGTGCATCATTGAGCAGTGCATAGGCATCCTTAAGCAGAGGTTCCGGTGCCTGGACCGCTCTGGTGGCACCTTGCAGTACCCTCCTCAATGGGTCTCCATTATTGTCATGGTCTGCTGCATGCTGCATAACCTGGCCATCATGAGGGTACAGCCGCTGGAGGTCGAGCCAGCAGTACCACCTGAGGAGGAGGAGGAGGCACCGCAGGAGGAGAAGGATCCCCGTCACCCCAGATCTAGAAGGCATCGTCCCCATCGCAACTCTGGAAGGGAGGTGCAACTGCATCTCATAGCTGTTCGCTTCAGATAATCCCATCCACACATGACCCTTCAGCTCCCACTTTCAATGGCCATCGCAATGAGTGCCTTGACACAGAATTGCCCACTCCCAAATGAAACACCTTGCCAGATACATGTGCCAAAAATAAAGATTTATCCAGTTATCCAAATCACTGCAAAAACAGAACATAAAGAACAATATAATAATACTGTAATCATTTTTTACTCCTGTGCATCTCACTATAACACCTGTTACGCATGACTACCTTAACACTACGCCTAACTGTCATCCCTGTGGCTGCATCATGGGTCCAGGAAGGCTGCTGTGGTTGTTTTCTGTGACAAACAGATACACACCCTGGAACACCTCTGGGCCTAGAAGGACTGGGTGCAGACTGGCTAGCACCCTCCTGAAGGGTGCGTCCTCACATATATGGAGATGCCTGACACATTCCCTGCAATCAGCCTCCATGCATTATGTACAGGTAGTCTGCCAGGTCTCCCCACGTCAGGAAACAGTATTCTTCTTCTGTCCTCCACACCATCCATCAGTGTCTCCAGCTCCATATCAGTGAACCTTTTGGCTCTCTTTGCACCTCTTACATCAGTCGTCCTTCCAACCTCCTTCCACACTCCTTCCCCCCCTCAGGGCCTTGCTGCATACCCTGGCCTTTTGAGCAGCTAGCTAATTAGAAACCCTTACCTTAATGCTGAATTTCTTAGTGGTGATAACGCTCAAATTAAGACAGCCACACTGCTGAAAAATCCACTTTGGAAGGGTTCATTAGCACTGGAACCCATTTGTTCACTTTTGGAGCTGAATATGGGATGACCCAACCACGAAAAAAATTCGCCGCGAATGTCCACAAATAGGTGCGGGAGGCATCAGCTTTCCAGCAGTACTGAATTTCTGGCCTGTTAACTACTGCGCTAAAATAGCATCCAAAATTTCTTTTTTGAATGGGTTTAATAGTGCACGACCAACAAATGAAAATCACTAAGTCAGCTAATACAAGATGCCTTTAAAATAACCGTTTGCGTTTGCGATTAAAAAATTAAAGATTAGTAATCTGCTTACTCTATCACTTTTCATTAAATATACTCATAATTCCATAATTTAAGACTATTTACATTTTACAACTTCAAAAAGGAATTGGCACATTTATATAAAAACAACAACTTTGTAAATAGCTGAGAGCAATCCAGCAGGATAGCTGTAACTCAGGGCACGCTGGTTGATGCTATACACTTTGTAATCACAGCAAACAAGAGATGAAGATTTCCAGTCAGGCTTTGCATAATTCTTATCTACCTACCACAATGTATTATCAGATTTGGTAAAACGATTCGTAGAAGAGATTACTTTGCATCACGTGATCTGTTTACGTCAAGGATAATCTTTTGATTTCCTTGCTTTTATCTCCCCAAGTTCACCTGTATATATCATATGTAAACGATTTAATTTATTGTTTGCCAAAGTGTGTTTCCATTTCAAAACAGAGCAGGAATTTCAGTATTTTCATTTCTGTGACATTATACTAACATATTTTAAATGATCAAGTAAAAGTACAATGAAAAAGTTTACAACTCTAAAGACATTTATGCTTCTTTTCTCCAATTTTCTCTCCACTCCGACAGGCACTTTTGCATTCTTGATAGGCATTCTCAGTGAGTGGAGTTCTTTGCCAGTATGCCAGAAAGGTGGACTTGAGGTAGGCTGAATGGCGGAGCGGGTTCGAAGGGCCAAGTAGCCTACTCCTGCCCCTATTTCTTATGTTCTTATGAAATTTACTATTCAATGTAAGCTGTCTGACTCTGAGGGACATCAAAACAGAATTCAATCCTGCCTATATATGCAGAGACAAAGGAATGATGATTAGCAGCATGAACCTCACTGATGCCATGACCATCACCCCCTCCCAGCCAAGGGCGTAAGCCAGTTGCAGCAAACCAATCACAATCCCAGCTAGCTTAGCTAACATCAGGAATCTATCCTGGATCTTCTTTTTCGATATCACCAAGAACCACACTCATTTAGCTATTAGGGACATTCCAGAACCATTTTCTTTGAATAAATGTCAGTAATTGCAAATTAGAATTTTGAGCATTTTTACTCAGTTCAATATCTGGATGAGAAAGAATTTTCATATGTTTTGCATGGAGCCTGATGGTCTTTGTAATCGACTTCCCTCCATTGCTGTTGCTGTTTCACCATTTAGATTGCAATCAAATGTTATCCTCATCAGTTGGTGCTCCAATAAGACCTCTGAACCTGATAATAACCCTTCCAGCGAAGTCTGAGGGAAAAAAGTGTGAGAGGACAACAGATAAAAACGGGAGAACAAGTGGCAGAAAGTCATTGCGAGCAGAGAGAATGAGTCTGAGAGGAAACTGTTATATATATAAACTTGTATATACCTTGTACAGCCACCAGAGGGCTCATCCTCTGGAGTCCCAAGGGATCCCATAATCCCTTGGGAGCACAGGTACTTAAGGAGACCTCACAGGCTGGAGAGGCACTCTGGAGACCTGCAATAAAAGACTACGGTCACACTTTACTTTGAGCTCACAGTATCCAATCAGACTCTTTATTCATACATAACAGAAACAGTGCAAGAGGACAACAGATAAAAGTGGGAGAATCAGCGGCAGAACATCACTGCTGCAGAGCAAGCAAACTGGAGCCTGTGCAAGATCCTGCAAATCCATTGGTAGGATAGGCGCAACAACATCAGTGTCCTCACTCACGCCAATATACTCAGCATCGAAGCACTGACCACGCTCGATCAGCTCTGCTGGACGGGCCACATCGTCCGCATGCCTGACTCGAGACTCCCAAAACAAGCGCTCTACTCGGAGCTCCAACACGGCAAGCGAGCCCCAGGTGGACAGAGGAAATGCTTCAAGAACACCCTCAAAGCCTCCTTGAAAAAATGTAACATTCCCACTGACACCTGGGAATCCCTGGCCCAAGACCGCCCAAAGTGGAGGAAAAGCATCCGGGAAGGTGCTGAACACCTTGAGTCTCTTTGCCGAGAGCAAGCTGAAGCCAAGTGTTGACATCGGAAGGAGCGCGTGGCAACCCAGGCACCCCACCCACCTGTTCCTTCAACCACCGTTTGCCCCACCTGTGACAGAGACTGTAGGTCCCGCATTGGACTCTTCAGTCACCTGAGAACTTATTTCTAGTGTGGAAGCAAGTCATCCTCGATTCCGATGGACTGCCTATGATGATGAACAGATCAAGTAATTAGGGTAAAAAGCGACAGGAGAGAGTGTGGCCCAGAGCATTCAGCAGTAGAAGAGAGAGGGAGCAGCGCAAGTGTAAAGCGGCGGGAGAGCGTGAGAGTACAAAGCGGCGCAAGAGAGACAATGGCCCAAGAGTATAAAGCTGCAGGAGACAGACGGGTCCAGGAGTATAAAGCAGTGGGAGAGATTGAGAATGGCCCAAGAGTACAAAGCAGCAGGAAAGAGAGAGAATGGCCTGGGAGTATAAAGCGGCGAGAAAGAGAGAGAGGTCCTGAGAGCATCAGGGAGAGAAGTAAAATACAACTTAAAGTGATGTCAACACAAGGGAAGAAGCTGATTGGTAAGTATCTGGTGAGTTTTTTTTGTCCATATCAGGGACAAGTCTTAGTTTATTTCTAGTAAAGTCTAATAAATAGAGGCATGGCAGGTCACAACAGTCCAGTCGAATGCACATCCTGTGCGATGTAGGAACTCCAGGACGTTTCTCATGTCCTGGACAAAATCATATGTGCCGGAAGTCTCATCAGCTGGAAGAGCTTGAGCTCAGAGTTTCAGAGCTTAGGCAGCAGTTGGCATCACTGCAGTGCATCCACAAGGCCGAGAGCTACAGAGCTGCACATTTCAGGAGGTGGTCACCCTGCAGCTTACGAGTGTGCAGGCAGATAGGGACCTGAGTGACCGCCAGACAGACAAGGAGGACCAGGCAGGAGTACAGCCAGAGCCAAGTCTATGGCAGCATGGGTGGCTCAGCTGTACTGGGGTGAGGGGGCTGGGGGGGAAGAAGAAGATCGGGAAAGCAATAATGATAAGAAATTCAATAGTTTGGGGAACAGACAGTTTTTCTGCAGCCACAGATGTGATTTCAGGATGGTATGTTGCCTCCCTGGTGCCAGGGTCAAAGATGTCACTGACTGGCTGCAGAACATTCTGAGGTGGGTGGGTGAACAGCCAGAGGTTGTGGTTCATATCGGCACCAATGACATAGGTAGAAAGAGGGATGAGGTCCTGCAGAAAGATTTTAGGAATCTAGGAAAGAGATTAATAAGCAGGAGCTCAAAGTTAGTAATCTCCAAATTACTTCCAGTGCCACACGCTAGTGAGTACAGAACTAGAAGGATAGTGTCGATTAATGTGTGGCTGAAGAGATGGTACAGGAAGAAGGGTTTAGATGACTGGTGACATTGGGACAGGTTGTCGGGGAGATGGGACCTGTATAAGCCAGACGGGTTGCACCTCAACAGGGCCAGGACCAATATCATCGTGGGGAAGTTTGCTTGTGCTGTTGGAAAGGTTTTAAACTAGCTTGGCAAGCAGATGGGAACCTGAGCATAGATTCAGGAGGTAAAAAGCAATGTGGAAATGAAAGGCAGAAAAATAGTAAGAGTGTTTGGAAGGCAATGGAAACAAAGGTTAGGAAATAGACAAGGGGAGTTTGACAGTACTTAATGGTATTTACTTTAATGCAAGGAGTCTAGTGAATAAAGCAGATGAACTGAGGGTGCAGATAGACACGTGGAAGTATGATATCATAGCTATTATGAAATATGGGTTAAAGAAGGGCAGGAATGGCAGCTCAACATTCCTGGATACAGTGTTTTCAGACAAGATGGAAAGGCAGATAAAAAAGGAGAGGTTGCAATGTTGGTTAAAGAAACAATTACAGCTGCCAGGAGGGTTGATAGGCTCGAAGGATCATCAAATAAAGCCATATGGGTTGCACTGAAGAACATAAAAAGAGCAATCACACTCTTAGGCCCCAAGTTTCGACATGATTTGCTCCTGATTTTTAGGAGCAACTGGTGGAGAACGGAGTATCTTAGAAATCGGAATTCTCGCCATTTAGTTTGCTCCAGTTCTAGTCAGTTAGAACAGTTTCACTTTGGAACAGAATTTTTTTTTCAAAAGGGGGCGTGTCCGGCCACTTACGCCTGTTTTCAAAGTTTCGTCAGTGAAAACTTACTCCAAACTAACTTAGAATGGAGTAAGTGAAGATTTTTGTACGTTCGAAAAAACCTTGTCTAAAGGAGATGGGGGGGGGGGGGAAAGGAGATGTGGGGGGAAAAGGAGATGGGGGGGAAAGGAGATAGGGGGGAAGCAGATGGGAGGGAAGGAGATAGGGGGGAGGGGGAGGGGGAATGAGATGGGGGGGGGGAAAGGAGATGGGGGAGGGAGGCTGAACGGGCCGGGCCCGCCTGGGCCCGTGTCTTCGGTCAGGGCTCGAGTCTTCGGTCAGGGCTCAAGACTTCGGGCAGGGCCCGTCCCCAGCACCAGATTTACAGGTAGGTGGCATTGGGTCGGGTCGGGGGGAGCGCGGGTCGTGGGGGTGGTGGGAGGGAGGTCGGTTCGGTTCGGGTCGGGGGGAGGGAGGGAGAGGGAGGTCGGGTCGGGTCCAGTCGAGGGGGGGAGCGGGAGTCGGGTCGATGTTGGGTCCGGTCCGGAGGCGGGGGGGGGGGGGAGTGGGAGTCGGGTCGGTGTTGGGTCCGGTCCAGAGGCGGGAGGCGGGGGGGGGCGGGAGTCGGGTCCGGTCCGGTCCGAAGGCGGGTGGTGGGGAGTGGGGGAATTGGGAGTCGGGTCGGGTCCAGTCCGGGGGGTCGGGGTTGGGTCCGGAGGCGGTGCGGGGGGGGGGGGGGGGAGGGAAGCGGAAGTCGGGTCGGGGTCGGGGTCGGGTCCGGTCCAGGGACGGGCGGAGCGGGAGTCGGGTCGGTGTCGGGGGCGGGAAGCAGGAGTCGAGTCGGGTCGGGAGGAAGCAGGAGCTGGCCGTGGGAGGAGCCTTATTCACGCAGCCCCAGTGAGGCCATTCGGCCAGGGCTAGTGGCTGCGTGCTTCGGCCCCTCCCACACAGTTTTGGGCGCCTGGAGCTACTGCACATGCGTGCCCACTGTAGCGCGCATGTGCAGAAGTCCCGGCACTGTTTTCAGCGCAAGGACCTGGCTCCGCCCCCTACAGCTCCTGCTGCGCTGCGCCGAGTTGCAAACGACTTGTAGGGAGCTGGAGAATCTGGAAGTATTTTTTCGGCGCACTTTGTGGCACGAAAAACGGGCGTCCAGGTCGGGACTGCGCCGTTCTAGGCACGGCTCGAAACTTGGGCCCCTAATGCCTAAACAGTCAGAGGAAGATAGAAAAGCAAATATGTAGGCAAATCTCTGAGAAGTGCACAAACAATAGGGCAGTAATAGTTGGAGATTTCAAATACCAAATATTAACTGATTTAAAATCAGTGTAAAAGTATAAAAGAATCCTTAAAATGCATTCAGATCATTTTAGCCAGTACGCAGCAAGCCCAATAAGAGAAGTTCTGGACTAAATTTTAGACAATGAAGCTGGGCAGGTGGAAGGGGTATCAGTTGGAGAGGATTTTGGAGTTAGTCATTATAATTCAGTTTGATTTAGCATAGTTATGGAAAAGGACACAAATAGACCCAGAGTAAAAGTTCTCAATTGGGGAAAGGTCAATTTTACTAAGCTGAGATGTGATTTAGAAAAGGTGCACTGGCAACTTGAAGGTAAATCATTGTCACAGCAGTGGGAGGCATTCAAGGAGGAGATCATGAGAGTTCAGAGCCCCATGGATATCAAGGAGGTTACAACGTAGGATAAGGCAAAAAAGGGATGCTTATATTAGATACCGAGAGCCCAATACTGCAGAAAGGCTAGAGTATAGAAAGTGCAGGGGTGAAATTAAAAAGGAAAATAGAAAAGCTAAGAAAGGGCATGAAACATTATTGGCAAGTAAAATCAAGAAAAACCCAAGATGTTTTATAAATACGTAAGGAGCAAGAGGATAACTAAGGAAAAGTTAAGGCCTATTAGCAACCAAAAAGGGAACCTGTGTATGAAGGCAGACCACATGGGTATGGATCTTAATGAATACTTTGGGTCTGTCTTCACAAACGTGAATGACAATGCAAAGATTGTAGTTAAGGAGGAGGAATGTGAAATATTGGATGGGATAAGCATGGGGAGAGATAAAATATTAACGAGTTTAACATCTTTGAAAGTAGATAAATCACTAGGCCCACAGATCTCTGAAGGTAGCAGGGCAGGTAGGCCCTACATCCTGGAGGGGGTTGAAGGCAATCGCCAAGGGTGTTCAGGAGGCTGTGGAGGGAGGTGGCCCAGCACATCTCTGCCGGTGACACGGTGGCCAGGACAGCAACTCAATGCCGCAAGAAATACAACGACCTCACTAGGGTTGTCAGGGTGAGTACCTTTTACAATAACCTTGCAATGCGTTCATGTGAGCCTCACTGCCTTACACAATATAAAGGCTTTACACTGCCCACCCCTTCTCTATGTGTACCAGACCATGCTTCTTATTGCAGGAGGCACCCTAAAAACTCCCTATCGCCTCACCAGATGTGCCCCGCCCATCCAAGCATCTCTCACCTTCCAACTCCCAACTCAGCCTGAGAACGCCCACCAACACCTTTTATCTCTCCATATGTGGTCACAGGCCTTCAACCTCATACTTACTCGTTAGCTCTTTGTCTTCAAATACCATCTTTGACGCATCCACTGTGCGCTGCCATGCAGGCTGAGATGCAGAGATTCACATCTCGCGACATTACTATTGAATCACTTACTGCAGACACATGTGGCACACGAATAGCTGCAGACCCACTAACAACTTCTTGTTTTGGTCATTATGGCCAAACTTGCCCACAACAGACGAGAGCAGGAGGTGGGGAGCCAGACCTCCAGGACCTTACTGCCATCGAGGAGTAAGTGTCCGCCTTCATGGGCGCACCAGTCAGGCCAACGGCGGCCAGCGAGGCAGAGCCCCCGCATGATAGGGATGGTTTGCGAATGAGATGTCTGTTTTCTGTGAGAGCCCTGACCCTTGAGCCCACATGCCTTACAACATGTCACTCCAAAATAACGATGCCCCCTCCTTCTTTCCCTCCTGCCCCCTCCCCAACTGCTACCCACACTTGTGTTGCTTTGTGCTACAGATGATGAGCCAGATGAGCTGCAGCCTGCCAGTCAGCTTCCATCATCACGAGGGGAAGGATGAGGAAGACGTGGAGACACGTGTGGCCACAGACCGGGCCCATCCTTAATGCCAGCGAGTGGGGAGAGCACGGCACATTCATTGGGTTTCTTGATCCTGATGCTCCTGGCCCCAGTGGCTCGCAGCAATGCACAGCACGAATGGAAGCTCGGGGGCCAGCTCTCCGGAGGGTAAGTTGGCCCAGGAGTCCTGCTCATCGTCAGGCAGATGAGGGCCTGGATTTGGAGGCTATGTCCAGAGAGTCCATGCAGATGCACTGTGAGATTATGGGTTCATTGGGGAGGGCGCCGCAGAACATGGATGCATGGTGTGAATGTGGCGGAGGCCGTCTCCAGCATTACCCATGCCTCACAGCAGTCTACGGAGCCCAATTTTGCCCTCAACAAGTGACACTGGGGTCCCAGAGGTGATAGCACGTGCCATGCTTGACGTGACAGCAGCCATGACATCACAGGCCGAAGCCATGCAAAGTCTTCGAGATGTCATGCAGACATTGGTTGCTGGCATGCAATCTCAGACTGCAGTGTTTCAAGCGCTCCCGGCACTTATGCAGTCTCAGAGTGATGCCATGCAAGCCACTATCCTCTCTGTCATCCCCACAGTCAGATGGGGAACAGATGGCGGCGCAGCACATCAGCAATCTGTGTTTGCATATATTGCTCCTGATGATCTGTCACCGCCCCGGAGGACTGGCAGTGTGCCGCTGGAAATGGAAGGTGCTTCCTACCTCACAATGACAGCATTCCAGCTCTTGCCACTGCCAGTCCGCCTCTGCACCCGCCAAGGCCTTCACCCCAGCCATCCCACAGTCAGCAGCTGGGCCTTCCATGGCCACTGTTGGTCCAAGGCATGAACGTATGCCATCTGTCCTGTCTCCCTCAGACATACAGCAGCCCTCAAGTGGCCTTGCTGCAGGCACTGAGGCCACATAGAGGAGGAGCAATAGGCATTGGAGGGAGTGAGGCAGAGGGGTGGGAAATGCCAGCGTAAGACACACTGAGTAAATATCTTCCCATGGCACCTCTGTAGAAATGTTATAAAGTCTCATCTTTGTTTGTGTTCTTTGAAGGGGTGGGTGCTCCATTTTGTTTTATTTGAGGGTCTGGCACCACTATAGAAATGTTGTGAAGTTTCATCTTTATGTTCTTGCTCCATTTTGTTTTATTTAAGGGTGTGGAGTTTTGGGGGATGTTTGAGTAATGTGTGAAAAATAAACTGTTACTTTGACCATCTCCTTCAGCCTCTGGTGTATGACTGTGGACTTGTAACGGAGATCTGGCATTATTGTGGCACAATTGCACGGTCATTATTAGTTGCATCTGTCAGCTTCCTCCAGTTAAGCAAACCAGTCCCTTATGAGCCGCCGCCGAATAGCCCTGCCATTGCCAATATTGGCATGCTGATTCCTCCGTGGCTGCTGCTTGTCATCATCATCTTGCTGGACATTCGTGGCATCACCAGGCTCCTGTTCCTCTTCCTCCCCCTCCTCCTCCTGAGGTGGGCCTGCGATCCCCACTGGAAAGGCCTGGGCCCTCATGGTGGCCAAATTGTGCAGCATGCAGCACACCACAATGAATAGTGAGGCCTGTTATGGGGAGTATTGAAGGCTTCCTCCAGAGTGGTCCAGACATCAGAATCACTGCTTAAGCAGCCCTATTACATAAGAACATAAGAAATAGGAGCAGGAGTAGGCCATAGGGCCCCTCGAGCCTGCTCCGCCATTCAATAAGATAATGGCTGATCTGATCATGGACTCAGCTCCACTTCCCTGCCCGCTCGCCATAACCCCTTATCCCCTTATCGTTTAAGAAACTATTTCTGTCTTAAATTTATTCAATGTCCCAGCTTCCACAGTTCTCTGAGAAAGCGAATTCCACAGATTTACAACCCTCTGAGAGAAGAAATTTCTCCTCATCTCGGTTTTAAATGGGCAGCCCCTTATTCTAAGATCATGCCCTCTACTTCTAGTCTTCCCCATCAGTGGAAACATCCTATCTGCATCCACCTTGTTAAGCCCCCTCATAACCTTAGACGTTTCGATAAGATCACCTCTCATTCTTCTGAATTCCAATAAGTAGAGGCCCAATCTACTCAACCTTTCCTCATTAGTCAACCCCCTCATCTCCGGAATCAACCTAGTGAACCTTCTCTGAACTGCCTCCAAAGCAAGTATATCCTTTCGTAAATATGAAAACCAAAACTGCACGCAGTATTCCAGGTGTGACCTCACCAATACCCTGTATAGTCGTAGCAAGACTTCCCTGCTTATATACTCCATCCCCTTTTCAATAAAGGCCAAGATTCCATTGGCCTTCCTGATCAGTTGCTTTATCTGCATACTATCCTTTTGTGTTTTGTTGCACAAGTACCTCCAGGTTCCTCTGTACTGCTCCATATGGCGGCAAGTCTCTCATTGCAGCGTTACTCTGGCTCTGTCGTGGGTTTGCAGAGGGCAGTCATTAGCCAGGTGGCCACGCCATATCCCTTGTCACTGAGCAGCCAGCCTCAGGCTTTCCATGGTAGCTGACAGAGTCGAGGCACAGTGCTCTCCTGGAGGATATACGCATCATGTGCATTTCCAGGATAGCGAGCATTGACTGCAAGGTGCACTGTCTCAGATCAAAACTGACTGCAAAAGCTTCTATAGCTATGTGAAGAGAAAAAGATTAGTGAAGACAAATATAGGTCCCTTGCAGTCGGATTCAGGTGAATTTATAACGGGGAACAAAGAAATGGCAGACCAATTGAACAAATTCTTTGGTTCTGTCTTCACGAAGGAAGACACAAATAACCTTTCGGAAGTACTGGGGACCGAGGGTCTAGTGAGAAGGAGGAACTGAAGGATATCCTTATAAGGCAGGAAATTGTGTTAGGGAAATTGATGGGATTGAAGGCCGATAAATTCCCAGGGCCTGATAGTTTGCATCCCAGAGTACTTAAGGAAGTGGCCCTAGAAATAGTGGATGCATTAGTGATCATTTTCCAACGGTACTATCAACTCTGGATCAGTTCCTATGGACTGGAGGGTAGCTAATGTAACACCACTTTTTAAAAAGGGGAGAGAGAAAGCGGGTAATTATAGACCGGTTAGCCTGACATCAGTAGTGGGGAAAATGTTGGAATCAATTATTAAGGATGAAATAGCAGCGCATTTGGAAAGCAGTGACAAGATCAGTCCAAATCAGCATGGATTTATGAAGGGGAAATCATGCTTGACAAATCTTCTGGAATTTTGTGAGGATGTATCTCGTAGAGTGGACAAGGGAGAACCAGTGGATGGTAATGTATTTGGACTTTCAAAACGCTTTTGACAAGGTCCCACACAAGAGGTTGGTGTGCAAAATCAAAGAACATGGTATTGGGGGTAATATACTGACGTGGATAGAGAAGTGGTTGGCAGACAGGAAGCAGAGAGTTGGGATGAAAGGATCCTTTTCAGAGTGGCAGGCAGTGACTAGTGGAGTGCCGCAGGGCTCAGTGCTGCGACCCCAGCTAATTACAATATACATCAATGATTTAGATGAAGGAATTGAGTGTAATATCTCCAAGTTTGCAGATGACACTAGACTGGGTGGCGATGTGAGCTGTGAGGGGGATGCTAGGAGGCTGCATGGTGACTTGGACAGGTTAGGTGAGTGGGCAAATGCATGGCAAATGCAGTATAATGTGGATAAATGTGAGGTTATCAACTTTGGGGGCAAAAACGCGAAAACAGAATATTACCTGAATGGCGGCAGATTAGGAAAAGGGGAGATGCAACGAGACCTGGGTGTCATGGTACATCAGTCATTGAAAGTTGGCATACAGGTACAGCAGGCGAGAAGAAGGCAAATGGTATGTTGGCCTTCATAGGTAGGGGATTTGAGTATAGGAGCAGGGAGGTCTGACTGCAGTTGTACAGGGCCTTGGTGAGGCCTCACCTGGAATATTGTGTTCAGTTTTGGTTTCCTAATCTGAGGAAGGACGTTCTTGCTATTGAGGGAGTGCAGCGAAGGTTCACCAGACTGATTCCCGGGATGGCAAGACTGACATATGAGGAGAGACTGGATCAACTGGGCCTTTATACATTGGAGTTTAGAAGGATGCGAGGGGATCTCATCGAAACATATAAGATTCTGACGGGACGGGACAGGTTAGATGCGGGTAGAATGTTCCCGATGTTGGGGAAGTCCAGAACCAGGGGACACAGTCTTAGGATAAGGACTAAGATGAGGAGAAACTTCTTCACTCAGAGAGTTGTTAACCTGTGGAATTCCCTGCCGCAGAGTTGTTGATGCCCGTTCATTGGATATATTCAAGAGGGAGTTAGATATGGCCCTTACGGCTAAAGGGATCAAGAGGTATGGAGAGAAAGCAGGAAAGGGGTACTGAGGGAATGATCAGCCATGATCTTATTGAATGGTTGTGCGGGTTCGAAGGGCTGAATGGCCTACTCCTGCACCTATTTTCTATGTTTCTGTGTTTCTATGTGTGGTCTCACACCAGCTGCACATTTAGAGAGTGGTATCCCTTTCTGTTTATGAAGACCTCTGCATTCTGGAATGGTGCTCGCAAGGCCACGTTAGTGTAGTCAATTGCTCCTTGCACCCTTGGGAAGCCCGCTATCCTGGCAAACCCACATGCATGCTCATCCTGTTTCTTCCTGGTCATCGGGAAGGTAATGAAGTCCATTCTACGTGTGTAGAGAGTCTGACATCGCGGATGCAGTGATGTGTTGCGAATTGCGAGATGCTGCCTATGTCCCCTGATGTAGCTTGGAAAGAGCCGGTGGCAGAGAAGGCGAGTGCCACCATGACCTTCACTGCGACGAACAGCGCAGTCCTGGTGCCGATGTGAGGCTGCAGTTCTTCCTGAAGGAGATGGCATATCGCTGTAACTACCTCCCTTCGGAAGCGCAGTCTTCCTCGGACAGGTCCAGGTATGAGCATTGCCGCTGGTAAAGCTGGGCGGGTAAGGCCTTCTGCCCCAATGTCGAGGGGCTCTCCTCCTTTGGCCGCCGACAAGGCAAACAACCCTTTTCTCTTGACCCCACCTTGCCAGAGCATGTAGAATGTGACGCTGGTGAACTAGTAATGCCCCCATTAAAGCTTTCAAAAATATTTTTTCTCAAGCTGAACTGTTATGTCTATCTGCCTGTTGGAGGCTCATGCACCGTGCTCTGTGTAAATGTTGCACTGACTGTGACCTCCGAGGGAAGCGCTCCTCATCCCGTTAAGTAGCCATATGAACTGAGAATGACATATTCCGTCAGTCTCATCTTTTCCAGTGACGCAGACAAAGAAGCACCCACCCCTATTTGCAGTGGAATCTGGTAGCTCACAAAAATGTTGGAAACGTGATGTTCCCTGACAGAGGGATGGTAAGGTGGAGAAGTGGTGAGCAATGGGGATCTGGGGTTTCATTCATTGGAACCGGATTCTGCTGAGGCGCTAATGGACAGCCCATCTTGAACAGGAATCTGCTGTCTGCCTCCTCCTCCTCCTCTTCCTCTTCCTCCTCCTCCTGAGGTGGTCCTGGAACCCATGGTGCAAGGGCTACACCTTCATGATGGCCAAGTTGTAGAAAATGCAACAGACCAGTAGAAAATGGGACTCCCACTCCGGGCAGCGTAACCATTGCTTCAGCACCCTGATGGCCTGCTCGATGAAGTAACGCATGGCAGCATGGCTCTCATTATAAGAGTGCTGGGCATGTGTGGTGGGATTGCAGCAAGGTGTCATCAGCCAGGTGTAGCACGGATAGCCCTTGTCTCCATGCAGCCACCCTCGAATGTGACATGGTGGCTGGAAGTTTGTCGACACACTGGATTGGCACAGGATGAAGGCATCATAACTACTGCCAGGATACAGGGCATTCACCATCACGATGTGCTGGGCGCACACAAACTGCACATTAGGTGAGTGATAGCCTTTGTGGTTGTGGTACATTTCAGGATTTGTATACAGCACCCACGAAGCCACGTGTGTGCCCTACACCATGGGAAAGCCTGATATCCTGGCAAAGCCACATGCGCACTTCTCCTGCTTCTCTGTCTTCAGAGTGAGGACAATAAAGACCCTCTATGATCTCCTGAATGCAGCGATAGACTGCAAACTGGGAGATGTTAGCTATGACTCCTGTTTCAGACTGGAAGGATCCAGTGGCGAAAAAAATTGAGGGCCATTGTAACCTTGAGAGCCTCTGGCAGTGCCGTCTTCACCCTGCTCTAAGGCTGCAGTTTTGGTTCCAAGAGGTGGCAGAGTTCCGTGGTGAAACGGAGTCTCGTAATACACTGCTCCTGGCTTAAATGCAGGTAGGAGAGGTGCCCTTCCTCCTCCTCTCTCTGCAAGCAGCTTGTGCTCTTCTTTGTTGCCTATTCTCCATCTCCTTGACATACTTGACGGTGACAGGGACTACAAATATTGTGTTCCTAACACAGATGAGACTGCACACAGGGAAGTTAAAGTAACAGTGACCTCAGTCTTTATTAAGACACTCCAGAGTGAGGAACAGACCTTAGGGGCCGGCTTATATACAGTGCTCCCAAGGGATGCTGGGATCCCTTGGAACTTCAGGGGATGCGCTCCCTGGTGGCGGAACATGGGAGTGCATGCTTTACAGATACACATCACTCCCTCCCAAAGTCAAAGTGAAATCTATTTACAAGGTGAGGCGGTTGGGAGCCTTTCTTTCCCTGGTGGACCGCCTCGGTACAAATGTCTGTTCTGGTGTGTTGGCTGTGCCCTCGCTGAGCTGGCGTGTTGTTGGCCCTGCAGGGCTGCTGGGTGAGCCTGGCCTTGCTGGGCTGTTGGGCGTGATGGGTTCAATTTCCTGGTCCAGGGTGGTGTCGTTGATCCTTTGGGTGTGTGTCGTGGGCTCAAAAAAGGTGGTATCTGCTGTGGATTGTTCAGGGCAGTCTGTGAACCACAGCCTCGTTTGGTCCAGGTGCTTTCTGAAAATTTGTCCATTGTCTAGTTTGACTACAAACACCCTACTCATTTATTTAGCTATCACCGTGCCCGCGATCCACTTGGGACCATGACCAAAGTTTAGCACATAAACAGGGTCATTCAGATCAATTTCCCGTGACACAGTGGCGCGACCATCGTTTACATTTTGTTGCTGCTGCCTGCTCTCTACCTGATCATGCAGGTTGGGGTGAACCAGCGAGAGTCTGGTTTTAAGTGTCCTTTTCATGAGTAGCTCAGCCGGGGACACCCCTGTGAGCGAGTGGGATCTCGTGCGGTAGCTGAGCAGTACTCGGGACAGGCGGGTTTCGAGTGAGCCTTCTGTGACTCGTTTAAGGCTCTGTTTGCTTGTTTGTACTGCCCGCTCTGCCTGCCCATTGGAGGCTGGTTTGAATGGAGCCGAGGTGACATGTTTGATTCCATTGCGGGTAATGAATTCTTTAAATTCGGCACTGATGAAACATGGCCCGTTGTCACTGACCAGTACGTCAGGCAGGCTGTGGGTGGCAAACATGTCCCTCAGGCTTTCAATGGTGGTGGTGGTGGCGGTGCTTCCCAACATTATTTCACATTCAATCCATTTTGAAAAAGCATCCACCACTACAAGGAACATTTTACCGAGAAATGGGCCCGCATAGGCGACATGGATCCTCGACCATGGTCTGGAGGGCCAGGACCACAAACTTAGTGGTGCCTCTCTGGGCGCGTTGCTCAACTGAGCACACAAGCTGCATTGCCATACACAGGACTCCAAGTCAGAGTCGATACCGGGCCACCACACGTGGGATCTGGCTATCGCTTTCATCATTACTATACCCGGGTGTGTGATGTGGAGATCCGAGATGAACGTCTCTCTGCCCTTTTTGGGTAGCACTACATGGTTATCCCACAACAGGCAGTCTGCCTGAATGCACAGCTCATCCTTTCGCCGCTGGAACGGCTTGATTAGCTCTTGCATTTCAACGGGGTTGCTGGCCCAGCTCACATGCAGTACACAGTTTTTTACTAGGGACAGCAGAGGATCTTGTCTAGTCCAAGTGCTAATCTGGTGGCCCGTGACAGGTGACTTATCATTTTCAAACGCTTCCATGACCATCAACAAGTCTGCGGGCTGTGCCACCATCAACAAGTTTTCAGGCTGCGACATTTCCATCCCCGTGGTGGGCAATGGTAGCCGACTGAGAGCATCTGCACAGTTCTCGGTGCCTGGCCTGTGGCGGATGGTATAGTTATACGCTGATAGTGCGAGTGCACACCTTTGTATGCGGGCTGAGGCATTAATATTTATCCCTTTGTTTTCAGCGAACAGGGATATGAGGGCTTGTGATCGGTTTCCAGCTCAAATTTGAGGCCAAACAGGTACTGATGCATTTTATTTACCCCGAACGCACACGCTAATGCCTCTTTCTCAATCATGCTGTAGGCCCTCTCGGCCTTAGACAAGCTCCTGGAGGCATAGGCGACAGGTTGCAACTTCCCCGCAACGATAGCTTGTTGTAATACAGACCCGACTCCATAAGACGACGCATCACATGCTAGCACAAGTCTTTTACACGGGTTATACAATACAAGCAGCTTGTTGGAGCATAAAATGTTTCTGGCTTTCTCAAAAGCAATTATCTATTTTTTTCCCCCATACCCAGTTCTCACCTTTATGCAATAACACATGTAGGGGCTCTAAGAGGGTGCTTAACCCCGGTCGAAAGTTACCAAAATAGTTGAGGAGTCCCAGGAACGACCGCAGTTCCGTGACGTTCTGTGGCCTGGGCACATTCCTGATAGCCTCTGTCTTGGCATCTGTGGGCCGAATGCCGTCCACCGCAATCTTTCTCCCCAAAAACTCCACTTCTGTTGCCATGAAGATGCATTTCGACCTCTTCAGCCGCAGCTCTACGCGATCCAGTCGCTGGAGGACCTCCTCCAGGTTTTGTAGGTGCTCGGCGGTGTCCCGACCCGTGACCAATATGTCATCCTGAAAAACCACCGTGCGTGGTACCAACTTGAGTAGGCTCTCCATGTTTCTCTGGAAGATCGCTGCAGCCGACCGAATTCCAAACGGGTATCTGTTATAGATGAACACTCCCTTGTGCATGTTGATGCAGGTGAGGCCCTTCGAAGACTCCTCCAGCTCCTGCGTCATGTAGGCCGAAGTCAGGTCGAGCTTGGTGAACTGCCAGCGTCGCAAATAGGTTGCCTGCCTTAGGTAGCGGGTATTGGTCCTGTAGCGAGAAACAATTAATAGTTACTTTATAATCGCCGCAAATCCAGCACTTTTGAGTACTGGAACAATCGGGCTGGCCCACTCGCTGAATTCCACTGCGGAGATGATGCTCTCGCGTTGCAGCCTGTCCAGCTCGATTTCCACTCTCTCCCTCATCATGTCAGGTACCACTCGCGCCTTGTGGTTAATGGGTCGTGCCTCTGGAACCAAGTGGATCTGCACCTTCGCCCTGGAAAAGCTTCCAATGCCTGGCTCAAAAAGGGAAGGAAATTTGTTAAGAACCTGGGTACATGACGCCTCATCGACATGTGATAGCGCTCGGATGTCATCCCAGTTCCAGCGGATTTTGCCCAGCCAGCAGTGTGGGGCCATCGCCAGGGACAATCCAGAGTGGCAGTTCATGCACCATGCCCCCGTAGGTGACCTTGACCAGGACAGTGATGAGCTCTTTGGTGCACATTCTCAGTTTTGTGTGGATGGGGCTCAGGGCTGGTCTGCGTGCCTTCTTGCACCACAGTCTCTCAAACATCTTTTTACTCATGATGGATTGGCTAGCACCAGTGTTCAGTTCCATGGCTACGGGTAAGCCATTCAATTTTACATTGAGCATTATAGGTGGACATTTCGTCGAAAATGTGTGCACCCCGTGTACTTCAGCATTTGCCTCCTCTCTGTGAGGCTCGAAATTGCTTTGATCCACTATGGACCGATCTTCCTCTGCCACGTGGTGGTTAGCAGGTTTTGCAGAGCTTGCAGCTCATTTGCAAGCTCGTTGGAGGTGCCCCATTGTTCCACAGCTCTTGCAAACATACCCTTTGAAGCGGCATGAATAGGCTGAATGGAAGCCTCCACAACGTCAACAGGGTGTGAATTGCCTTGCATTCATCCTTTGTTGCGGACTCTGAGTCATCTGGGTCATCTGAGGCCTGCTAGCAGTTGCAAACTCGTGGGTTCTGCCCTGTACATTTCTGCTCGCAAACACAGTTCCAGTTAATTTATGAACATTGCTAGCACTTGTGTGCTGAGAGATTTGTTTGGTGTTATCACTGGTGGACATAAACGCCTGTGCTATCACAATGGCTTTGCTGAGGGTCGGTGTCTCTGCAGTCAAAAGTTTTCGTAGGATGATCTCATGGCCAATGCCCAGTACAAAAAAGTCTCTGAGCATCTGCTCCAGGTAGCCATCAAACTCACATTGTCCTGCAAGTCGCCTTAGCTCGGCGACATAGCTCGCCATTTCCTTAACCTTCAGATCGCTGCCACGAGTAGAACCGATACCTCGCCATCAGCACGCTCTGCCTCGGGTTAAGATGCTCCCGAACCAGTGTACATAGCTCCTCATACGACTTATCTGTGGGTTTCACCGGAGTCAGAAGATTCTTCATGAGGCAGTAGGTCGGTGCCCCGCAGACCTACAGCTCCTTTTTGCAGCGCTTCCTTTTCCGTCCAGCTTGTTGGCTACAAAGTATTGGTCTAGCCGTTCAACATAGGCTTCCCAGTGCTCACCCTCCGAGAACTTCTCCAGGATGCCCACAGTTTGCGGCACCTTTGCGTTGGATTCATATACTCATCGCCAGTTATTGTGTTCCTAACACAGATGAGACTGCACACAGGGAGGTTAAAGTAATAGCGACCTCAGTCTTTAATAAGACACTCCAGAGTGAGGAACAGGCCTTAGGGGCCGGCTTATATATAGTGCTTCCAAGGGATGCTGGGATCCCTTGGGACTTCAGGGGATGCGCTCCCTGGTGGCGGAACATGGGAGTGCATGCTTTACAGATACACAACAGCCCCCATGACTGGGAGCAAGTGGCGTGAGCAGAACCCTTTAAATCAGAAGCAAGGCATTCTCCACTTGTAGCACTAGTCACTGTCTACTCACCAACTTTAACTAACTGTAGAAAGCTCCAAACTGTTGCACAAACTTACGAAGAGCCAGTACAAATCAAAAAGCAAGTCAGCTGCAAGTTGTAAAAAAAAGAGAAAGACTTGCATTTATTTAGTGCTTTTCACAATCTCAGGGTGTCCCAAAGTGCTTTACAGCCAATGAAATACTTTTGAAGTATAGTCACTGTTGTAATGTAGGAAATGCAGTAGCCAATTGCGCACAGCAAGCTCCCACAACAGCAATGTGATAATGACCAGCTAACCTGTTTTGTATTATTTTGATTGAGGGATAAATATTGGCCAGAGAACCAGGGATAACTCTCTTGCTCTCCTTCAAAACAGTGCCATGGGATCTTTTATGCCCATCTGAGAGTGCAGACAGGGCCTCGGTTTAACTTCTCATCCAGAAGATGGCACCTCTGACAATGCAGCGGACTCCCTCAGTACTATGCTGAAATGCCAGTCCAGATTGCTACCCACTGAGCCACAATTGCAGTTTTGGTCACCTTACCTAAGGAAGGATATGCTCGCTATAGAGGGAGTGCAACGAGGGTTCGCCAGACTGATTCCTGGGATGGAGGAGTTGTCATATGAGGAGAGATTGAGTAGACTAGGTCTATATTTTCTAGAGTTAGAAGATTTCATTTAAATATCTAAAATTCTTAGAGGGCTTCACAGGGTAGATGCAAGGAGGATGTTTCCCCTTGGGGAGGTCTAGAACCAGGGATCACAGTCTCAGAATAAGGGGTCGGCCATTTAGGACTAAGATGAGGAAAAATGTCTTCACTCAGAGGATGGTAAATCTTTGGAATTCTCTACCCCAGAGGGCCTTGGAGGCTCAGTCGTTGAGTATATTCAAGGCAGCGATCGATAGATTTCTGGTTGAATCAAGGGAAATGGGGACAGTGCAGGAAAGTGGAGTTGAGGTAGATGATCAGCCATGATCTTATTGAATGGTGGAGCAGGCTTGAGGGGTCAAATGGCCTACTCCTGCTCCTATTTCTTATGTTCTAATGTTCTTACTGATCCCTTTAAACAGCGCTGGTGGGGTGTCCTTCCTGCTGCTGAATGCATATTCAGCTGTTTGTGATTTGGAAAAGGCGTTGAATGGAGTAGTCACATTGAAAATGGCAGTTCGTGCATCAAATCAGTATTGCACACTGATTTAGAGTCACGATCTGCCTCATTACCATTTCTACAGTGAGCGCAGGCAACAGCTGTGCTGCCGACCTACCCAAAAATGCAGCTGCCACGGGACCAGCCAGAAGTGGGCGGAAGTGAAGCGTTTGCCGGTTTTATTCGGAAAGAGGCCATATCAGCCGATGCTAAGGTGCCGAATTTCACGGCCAGTTTCTCTTTATTTACTCTATGTAAACTGTTCATAAAATCATAGAATGGTTACTTCACGGAAGAAGGCCTTTCGGCCTGTCAAGCCCGTGCCAGCTCTCTGCAAGAGCACTTCAGCTAGTCCCACTCCCCCACTCTTTCCCGAAGCTAAGATTATTTTTCTTTCAGGTACTTATCCAACTCCAGTTTGAAAGATAAGATTGAGTCTGCCTCCACCATCTTTTCAGGCAGTGCATTCCAGATCCCAACCACTCGCTGCGTAAAAATGGTTTTTCTTATGTCGCGCTTGATTCTTCTGACAAACACCTTAAATCTATGTCCTCTGGTTCTTGACCCTTCTGCCAATGGGAACAGTTTCTCTCTATCCAGATGCCTCATGTTTTTGAATACCTCTATCAAATCTCCTCTCAATCTTCTCTGCTCTAAGGAGAACAACCCCAGCTTCTTCAGTCTATCCACTTAACTGAAGTCCCTCATCCCTGGAATCATTCTTGTAACTCATTTCTGCACCCTCTCAAGGCCTACAAATCCTTCCTAAAGTGCGGTACCCAGAATTGGACACAATACTCCAGTTGAGGCCGAAACCAGTGTTTTACACAGGTTCATCATAATTTCACACTTTTGTACTCTATACCTCTATTCATGAAGCCCAGGATACCGTAAGCTTTTTTTAAAATCGCTTTCTCAACCTGCCCTGCCACCTTCAACAATTTGTATACATATTCCCCGAGGTCGCTCATGATTTTAAACACCTCTACCAATCTTCTCTGAGCTTTCCCAGCTCTGAGGCAAACAACCTCAGCTTCTCCAGTCTATTCACATAACTGTAATCCTTCATCCCTGGAATCATTCTAGTAAATCTCTTCTGTACACTCTCCAAGGCCTTCACGTCCTTCCTAAAGTGTGGATCCCAGAATTGGAGACAATACTCCAGCTGAGGCCAAATTAATATTTTATATAGGTTTATCTGCCTCCACCGATAGATCTCCATTATGGTCCCTAATCGATCCTCTGACAAACTGTTAATTTGCCGATAGGTTTAGCATAACCTCCTGTCTTTTGTCCTCTATGCCTCTATTTATAAAGCCCATGATCCCATACCCTAGAAATTGCCTACCTTACCACCAACCATTAGCACCATATTTTGGAAAAAAATGGCAGCCTGCTTCTGGTGCGAGACACAATAGCCACCATTGTGGTCAGGTTCATAGCACTGCCGTTGCCAGTACTGGACTCTCAAATTCAAATGAGCAGATTGTGATGTCAATCGGCATGCATACCATATGGGTCTCACGTTGGCAGTAGCAGAACTACCTGTCTGTCCCGCTGAGTATCGAATTCCCAATTGCCACTGCGTTCCTACATTTTGCTGTACCCGCCTGTGCAGTCCTTTGCCTCATGGTTTCCGGCTCGGGACTGCACTCTTCCGTCACCCTCACTGGTATTCAATGCTGAATATCGGTTTGAGAGTACGTCAGTCTCGGAGGTTTCCTGCACTGCCTGCCTCTTCCTCCTCTTCTGGGCGGTCACCCACTTGCTAATCTGCACTCCCTGTTGCTGTGGGGTGACCACCTTCTGGAACCTACGATCCAAGAAATATTCAGCCACCCATATGCCCTGCAATGAATCCAGCTGCCCCACAAGCTCAGAATCCTGAGTGCCATTTCAAGTGACTGAAGGCACTGCCTATACACGTTAGCCTCCGAGACACACTGAAGTTCCCACATGGTGCAGGAATTACAGGCTGCAGGTTGCAGATGTCCCTCCATTCCAATTAGAAACTTAGAAAAAATACTTGGCTATAAGGTGATTTATGTAACTGCTGTTAACGAAGACTAAACTATTTTAATGTATTAAATTACAATGTTATGTTCTATTCATTCCTCAAAGCGATCTAACTAAATACTAATTATTTACTCAAGCTTAACAAGAACCACTGAGACCACTAAGATCTGTTAGCGCCTGCAGATGGCGGTAAAAGGGCGCTGATGCAGTAGTGCCGGGGTGAGGCGAATCTGGCGGCGCACGGCAAATCCGGACCCCACTGTGTGCCTCCAGTACAGGGAACCGCTGGGGATTTCAACAGCAGGCAGAGCGTAACGTCAGTGAGTGTGCACTGGGCGCCCAATCTGCCAAATTCATTATGGATACTTACCTTTGCGCCACGACCAGACAGCGACAGCGAGAGGAGGTGCACAGCTGCAGGACACCAGCTCCAGGGATATTATTTAAAAGCATCCGCATTAATCACTCCCAGCTGTCAGGGCAAGTTTGTTTCTATGGTCTCTTGTCAGTTTCAGCTAGTGGATGAGTTTGTTTGAGTCATTTCAAGGTTCTTTTTTATCAGCATTGTTCTGGCAAGTGCAAAGTAGCTACATTTATTATTCAAAGATTTAAACTGCTACACTTGGCAACATTAATGGGGACTGTACTGGCATGTCACCTTGCCCTCTAGGATCTATGATGGAGGGAGCGAAGGCAGCCAGAAATGCGGGAACATGTGCGCAGCTGGATGAAGAGGGACATCAGGGCTCTCATCAGGATGACTTAAATCCCAAATCCCTTTTGCTCACCGCATGTCCATCATACCATCCCTGTGTCATGCCATATCACAACGTCCTCTTGGGCACAATAGTGAAATGAGACCACAAAATAATGCAAACTCCATTAATAAATTTATGCATAAACATATCACACATAGTAACATAGAAAATACGTGCAGGAGTAGGCCATTCGGCCCTTCGAGCCTGCACCACCATTCAATATGATCATGGCTGATCATGCAACTTCAGTACCCCATTCCTGCTTTCTCTCCCTATCCCTTGATCTATTTAGCCGTAAGGGCCACATCTAACACCCTTCTGAATATATCTAACGAACTGGCCTCAACAACTTTCTGTGGTAGAGCATTCCACAGGTTCACAATTCTCTGAGTGAAGAAGTTTTTCCTCACCTTGGTCCTAAATGGCTTACCCCT
This sequence comes from Pristiophorus japonicus, assembly GCF_044704955.1. NCBI lineage: Eukaryota > Metazoa > Chordata > Chondrichthyes > Pristiophoridae > Pristiophorus > Pristiophorus japonicus. The sequence continues at coordinate 388,550,236 of NC_091977.1, forward strand.
TATCCTTAGTGTAGGGGTTTTTTGCTCTGCCTAATTACAGGGGTCTTTGGTGGCTGTTGGTGTATTGAGCCTCTCTGCCCCTTCTAGGGGACTGTCCAGTAGCTTATGGCTCGCTGACCACTAAACTGGCAGTTTCGAAGTGCCCTAGCACTCCTATCTGGTTCTAACCTCAGAATTTTGGTGGATTATGAGCTTCCACAAGGGAAAACAAAACACTCAGAGACAAGTGGTCCTTGGAACGGAAAAAAACGAGTAAGTCCAATTTATTAACGACGGTAAGTTTCCAACAAGGTCAAACTACATCAAAACACATATCTGACACACACTTATAAACTATGAAAATCTATGGGAAGAAATGGACACAACGAAAACCTTACACAATTTTATCTTTACAAGACATTTCCAACACCACCCCCACCCACCTTTTTACCTGACTGACCTCGGCTGACAGTTGGGAAAAGAAACCCCAGGATAATACTTACAATCCCTTTTGACAGTTATTTTTTTAGCCTTAGGATGGTTGGTTTACGGGGTAGCTAGAGTGAATGTTGCCTCTCCCAATTACTTTGGTCTCCGGTTCTTCAGCTGGTTGGCCTCGGAGCATTGTTCGGTGTGCGGCTCGGCTTCTTGAGACGATGTTGAGCCTCTCGGTAGTTGAGTTGTATATTCTGCACACAAGTCGAGTTCAGGGCCCGTTCAATGGTAGGTTTCCCAGCCAGTAACAATCCGTCTCCGTTCTCTCTTGGTTTCTGTCTGTCTGTGACTGCTACAGCTCCTCGACTCCTTCTCCTACTGTTCCAGCTGCTTCTTCCCTCCCGGTGGCTCCGTAGGTCCTATATATGTATCCAATTTAGTTCTGGCGTTTTCGTGCCCAAACTCAGTTGGTGGTCCATTGTGTAAGTTTGGGTGGGGAGATAGCTTTGAATATTTAATCAGAAGATATCAGAAGATAGGTGTGAGGCCAGGGGTATTGTTACAGTGCACATTGGTGCCTCAAAGTCTGCTGGCCCATTGCAACAGTCCTGGGAGTCAATCGGTTTGGGCCTCCCCTTTGATGGGCCATCACCGCAGTGATCTCAGGACTATTGTCCACTGTCCATATTAATTAGGTAGATGATGGTCCACATTCATAATTTGATTAGGGGTGAATCATATTTTTGAACTGGGCCGGGTAGTCCCCATTAGTTGAGGATTTCCCCACTTCAGGCCCGACTCGACCCCTGATTGGCCTGCCAGAATGCACTTTTCCCCCATTGGCCAGTGCCTCTGTCTCGCTTGTGAGCCAGACTCCACAATGTCTGTATCCGCCCACACGTTTCCCAGCCTGCCTGGTCTGAGGATTTTACTTGGCCAAAAATGTTCATTTGAAATGTGTAGGATGATCCCATCTTAGTTTTCTTGTCCTTAGGATGTTCCAATAAAATGCGGCCATGGATTTTCGAACCTTACACTAGACTGTGACCCCTGGTTCTGGACTTCCCCAACATCGAGAACATTCTTCTTGCATCTAACCTGTCCAATCCCATCAGAATTTTATATGTTTCTATGAGATCCTCTCTCATTCTTCTAAATTCCAGTCTTTCTTCATATGTAAGTCCTGCCATCCCGGGAATCAGTCTGGTGAATCTTCGCTGCACTCCCTCAATAGCAAGAATGTCCTTCCTCAGTTTAGGAGACCAAAACTGTACACAATATTCAAGGTGTAGCCTCACCAAGGCCCTGTACAACTGCAGTAAGACCTCCCTGCTCCTATACTCAAATCCTCTCGCTATGAAGGCCAACATGCCATTTGCCTTCATCATTGCCTGCTGTTCCTGCATGCCAACTTTCAATGACTGATATACCATGACAACCAGGTCTCGTTGCACCTCCCCTTTTCCTAATCAGTCACCATTCAGATAATATTCTGCCTTCCTGTTTTTGCCACCAAAGTGGATAACCTCACATTTATCCACATTATACTGCATCTGCCATGCATTTGCCCACTCACCTAACCTGTCTAAGTCACTCTGCAGCCTCTTAGCATCCTCCACACAGCTCACACCGCCATCGAGCTTAGTGTTATCTGCAAACTTGGAGATATTACATTCAATTCCTTCATCCAAATCATTAATATATATTGTAAATAGCTGGTGTCCCAGCACTGATCCCTGCGGTACCCCACTAGTCACTGCCTGCCATTCTGATATCTGCATATCACAGTCATTCTAATAACCCTTGTGCCTGCCATAATTGAATAGCTGTCATGGTGTGCAAGGCTTGAGCTGTGAGTGTGTGGGTAGGTAGGGATTGTTGGTGGGTGAGTGCTGGGGGTGTAGTGCTTTGGGCAGTGTGTGGAACTTGTGGTACAGATGGTGGTATGTAGCATTTGTTGAAGCATTCAATCACCCTGACCACCTGACTGAAGTGGATGTGCCATGAGCACACCTGCTTCAGTCCTCTGACTCCTTCTCCTTGGTGTGCTTCTCCTTACTGAAGCAGCTGCACAGCCAGCAATGCTGAGAATGAGGTGCTGCAGTAATGATGAACCTCCCTTTAAGTACTGGTAAAAGCCTGTGCAATGATGAGTTGAGATTAGACTGCACCTAATACTGGTCCACCCTTTGAGTGTAATGCCACTGAGCTAGTCCTTTAAGACTTGATTTAGTGCCCCAACCATTTCTTTGAGCAGTGAGAATGAATTTTGCGTGCAGTATAAAGCAATAGTGCCTGGCGCTATATCTCAAACTTTTCTCAAGTTACTGCCCATTTCTGGGTTATAATGAATTTCTCCCCCAAAGAACCTAAATATTAGATACTTAATTTAGATAATTATCTTAGAATTCTCGGTTTCTGCAGCTCCACTCCTTCCTTTGATATGGGCGTGAGAAACCGCCTCTTCCTCTCCACCGAATGCCTACTGTCACCAAATTCTCAGCTTTCACTCTCCGATTCACTCTGATTGTGCTCCTAGCAGACGAGGCTTCACATTAGAAGTTTGCATTCATAAAATTAAGCTTTTAAGGCTAGACCTAATCCCTCCATAGCCTCTCCCCTCCCTATCTCGTCTGGACCCACAACCTCCACCCCCCCCTCCCCCACCCCCGAGATATCTGCGCCCCTCTAATTCTGGCGTCTTGAGCATCCCTGATTTTAATCACTCAATCATTGGTGACCTTGCCTTCAGCTGACAAGGGCCTAAGGTCTGGAATTCCCTCCCTAAACCTCTCTGCCTATCTCCCCCTCTTTCATCCTTTAAGAGACCCATTAACACCTACCTCCTTGACCCATCTGCCCTAATTTCTCCTTATGTGGTTCAGTGACAAAGTTTATTTGTTAACGTTTTTGTGAAGTGCCTTGGGACATTTTACTATGTGCTGTATTCATCCATTCTGAAGCGGATCTACAGTATATTATTCAGTCCGTAAGCATAACCCCGAGCTTCCGGTCACCTGTCACTTTAATTCTCCGTTCCACTCCCACTCTGACCTCCCTGTTCTCGGCCTCTTACACTGCTCCAATGAAACTCAACGTGAGCTCGAGGAACAGCACTTCATCTTTCGATTCGGCACAGTACAGTCTTCTGGACTCAACATAGAGTTCAACAATTTCAGACCATAAACTCTGCCCCTATTTTTTCACTTGGCAGTTGTTGATGTTTCTGCCAATCTCATTTAAAGTTCATCTAGACTTATATTTTGTTTCTTTTCCTGTCCTATGACCACCTCCTTTTACCTTGCACTCTCATCCCTTTTGTCATTTAATCTTCCTGCCTTCCATCCTATCACAGACTTTCCTTTTTGTTCTTTTCGCCCCTTCCCCCTTTTCCTGCCCCTGCACCTGCTTAAAACCTGTTACATCTCTAACTTTTTCCAGTTCGGACAAATGGTCATTGACCTGAAACGTGAACTCTGTTTCTCTTTCCACAGATGCTGCCTGACCTGCTGAGTATTTCTAGCATTTTCTGGTTTTATTTCAGATTTCCAGCATCCACAGTATTTTGCTTTTGTACAGTATTTATTGATTGGTTTGCTAGGTTGGCCATGAATTATGAGTTGAACATCAGCTTAAAAGCTGAAGCAGTGCGCGAGATTGATTTATTCTATGATTAGCTCATACAAAGATCCTGCTGGGGACACAAAGCTAAATTTAGTGGATAATTTAATGTACCTGGGAAGTATACTCAGTCCCGATACATAGTTTGACGAGGAAACAAATACTGCATTAAAGAGGCCAGTGCAGCAAATGGCTGCTTGTAATCAACACAGACTGAAGCTAAAATCAAAGCTACGAGGGCACTTCATTGTCAGTACATGCAGTAGTGAGAAACATTTCACCAAAGGCATGTACAATCGCATGAAAATTAAGTAACGAGAAAGTGATGAACATCAAAGTGCTGCAGTCATATTTTTATAGCTAGTTCTGGTAGCGTATGCTGTCCCAGTGTCCGACACAAACAGCTTCCCAAAGCTGTGTTTTACAGCCAACTGATGACAGGAAAAAGGATAGTGTCAATCATACAAAATATTTAAAGGATAACCAGAAACAAAGGGCTAAAAATTGAATATCGATAATTTCGTGGCGCTAACATCGCCTGGTCGCTAAATTTAGCATTGGACAAAATTTAGCGCTGGCGACAGCGATATTGATTTTCAGTGCTCTAAGAATGGAGTGGAATGCTAAAGGAAGTGTTCCACACATCTCTTCGGGTGCTAAGCCGGTAGCGTTACTAAAGTTCTGGCACTATATTACTGGCAAAGAATCGTTCAAAGGGGAGGTTAGCTGGAGCACCTGAAAACTTAAAAAAAATTGCAAGGGAGCTGAATAGAACATTAGAAAGAAAGTGGAAGCAGTGCAAAAAAAATTAAATCAAATTCTGTATCTAAAACTTACCTTACACACTCATCCCTTTCATTAGCGCCCCGGGACAGCTGTGAACGACAGTTTTTTCTGGCATGATTAGCGCTAGGCGGTAAGGTAGACAAAAACATTCAAGTTGGCTTCCGTGGTGCTACCGGGGCATTTCACATTGGCACAACATTCTCTGGCGCTAATCAAGTTTGCGATCGGCGCTAATATTGCTGCGCCCGGGCGATAACCCTTTACTGCTCCGGTAGCGCTCCTCGTGAGTACTAACAGGCGGAGCTAAGCTATTTAATTTTTAACCCAACGACTTAAGGAATATAACATTCATCTAGAAAACTAGGTATTATTAATGTGTAAATTATCCATAAATTTGTGGTGATTAAAAGATATCCCATGAGTTAAGAAATCACCAGAAATTACTAGACGATTTGCGCCTCTCCGCCATTTGTCTTGTGAAAATGACAGCTCGCTGTCAGCTTCTCTGTGTGTTTCAAGTAATTGCCGCTTTTGTGCATTAATTATCAATGAAACCTGACACAGAAAGTTACGGCTGTTACTTAACAGTGTAAGTACTCTTTAATAATGAGATTTATGTTCCTGCAATGCCACTCGACCTCTGGCCCAGAAAAAAAACAATTGAAACTGCGGAGTCTCATTTCTGCAGGTAGTAAATTATTCTTAGAGATTTAAAAAAATATACTTTTTTTACTTTTCCTTTCTGTCTTTTTTCCTCTATCTCTTAATCCAGGCTTTCTTTCTCTCTTTATTTATCTTTCTGTACCTGATCTGCCTCTAATTTACCCTATTTCCTTCTCGGTTTTTCCTCTGTTTCTTTCCCAATTCACCAACAGACTTTTGGTCCCGTCATTCACCAAGGTCCCATTTACCTCAATGGTCGTTATCAGCTCACACTTCTAGCAATTTGCAGTGCAAATTCTTTTCGAGCTTTAGGGTGAGGGAAAATGTCCAACTAACTGGGCATGTTGAATATGCCCACTCCAGCAAATCTGGGCCAATGTTTTTCAGCTGAGCTTCAGAAAGGGGTTGATGAAAAAAGAATTTCTACATTTCAAAATGATGCCATCTCTAACAAAAGCGAGACACCACAGATTTAACCTATTGTTCTTGGAATGAATTCATTATAATATAATTTAAATGCAGAACACTCACAACTTGGACAGCTGACAGGTGTTTCCAATAAGATTTGTTTCCCCTATGCTGCCAACAAGCAACAGTTAATTTGAAAATTCAACTGTGTCAGGATGACACTAATCAAATTCTACTCAGGATAAGGTTTGCAACAAGGATTTTGCAGTACAGAGGAGTATGTACTAAACTGAAAAACTAGTTTGGATGTACAACGCAGTAAAGGACCAATACCAATGTTGTCGCTCCTTTACCATAGTGATTGAAAAAGACTCTATGGAAACAATAATAACAAATCTGAAACATCAGAATCTGTAATGCAGTTCCCAATTGATTTTAGGATGATTTTAATTGCACATACCCAGTGGTTGTGATGATGGCAATGTGATAAGGTAGGAAATTCAGTTGGGTTTGCTGAATTTTAAGGTAATAGCTATTGATACCTTTAGTGTGTTTGTGTTGGTTTGATATAACCACTGAGTGGTACTATACAATGCTACAAATTGACAGTAATTCTATAAATTAAATATCAGTGACTATATCAGCTATACAAATGAGTGACAAATGTAGCACATTCTTGTTATTATCCATTCATGAAAACGGAACATGCTGTAGCATGATACCTTTCTATTAGGTTTACCAATAAGTTCTATTTTTTTAATGATCCCAGTGAAGCAATAATGTTGTCTGAAGCAAATTTTCTGTTAAGAATTTCTATTTTTAAATAACGAGTAATGATAGTGTAATGCCTTTTCTTATCCTGCGACCAAGGTATGAGCACAGCTGCAAGAGCCCGTCTAATGTTAATATCTGATTCGAATATTATGCTGCTATACCCGGTTGTCAAGTGAGACACATTTCCTCATATCAGGATTCTTCAAAGTCTACCAGCTGTGCAGGTCAGGTTATACTGACCATGAATCCTGGTGCATGGGTGTTTCAAGCTTTGTGGCAAGCTGCAGCACCATGATGTATTACCCGTACACTTATGTTCACCCAAAGATGCAGACTTGCACCTACTGGTAGAAGGAAATAATTATAAGGATGAGTGCCATGATAACAAATGGATTCTGGGGTATTGTATCAGCTCCTGTGTTACATTAGCACCAATGCAATGCTACTCTATCATAAGGAATTGACTTGATTGGATCTTGCTCTTGCCACAATCGGAAGTAATAAGGCACCAGCAGCTGAGATTTAAACACTATTTTTATGACTGTTGAAAAAAAAACAACAATGTAACAAAGTAATTCATACCACTTGCGACACTACAAAACTATTATTCTATCTTCATTCACTTTCAAGAGAGAGGATAATCAGTAACAACAACAACTTAAATTATATGTTATACAAACCTCATTGAATTTTTTGAAGAGGTAACAAAGAGAGTAGACAAGGATAATGCAGCAGATGTGATGTATCTAGATTTCCATAAGTACTTTGATAAGGTACTACATAATAGACTAATGAATAAGGTCAGAGCATGCAGAGTCAGGGGACAAGTAGCATAATGGATAGCTAGCTAGCTGCAAGACAGAAAGCAGAGAATAGGGGTAAAGGGTAGCCAATCAGAGTGGCAGAAGGTGGGAAGTGGGGTCCCACAAAGATCAGTGCGAGGACCACTGTTGTTCACAATTTTAACAATTTAGACTTTGGAATTAAAAACACAATTTCTAAATTTGAGGACAACACCAAATTGGGAGGGATAGTCAATACTGAGGAGGACAAATTACAAGACATTGATACATTTGAAGAATGGGAATATAATTGGCAATTGAATTTCAACATAGATAAGTGTTACAGTTTGGCAAGAAAAATAGTACTTGGAAAATTAGAATCTAAATGGGGTAGCGGAGCAAAGGGATTTGGGAGTATGAATATACAAATCGCTTAAAGTTGTGACACAGTTCATTAAGGCTGTAACAAAAGTAAACCAATCACTGGCATTTATTTCTAGAGGGATAGAATTGCTAAGTAAAAAAGTTATGCTAAACTTATATCAAACCTTTATTAGACCACACGGAGTATTGTGCATAGTTCTGGTCACCATATTAAGAAAAGGATTTAAGGATATAAACACACTGGAGAGGGTGCAAAAAGATTTACAAGGATGATACTAGAACTGTGAGGTTAGACCTACCAGGAAAGAATGAACAGGCTGGGTCTCTTTTCTCTTGAAAAGAGAAGGCTGAGGGTGTCCTAATAGAGGTCTTTAAAATTATGAAAGGTTTTGATAGCGTAGACTCAGATATAGCACTCAATTTTCCACAATGCCGTTTTTTGGTGTACTTGAAGAGTTACGCCCATTTTTTGGGGGCCCAACTACGCCAACAAAAAAATCATCCAACTTTCCCCATTTGAAATGTTGATTTTGGTGTCATGTAGCCTGTCCTTTAGCTTTGGGGGTGGAGCCGAAGATCTGCGGCAAAAAAAATCAAGGTTTACCAAGGTAATGAGGGACACACTGTGGGCTGAGGCTGGAAAGTGAAACATACATGATATTCTGGCCAGCTCATAGCAACCTGCACAAGCACCTTGCACATTGCAGCAGCTTACCAGCATGAAATTATTAAAGAGTTTATACCAAAAGTCTATCCCCTCCCTCCCGGTACCGGGTAACATTCCTAACCCTGGCCGAAAGGCCTCCCTCCACTGCCAGTGCCGCTCCTAACCCTGGCCGAAAGGCCTCCCTCCTTCCACTGCCAGTGCCGATCCTAACCCTGGCCGAAAGGCCTCCCTCCTTCCGGTGCCAGGTGCCGATCCTAACCCTGGCCGAAAGGCCTCCCTCCTTCCGGTGCCGGGTGCCGCTGCTAACCCTGGCCGAAAGGCCTCCCTCTACCCGGTGCTGGGTAGCGAAGCTAACCCTGGCTGAAAGGCCTCCCCACTCTCCCTCTCCCCCGCCTCTCCCACTCCCACCCCTCTCCCTTTTCCCCCCCTCTCTCCCTTTCCCTTCCTCTCTCCCTCTCCCCCCACCCCTTCTCCCCTCTCTCCATCTCCGCCCCTCTACTGCTACTGTCCCGGACGTGGAACTGGATCTTCTGTGCTGATTCGCTTACCTGCGCTGATTTTGTTAACTGCCCAGAAGGTTTTTCCAGAGCAGCCACATATGCCGTCCGAAAAAAAATTGGAGTAAATCGGAGCTGGGCAAACTTGCTTAAATGGCCAGAATTGGCGCAGGTGGCAGGTTACGCCCCAATGAGGTAAAAAAAAATCGGAGCCCAAAAAACTCCTACCTAAGTGAATTATGCTCGCGCAGAAACTTTGGGGAAACTTGAAGATTTTAATTTGCTACAAAAAAAATTGGTGCATACCAAAAAAACGGCACAGATAATTGGGGAAAATTGAGCCCATAGTGCTTCCACTTATGGTGAAGAGCAAAACTAGAGACCACCAATATAAGATAGTCACCAAGAAATCAAATAGGGAATTCAGAAGAAATATCTTTACTGTGTGTTGAGAATGTGGAATTCTCTACCACAGGGAGTAGTTGAGGGGAACTGTATTGATGCATTTAAGGGGAACCTAGATAAGCATTTGAGGGAGAAGGGATTGAGGGTTATGCTGATATAGTTAGATGAGGAAGGATGGAGGAGGCTCGAGTGCAACATAAATGTCGTAAATGCCGGCACAGACTGGTTGGGCCGAATGACCTGTTTCTGTGCTGTATATTCTATGCAATTCTATCTAACCGGGGACGATTGCAGATTACATTGCTGCAGATGCTCAGGCTACAATGAATAATGGAAGAGTGGAACCCAGCGAGGGCAATCCCACTGAGTTGGACAACAGAAAAAAGACGTTGGGAAGGATGGTGTGGTCGACCTTGTCAAAGGTTGCAGAAAGGTTGAGGAGAAGGAGGGATAATGCACCACCCAACAATATCATCAAACTACAAAATTAGCATTAGAACCCAGCATTACCACAAAAAATATCTGAAATTCAGATATTTTAAATAAAAATATTTGCTCAAAATGTAGGATTAACTTCCATGTTGCCATCCCAAGTCTGTTTGTTTCTCATCTGGAGGGAGGAGAGCGTGCCGGGAGATCTCAGAGATGCAATGATTGTGACCATCTTTAAAGAAGGGGACAGGTCCGACTGCGGCAACTACAGAGGAATCACCCTGTTATCAGCCACTGGGAAAGTCTTTGCTATAATCCTCCTCAACCGTCTTCTTCCTGTGGCCGAGAAGCTCTTCCACGAATCACAATGCGGATTTCGCCCCAACGGGGCACAACGGACATGATTTTTGCAGCGCAACAGCTGCAGAAAAAATACAGGGAGCAGCACCAGCCCTTATACAAGGCCTCTGATACTGCCAACCGTGAGGGTCTATGGAGCGTCCTCCTCTGTTTCGGATGCCCCCAAAAGTTCGTCACCATCCTCCGCCTGCTCCACAACGACATGCAGGCCGAGATCCTTACCAACTGATCCATTACAGACTCAATCCACGTCCGGGCTGGGGTCAAACAGGGCTGCGTCATCGCCCCAACCCTCTTCTCAATCTTACTCGCTGCCATGCTCCACCTCACAGTCAACAAGCTCCCCGCTGGAGTGGAACTAAATTACAGAACCAGTGGGAAACTGTTCAACCGTTGCGGTCTCCAGGCCAGGTCCAAGACCACCCAACCTCTGTCGTCGAGCTACAGTACGCGGACGACGCCTGCATCTGCGCACATAGAGAGGCTGAATTCCAGGACATAGTCCACAAATTTACTGAGGCAGACGAAAGCATAGGCCTTACGCTAAACATCCGTAAGACAAAGATCCTTCACCAGCCTGTCCTCGCCGCACATCACTGCCCCCCAGTCAAGATCCACGGCGCGGCCCTGGACAACGTGGACAATTTCCCATACCTCGGGAGCCTCTTATCAACAAGAGCAGTCATTGATGGCGAGATTCAACACCCCCTCCAGTACGCCAGTGCAGTCTTCGACCACCTGAGGAAAAGAGTGATTGAAGACCGGGCCCTCAAAACTGCCACCAAGCTCATGGTCTACAGGGCTGTAGTAATACCCGCCCTCCTGTATGGCTCAGAAACATGGACCATGTACAGTAGACACCTCAAGTCGCTGGAGAAATACCACCAACGATGCATCCACAAGATCCTGCAAATCCCCTGGGAGGATAGACACACCAACATTAGTGTCCTTGACCAGGCCAACATCCCCAGCATTGAAGCACTGACCACATTTGATCAGCTCCGCTGGGCAGGCCACATCGTCCACATGCCAGACACGAGACTCCCAAAGCAAGCGCTCTACTCGGAACTCCTTCACAGCAAATGAGCGAAAGGTGGGCAGAGGAAACGTTACAGGGACACCCTGAAAGCCTCCCTGAAAAAGTGCAACATCCCCACTGACACCTGGGAGTCCCTGACCAAAGACCGCCCTAAGTGGAGGAAGTGCATCCGGGAGGGCGCCGAGCACCTCGAGTCTCATCACCGAGAGCATGCAGAAATCAAGCGCAGGCAGCGGAAAAAGCGTGCGGCAAACCTGTCCCATCCTCCCTTACCCTCAACGACTATCTGTCCCACCTGTGACAGGGACTGTGGTTCTCGTATTGGACTGTTCAGCCACCTAAGGACTCATTTTTAAGAGTGGAAGCAAATCTTCCTCGAGTCTGAGGGACTGCCTATGATGATGTTTGTTTCTCAAATAACTATGAAATGCAGTAGAATATTTAAAAATGTTTACAATATGCTACTCCATGCATATGAGCACAACATTGAAAGGTTACTAAAGTCATTTTGCTGCCCCAATAAAAGTGAGAATTTTGAGAACAAAACAAAGAAAATTAATAAATTAGCACTAAAATGTTCATATTGGTTGAACTGTAATAATTTAAATGAAGCAAAGACACAGAAAAGGAGAAAGGAACACCCTTGGATTCACCTTGCTCGAATGCATCCATTTGTTTTTTTATATGAGCTTTTGAACCACAGAAACAGTGAGCATAATTTTTTGGTGATGTTGCAGGGTTCCATAGATTATATCTGAGCAGCTATTAAGGTAAGCCCTATTCAGCCAGCGCCTCACAACCAACCTGATGATTCCCAGTGATTCAGAGATGCAGAGTGTCCACAGTGCCTGGTCTACACGCAAGGCCTCCATAATTAGCACCTGTGAAGAATCGCTCGGTCACTTGACCAGGAAACGCCAAGACTGGTTCGACGAGAACAACCAGGAGATCCCGGAGCTAATAAGCCACAAGTGCAAGACATTCTTGAACTGGAAACAGCAACAGAACTTGAGAGCAAGAAAGCAGCACTGAAGGCCAAGGTCCAACAATCAACTTGTTATCTAATGAACAAATGGTGGGTAGAGAAAGTGCAGGAGATCCAGCAGCTAGCCGACAACCACGACGTGCATGGATTCTTTAGCGCAGTCAAGACCAGCAGTTGTGCCAGGATCATACGTGCTCTCCTGCACTGAACCCCCACTGGAGTTTATGGAGGCAAAAATCGATAGCCCCCAAAATGGGCATGGTGATCGTAATGCTCAATTCACCTGTGACTGTTGATTCTGATGCAGGCAGCACAGCCAATTTTATGCTGCCTGTTAATTTACATGATTACTGCATACGCACTGTTGAATGGCTGCACGCCACAGCTGGAGGCCCAAGGGCTATGTGAGGCTAACACCACTTAAAGCTAACCTTCACCTCTTAAGGGGAAGGTGCATTCTGGCTGGAGCAGTTGCTGAAACTGTTTGTGGAAGAGAGTATGTGCAGGAAGGTTACTATACAAGATAAGAGCTCATGCTGTTGGGGGGGTAACATATTAGCATGGATAGAGGATTGGCTAACAGAAAACAAGAGTCAGGATAAATAGGTCATTTTTAGATTGGCAAACTGTAACAAATGGGATGCAACAGGGATCAGTGCTGGTGCCTCAACTATTTACAATCTATATTAGTGATTTGGATGAAGGGACCGAGTGTATTGTAGCCAAATTTTCTGACGATACAAAGCAAGTTGTGAGGTGGACACAAAAGGGCCGAAATTGCCCCTTTCCTTAAGGCCTGTTAACACCAGAAATCGGCGGCCATGCTTCGGAGTGACCTGCTTCCCCCCCTACTGCTCCACTGCTGCCGATCCGTCCTAAGTGTGTCATCAGAGTGCGCACCGCCAATGATTCCCCCCCCGATGGCGAAATTCTGCCAAGAAAACTTTCCTCCCGCTGGGCAGTGTCAAAAGCTACTTTTTTCAGATGGTGCAGTGAGGCTGTGGCCTTCTGAAATGGCGGTGTGGCTCTAATTAAAGGGGAGGATGCACTGCCGCTATGTTTTTTTTTGTTGTCCGACTGCCATGTCGGGCCGACATTATGCCCCCGGGTTCGACCAGGCTGCAAAGAGCCAGCCTGGCAACCCCTCTTGGGCCGGCCGAAACCCTCCCTGGTGGTCCACTGGCAGGCTCTTCCCTTTCAGTGAAGGGGAGAGGGGGAGAGCTGTGGTGACGCGGCGCTGTGATGACTGACAGCTGTGGACACTACACCCCCGCCCCACCCCCCCCACAACTTCTGCCCTTATAGTGTGCTTACTGTCGCATATCCGCCCCTATTATGAGCGACTTCCAGTCAGTCGGAAAAAAAAATCCAGCACCTTCTGCTTTCCAGCGGTGGGCAAATTCGGCCCCAAAGAGTCTTCAGAGGGACATAGATAGGTTAAGTAAGTGGGCAAAAAATTGGCAGTTGGAGTATAATGTGGGAAAATGTGAGGTTATCCACTTTGGCAGGAAAAATAAAAAAACAAATTATTATTTAAATAGAGAAAGACTACAAAATGCTGCGGTACAGAGGGATCTGGGTGTCCCCATACTTGAAACACAAAAAGTTAGCATGGAGGTACAGCAAGTAATTAGGATGGCAAGTGGAATGTTGGCCTTTATTGCAAGGGGGATGGAATATAAAAGCAGGGGAAGTCTTGCTACAACTGTGAGACCATACCCAGAATACTGAGTACAATTTTGGTCTCCTTATTTAAGGAGGGATATTCCTGTATTGGAGACAGTTCAGGGAAGGTCCACAAGGTTGATTCCTGGGATGAGGAAAGGTTGAGAAGGTGGGGCCTGTACTCATTGGAGTTTAGAAGAATGAGATGTGATCTTATTGAAACATATAAGATTCTGAGGGGGCTTGACAAGGTAGATGCCGAGAGAATGTTTCCCCTCGTGGGGGAATCTAAAACTAGGGGGCATAGTTTCAGAATAAGGGGTCACCATTTAAAACAGAGATGAGGAGGAATTTCTTCTCTGAGAGTCGTGAATCTTTGGAATTCTCTATATTCTGTGGAAGCGGAGTCATTGAATATATTCAAGGCTGAGATAGACAGATTCTTGAACAAAAGGGGAGTCAAAGGTTATGGGGAAAGGCAGAAAAGTGGAGTTGAGGCCAAGATCAGATCAGCCATGACCTTATTGAATGGCAGAGCAGGCTCGAGGGTTATATGGCCTACTCCTGCTCCTATTTCTTCTGTTCTTATGAAGAAGAGTGAATTATTGCAAGACAGGGGAGAAAGCGTGCTCCAAGGTTCTCTGATGCTGCACTGGAAGCCTTGGTGGAGGAGAGGAGGAGGAGAGGAGGAGAAAGGTCCTTTATCCACATGAAGTCAGGAGGCCCTCCAGACAAACTCTGAGAAGATGGTGGGAGCATGACATAATGGTCAATACCACGAGTCAAGACCCGAGGACCTAGATGTAGTGCCACAAGGAGTTCAATAACCACACACGAGTGGTCAAGGTCAGTGAATTTATCTTCAAATGTAATATTCTACCGACTGCACCACTAGCCTCACACACTGCTCGATGCACCACAACCCCATCACTCACCTACCAACAATCTCTATCAATTATGACTCATACCTCACATTCATAGCTTCACCTCACCCTTACACATTTAGCACTGCTACAAGCCTCACACCAACATCTCACAGCTTGCACACACTTCCAGCTATTCAAACATGACAGCCACAACACCCAAACAGATTGCACAATACTCACTGACACACTTGCCTCTTTCTTGCAGGACAAGTTGGCGCTTAACCAGAGGAAGCAGGAGCTAACTGGCGGAGGCCAGGCACGGCTGCACAGCCTTACCTGGATGGAGGAGCCAGTGGTCATCATCAATGGAGCGGGCATTGCTGAGGCCGTGGCCAGCGCTGGGGCTGAAACATTTAAAGATGGTGGTATCCTCATACCTAATCCTCCTTCTCACATCCCACTTCCCCCTCATCCCACAATCTCTTCCGATTTACAAGCTGCAGATGGTGTCAGCACGCTCCTCTTGCTTTCCCAACCTCCCCTCACCACAACCCTACCACTGTGCCTTTCTCCTTTCAGATACCCAAGAACTGCAAACTGGCCAGGCAGTGGTAGAGAAAGAGATAGAAGAGCAGAAAGATAGTAGTTGTGAGGAAGAAACAATGTTACTTGATTTCACACTCGCAGCCACCAGCTCAGATACTGACACTGCGGCATAATTTAGAGGATAGCTTAGAGCTGGGATCTGCATCTGGTGATACACCGGGCAGGAGTGGCATGCAGCCAGGGCAGGGTGCGAGGATAGTGCAGGTGCCAGCTCGCCAGAGGTAGAAGTTGCACATGAGTTCTGCTGCAGAGGACTCAGATGAGCACTTCGTAGGGGTGGGCTACAGAAGAAGGCTGATGAGTATGCACAAAGAAGTGGTTGGTGCATTGGCAGGCCTGCCAGAGAGCCTGCATACAATGTCAAGGAGCGTGGAGGAGTCCGGAACCAACATGGCACAGGACTTTGAGCACAGCTTGGAGCCCATCCTTTACACCCTGGAAGTGGTGGGCAACTCCATTAGCACACTTGCGGACCCAACCATGATGCAGTGTCTGATGGCCGATGTCTCAGCTTCCATTGCAACACAAGCAGAAGCCACCAAACATCTGGGTGCTGCCGTGCAAGCTCAGACTGCTGCCATAATCTACGGGATACCAGTGTTCAAAGGGGCTTGCAGGGTGTGACAGCAGGCCAGCAATCTATCCTCCAACAGATTACTAGGGTTGCTGAAGCTCTGCCTAGGGTGTGCCATTGGCTCCGTGGAGCACGAACCTGCTGTCCTCTGTCAGAATGAAACCATTTGTCCTCCAACTCCTCCAGTGCCCTTTCTATTGCCTGTGAGCCAGATAGCCAAGACTTGCAGTGGTGCAAGAGGAAGAAGAGTGACGATGAAGAAGAAACACCATAACTCGATCTGACAGTTGCAGCCACCAACTTAGATACTAGCATTGTGTGGATTTTAGAGAGTAGCTTAGAGGTGGGATCTGCTTGTGGTGAGCCACCAGGCAATAATGGGCTGCAGCCAGGTCAAGGGGAATGGGTAGCACAGGTGTCAGCTCCCTGGAGGGCAAGGTCACAGATGAGTTCCGCTGCACAGGATTTAAGTGAGGAATGTGATGGGGAAGCCTACAGAACAAAGCTGATGGGTACATAAAAAGTGCTTGGTGCATTGATGGGCCTGCCAGAAAGCCTGAATGGAATGTCACGGAGCGTGGAGGAGTCCAGCTCCAACCTTGCACAGGGTTTTGCTCAGAGCTTGGAGCCCATCCTTTCCAGTGTGGAAGGGGTGGGCAGATCCGTCAGCACATTTGTGGATCCATATGAACAATGATGCAGCATCTGAAGGCCAATGTCTCAGCTCAAGCAGAAGCCATCAAACACCTGAGTGCTGCAATGGAAGTTCAGACTGTTGCTGCACACAAGCACAAACTGCTGCCATCATGGCTGGGTTTACCATTGTTAAAAAAGGCTTACAGGGTATCACAGCAGTCCAACAATCTGTCCTCCAGCATGGGGAGTGGCAGTGGCTCCATGGAGGATGAACTTGTTGTTCTCTCTCAGGATCATTGCATTCGTTTCCCCCGCCACTGCCACTCTGCCAGTGCCCCTGCTGTAACCTGTCAGCCAGGCAGCCCAGACTGCTGCTGCCCAGGCCGAGACGGTGCAATCCAAAGATGGGCTTTCTAGGCCCAGATCTGCTTGAGGTTATCCTGTAAGACCATCTGCAGTCTCCCCGCCTGAAAGTCAGCAAACTTCTATCAGCTATGCTGTAGCCATTGGGGTACCACTGTGTAGGAGCACTTGAACAGGCAAAGGCACATGGAAGATAGGCACTAAGGGATTGCAAAAGGTGGTTAATTGACGTTTGTGTGGCATATGGCATGCTTTGATTTATACATTTGGTTTGGAATGTTTATTTTGTGTGGGCTTTTACTTTTTCATTGTGGCTAAGCAGACACTGTGATAGTCAGTAACAGAGAGAAGGTAAGGTGTGGAACTGCTAGTGAATGGGGAATTGGGATTGCGTTTACTGGTATCACAGTCAGATGAGTCATTCACAGACAGCCTGGCCAGAAAGGGGCTGGCGAGGTTGTCTCCCTCCCTCCCTTCCTCCTGCTCCTCAGCTGGTCGCCGTATAGCTTGTGGTAAGGGCAGTGCCCTCATGATGGCGAGGTTCATGCAGCATGTAGCAGACCACCACAAATCTACCGAGGGCTCCTCCAGAGTGGTCCAGGCAGTAGAAGTATTATTTCAGCACACCAATGGTGTGCTCTATCACATTTCGTGTGGCAACATGTCTTTCATCCTATGCATGTTGCCCACAAGAGACAAGTCATCAAAGGATAGCCCTTGCCGTCCAGTAGCCACCCTCTGGTTTGTCATGGTGGCTCAAGTGCAGATGGCACAGCAGACTGCCGCAGAATTAAGGCATCATGACTACGGGTATTAACCTGCATGATACATTGCATATGGTCACTCACCAGCTGGACGTTGAGGGAATGGAATCGCTTTTGGTTGTGGTACATCTCAGAGTTGCCAAAAATGTGCAGGACTATGGGAAAAGGGTGGGGGAGTGGTACTAGCTGAAGTGCTCTTGCAGAGAACCGGCATGGATCGGTAGGCTGAATGGCCTCCTTCTGTACTGCCACCATTCTATAATCCAAGACATGAATTGCCTGTAAAGTGACATGCTTCCCCTAGAGTCTAAAAATCTACCTATCTCAGTCTTCAATATACTCAATGACTCAGCATCCACAGACCTCTGGGGTAGAGAATTCCAAACATTTACAACCCTCTGAGTGAAGAAAATCCTCCTCATCTCAGTCTTAAATGGCCAACCCCTTATCCTGAGACTATGCCTCCTAGTTCTAGACTCTCCAGCCAGGAGAAACAACTTCTCAGCATCTACCCTGTCAATCTCCTTCAGAATCTTATATGTTTCAATGAGATCATCTCTCATTCTTCTAAACTCCAGAGAGTATAGGCCCAATACACTCAATCTCTCCTCATAGGAATCAATCTAGTGAACCTTTGTTGCACCACCTCTAAGGCAAGTATGTCTTTCCTCAGAATGAGGCCAAAACTGTGCACAGAATGCCAGGTATGGTCTCACCAAAGCCCTGTACAATTGTAGTAAGACTTTGTTACTCTTGTATTCCAACCCCATCACAAAGACAGCCTACTTCCACCTGACTGAGCCCATCTGCTGCTGAAACTCTCATCCTGGTCCTTGTTACCTCTAGACTCGACTATTCTAATACTTTCCTGGCTGGCCTCTTAATTTCCAGCCTCCATAAACTTCGGCTCAACCAAAACTCTGCTGCCTGTATCCTATCCCTCACCAAGTCCTGCTCATCCATCACCCCTGTCCTTACTAATATTGGCACCCAGTCACCCAACTCCTCAAATTTAAAATTCTCATCAAGGTGTTTAAATCCCTTCATTGCCTCACCCTTCCCCATCTTGGTAACCTCCTCCAGCTTAAACTTCCCAGAACATGACATTCCTCTAACTTTAGCCTTTTGTTCCTCCGCACCCCCCCGCCTTTCATCCTAACATTGACAGATGTGCTGTCAACTGTCTAGGATCCATGCTAAAGTTGTTGTCAAAGTTACGACGGGAAACTTTGTGGAACCCCTGTGGAATTTTGGGGCCATGGTATAAAAGATGTTCATTTAAAATAAGTTCAAGCATTGTGATCCAACTCAACAAGATGTACTGACCAACATAAACAAATTATACATTTTATTTAATAGACAAACATTAATAAATAAATCAAGACATACTATGCTAATAATATTTATAAATGAAAGCTTTTAGAAATTATGTATACAGCAAAGTTGTCATAATTCATACTTTTTCTGTGTTGTTGATGATATGATAATCCAAGAAATCAAAATCTGCAGGCTTCATACCAGTACTTACAAAGTAAATGTTCACATATTGGCTGTAAAGCGCTTTGAGATGTCTGATGGTCGTGAAAGGCGCTATAGAAATGCAAGTCTTTCTTTCTTTTAAACCAAATCATTATTTCAAATTAGTGTAAAGTGCATAACCGTCATGCTTCAGGATGTTTTGAATGTTTTTTCACAGAATAGATTTAGGAATGATTTATGTCTAAATGTTTTGTTAAAAGAAATGCATATTTACAAGGTTACAAAAGCCACATGATATTGCAATGTTGTCCAATATATTAGCCACAAGCTACAACTATTTTGTTGTAAACTAATAATCAAGTGCCCTCTGATTAAAGGGGGGGGGCACACTCCAAAAACTTTTCAAGTGCCCCTTTTTTTTTGTTTTTTTTGGGGGGGCACTAAAACACAAATTATACAAGCGCCCCCTGGCTAAAAGGCGGGTGGGGGGGGGACACTAAAACCGACAAATTAAACAAATTAAACTTTAGACATTTAAAATCAAATTAAAATTTGGTTGCCAGGGGTGATGATGCACTTCAGTCCCTCTGGTGCCCAACTCTCACGGAAGGCCGCGAGCGTACCGGTGGACACCGCATGCTCCATCTCCAAGGACACCCTGGCTCGGATGTAACCGAGCCACTAGCTACAACTCTTTTAGTTGGAAACAAAATTAAACAATTAAATCAAGTATCCTCTGATCTGGGGGACACTCTAAACAATTTACAAGTACCTTTTTGCTTTTGGTTTTTTTGGTGGGTTTTTTTTGTAATTTTTGCTTTTTTTTTTTGGCACTAAAACCATACATTGTGCAATTTCCTCCAATAAAAGAGGAGGGAGACAATAAAACCCGGCAATAAAAACAAATTAAACTTTAAAACATACAAAATCAAATTAAAATTTGGTTGCCGAGGGTGATGATGCACTCCAGTCCCTCTGGCGCCCACCTCTCACAGAAGGCCGCGAGCGTACTGGTGGACACCGCGGGCTCCATCTCCAGCGACAACCTGGCTCGGATGTAACCGAGCCACTAGCTACAACTCTTTTTTAGAGGAGACACAATTAAACATTTAAATCAAGTACCCCCCAATCTGAGGGGCCACTCCAAACATTTTCCAATGCCATTTTTTGTTTTTTTGGGGGT
This sequence comes from Pristiophorus japonicus, assembly GCF_044704955.1. Taxonomy (NCBI): domain Eukaryota; kingdom Metazoa; phylum Chordata; class Chondrichthyes; family Pristiophoridae; genus Pristiophorus; species Pristiophorus japonicus. The sequence continues at coordinate 388,570,589 of NC_091977.1, forward strand.
TTTTTTGGGCATTAAAATTGTATATTTTACAAGTTCCCCCTATAAAAGGGGAAGGGGACACTAAAACCGGCAATGAAACAAATTAAACTTTAAAACATATAAAATCAAATTTAAATTTGGTTGCCGAGGGTGATGATGCACTCCAGTCCCTCCGGCGCCCACCTCTCACGAAAGGCCGCGAGCGTACCGGTGGACATCACGTGCTCCATCTCCAGCGACACCCTGGCTCAGATGTAACCGAGCCACTAGCTACATGTGGCTAATTTGAAATCCAGATGTGGCTAATTGCATTGCTAATTAGTAAATTAAAAAAATAGTAATAGACACCCTCATTGCGCATGTGATCACAATACTTATATTCTCATGACATATGCATGTGCACTTTAGCCTCTTTGTGCATTTGTTGGTAAGATGACAAAATGAAAATGAGGAGTACACAATTGTTTTTTAAATCATTGTGAGTGCTTTACTTTCTTGCTCACTGACTGGTGCTAGATGTTTGTTTAGTAAATGTACACATGTAAAATATACTAACCTGCATTGTGAGAGTGTATGTTTTCTACTAATATTAGTGCATCTGGCTAAAATTATGCCGCTGTAGTCACACCTGCGCCTAGTCAGCAATTTATATTAGACATCACTGGGCTACAGCACTGTGACAGTGGGGTGCTTGAGGTATTAATGACCAAGCCATTAAGAGGTCTTCATAATGACAGATGATTAACAAATATTTACTTCCATTCTGGTGAGGATGATTCTATTCATGTGGTCATGACATGAAGTGGGAGAGGGTCTCACCAGTTTATTTGACAGGCCTAGTGAGACACCAACCGCGCACCAACCCCACCCCCCGCCCCCCCTCCCGCTCCACTTCCTGGGGTCAGAATGAACAAAAAGGGAAAATCCATGATCGTGGGCAGCGAGGTTTTGAACAAAGAATTGTGAAGTTTGGTCTTGGCAAGAGCTGGAAGTTAAAATGCGGGAAGACATATTTTGCAATTAGATGTTGTTTTGCAAGAATATATCAAAAACAAGTAAGTTTTAGAAACATAGAAAATAGGAGCAGTAGTAGGCCATTCGGCACTTCGAGTCTGCACCGCCATTCAATATGATCATGGCTGATCCTCGAGCTCAACATCATAATCCCGCTTTTTCCCCATAGCCCTTGATGTCTTTTGGGTCTAGAAATCTATCTATCTCTCTCTTAAATATATTCAGTGACTTGGCTTCCACAGCCTTCTGTGGTAGAGAATTCACAGGTTCACCACCCTCCGAGTGAAAACATTTCCCCTCATCTCGGTCCTAAATTTCTACCTCGTATCCTGAGACTGTGACCACTTGTTATAGACTTCCCAGCCAGGGGAAACATTCCCCCCGCATCCAGTCTATCCAACCCCGTCAGAATTTTATACGTTTCAATGAGATCCCCTCTCATTCTTCTAAACTCTAGTGAATACAGGCCTAGTCGACCCAATCTCTCCTCATACGACAGTCCTGCCATCCCAGGAATAGAAACATAGAAACATAGAAAATAGATGCAGGAGTAAGCCATTTGGCCCTTCGAGCCTGCACCACCATTCAACAAGATCATGGCTGATCATTCACCTCAGTACCCCTTTCCTGCTTTCTCTCCATACCCCTTGATCCCTTTAGCCATAAGGGCCATATCTAACTCCCTCTTGAATATATCTAACGAACTGGCATCAACAACTCTCTGCGGTAGAGAATTCCACAGGTTCACAATTCTCTGAGTGAAGAAGTTTCTCCTCATCTCGGTCCTAAATGGCTTACCCCTTATCCTTAGACTGTGACCCCTGGTTCTGGACTTCCCCAACATCGGGAACATTCTTCCTGCATCTAACCTGTCCAGTCCCGTCAGAATTTTAGATGTTTCTATGAGATCCCCTCTCATTCTTCTAAACTCCAGTGAATACAGGCCCAGTCGATCCAGTCTCTCCTCATATATCAGTCCTGCCATCCCGGAAATCATCGCTGCACTCCCTCAATAGCAAGAACATCCTTCCTCAGATTAGGAGACCAAAACGGAACACAATATTCCAGGTGAGGCCTTACCAAGGCCCTGTACAACTGCAGTAAGACATCCCTACTCCTATACTCAAATCCCCTAGCTATGAAGGCCAACATGCCACTTGCCTTCTTCACTGCCTGCTGTACCTGCATGCCAACTTTCAATGACTGATGTACCATGACATCCAGGTCTCGTTGCACCTCCCCTTTTCCGAATCTGCTGCCATTCAGATAATATTCTGCCTTCATGTTTTTGCCACCAAAGTGGATAACCTCACTTTAATCCACATTATACTGCATCTGCCATGCATTTGCGCACTCACCTAACCTGTCCAAGTCACCCTGCAGCCTCTTAGCATCCTCCTCACAGTTCACACCGCCATCCAGCTTAGTGTCATCTACAAACTTGGAAATATTACATTCAATTCCTTCATCTAAATCATTGATGTATATTGAAAATAGCTGGGGTCCCAGCACTGAGCCCTGCAGCACCCCACTAGTCACTGCCTGCCATTCTGAGAAGGACCCGTTTATCCCGACTCTCTGCTTCCTGTCTGCCAACCAGTTCTCTATCCACGTCAATACATTACCTCCAATACCATGTGCTTTAATTTTGCACACCAATCTCTTGTGTGGGACCTCGTCAAAAAGTCCTTTTGAAAGTCCAAATACACCACATCCACTGGTTCTCCCTTGTCCACTCTACTAGTTACATCCTCAAAAAATTCTAGAAGATTTGTCAAGCATGATTTCCCTTTCATAAATCCATGCTGACTTGGACTGATCATGTCACTGCTTTGCAAATGCGCTGCTATTTCATCTTTAATAATTGATTCCAACATTTTCCCCACTACCGATGTCAGGCTGACAGGTCTATAATTCCCTGTTTGCTCTCTCCCTCCTTTTTAGAAAAGTGATGTTACATTAGCTATCCTCCAGTCCATAGGAACTGATCCAGAGTTGATAGACTGTTCGAAAATGATCACCAATGCATCCACTATTTCTAGGGCCACTTCCTTAAGTACTCTAGGATGCAGACTATCAGGCCCTGGGGATTTATCGGCCTTCAATCCCATCAATTCCAATTACCCTGCCATTTCTTTGTTCCCCATTATAAATTCACCTGATTCTGACTGCAAGGGATCTACGTTTGTCTTCACTAACCTTTTTCTCTTCATATATCTATAGAAACTTTTGCAGTCAGTTTTTATGTTCCCAGCAAGCTTCCTCTCATACTCTATTTTCCCCCTCCTAATTCAACCCTTTGTCCTCCTCTGCAGAATTCTAAATGTCTCCCAATCCTCAGGTTTGCTGCTTTTTCTGGCCAATTTATATGCCTCTTCCTTGGATTTAACGCTATCCCTAATTTCCCTTGTTAGCCACGGTTGAGCCACCTTCCCCGTTTTATTTTAATCCAGCCATGATGTACAATTGTTGAAGTTCATCCATGTGATCTTTAAATATCTGCCATTGCCTATCCACCGTCAACCCTTTAAGTATCATTCGCCAGTCTATTCTAGCCAATTCACGTCTCATACCATCGAAGTTACCTTTTCTTAAGTTCAGGACCCTAGTCTCTGAATTAACTGTTTCACTCTCCATCGTAATAAAGAATTCTACCATATTATGGTCACTCTTCCTCAAGGGGCCTCGCACAACAAGATTGCTAATTAGTCCTTTCTCATTACACATCACCCAGTCGAGGATGGCCAGCCCTCTAATTGGTTCCTCGACATATTGGTCGAGAAAGCCATCCCTAATACACTCCAGGAAATCCTCCTCCAACATATTGCTACCAATTTGGTTAGCCCAATCTATATGTAGATTAAAGTTGCCCATGATAACTGCTGTACCTTTATTGCACGCATCCCTAATTTCTTGTTCGATGCTGTCCCCAAGCTCACTACTACTGTTTGGTGGTCGGTTCACAACTCCCACTATCGTTTTCTTCCCTTTGGCATTCCGCAGCTCTACCCATACAGATTCCACATCATCCAAGCTAATGTCCCTCTTTACTATTGCATTAATTTCCTCTTTAACCAGCAACGCTACCCCACCTCCTTTTCCTTTCGGTCTATCCTTCCTGAATGTTGAATACTTCTGGATGTTGAATGTTGAGTCTGGTGAACCTTCGCTGCACTCCTTCTATGGCAAGTATATCCTTTCTTAGGTAAGGAGACCAAAACTGCACACAATACTCCAGGTGCGGTCTCACCAAGGCCCTGTATAACTGTAGTAAGACATCCTTGCTCCTGTACTCAAATTCTCTTGCATTGAAGGCCAACATACCTTCATTCCTAACTGCTTGCTGCACCTGCATGTTTGCTTTTAATGACTGGCGTACAAGGGCACCCAGGTCCCTCTGTACATCGACACTTCCCAAGCCATCACCATTTTAAATAATACTTTGTCCTTATGTTTTTCCTACCAGAGTGGATAACTTCACATTTATCCACGTTATTGCCCACAAAAGAGCACATCGTTTTTTTTCTCTATTTGTCTAGGAGAAAAGAGAGATTGCATGAAGTAACTGGAATTAGTTTGGACTACTACCCTGTACATTAACTTGTTGACTGCAAAATAAACATCATAACAATTCATTCCTGGTGTCGTCTTACTAAATGTTTCTCAGTCCACCTTCGGAAAGATTAAAAAAGCACACGAGGGCATGTGTGAAAGATTTGACATCAAGTTCCGAACACAAAGATGGGTTTTATTATTCCTCAGTGGTTCTCCTGGTCTTCCACCATAACTTCAACGGAAGATCTACAGAAAGCCTGGAGAAATGACGTAAATGATCATTAAAGCTTTTTCTGCAGGTTTTCACTGATCTATCGCCGGAGCTACGGTAGGAGAATGGGAGAACCCGTGCGGAAATTCAAGCCTAATATATTTAACTGAAAACTCAATATGTATGCTGACTGTGGATGTTGTCTGAATATATACATAGAGCCAGTACCCAGCACTCAAAGCTGACATCACTTCATAAAGTGCACCTACTTTAGATTTGTAGCACAGCAAACATTTTGATCAGATTGCACAATGTATTTGTTTTGAAGCAATGAACACAAGACCAGAGGATTCAGAGCACTTACTATTCTTAGACATTATCAACTTATGGCTATATTCCTTTGCAAATGGGCTTTAAGGCAATTAGGGGAACTATTTTTAAGGACAGGTCTATTTGTACTGCCCTTGTCTCTCATTGGCTCTCCAATTTCACTGCATCTATTACTGATTGGTCCCCTTTGGATTTTCTGTGGAGTGTGTACTTGGAACCACCCAGCCCAAGTTCTGACTGACTTCGCAAATTGTAACTTGATCCATTTTGATTTCAGAGGTCACAGAGGATAGATCTCTCCAAAAGCTGCATAGTGCCAGCCGAAGCCCCTTACACCAGCGCAAGTGCTGCCTTCCCCAGCCGAAGTCCCGTAGAACATAAGAACATAAGAAATAGGAGCACGAGTAGGCCATATGGCCCCTCGAACCTGCTCCGTCATTTAATACGATCATGGCTGATCCAATCTTGGACTCAGATCCACTTCCCTGCCTGCTCCCCATAACCCCTTATTCCCTTATCGGTTAAGAAACTGTGTATCTCTGTCTTAAATGTATTCAATGGTTTACAACCCTCTGAGAGAAGAAATTCCTTTTCATTTCAGTTTTAAATGGGCAGCCCCTTATTTAAAGATTATGCCCCCTCGTTCAAGTCGCCCCTATCAGTGGAAACATCGTCTCTGCATCCACCTTGTCAAGCCCCGTCATAGGGCTCAAGTTTCGGCCTGAGTTGCTCCTATTTTTTTTTGAGCAATTAGTTTAGAATGGAGCATCTTAGAAATTGCAATTCTTGGCATTTAGTTTGCTCCAATTCTAGTCAGTTAGAATAGTTTCATTTTAGAACAGATTTTTTTTTTCAAAAGCATGCCTGTCCAGCCACTTACGCCTGTTTTGCAAATTTAGGCAGCGAAAACTTACTCCAAACTAACTTAGAATGGAGTAAGTGTAGATTATTGCACGCTCAGAAAAACCTTGCATCCACTTATAAATCAGGCGTAGGGAACGAAAGGTGGGGGGCGACGTGGGGGGTGGAGGGAAGTTTACAAACATTAAACACTTCACTTTTACAAATAAAGAGCCAGCATCAATAATAAATGATAAATAAATCAATAAATCAACCAAAAATTTTTTTTTAAATTAAATATTAAAATAAATTAAAAAATCTAGCAATAAATAAAAAATTATTTCTACTCACCTACTGCAGCACCGGGAGCCCTCCCAACAGTGTGCTGGGACGAGCCCCCCCCGCCCCCGCCGCAGTGTCTCTCTCTCTCTCTGTCTCTGTTAGTGTCTCTGTGTTTCTGACAGCGAGGGGTGGGGGGAGAGGGGGAGGGGGAGGGGGAGAGGGAGGGGGAGGGGGGAGGGGGAGAGGAGAAGGGGAGAGGAGGGAGAGGAGAGGGGAGAGGGGGAGGAGAGGGGAGGAGAGGGGAGGGAGAGAGGGAGAGGAGAAGGGGAGAGGAGGGGAGAGGGGAGAGGAGAGATGGGGAGAGGGGGGAAGGAGAGGGAGGGGAGAGGAGGGGAGAGGAGGGGAAGGAGAGGGGGGAGGAGGGGGGGAGAGGGAGAGGAGGGGGAGGGAGAGAGAGGAGGGAGGAAGAGGAGGGGGAGGGACGGAGGGAAGAAGGGAGGGAGCGAGAGGGAGAGAGAGGAGGGAGGGGAGGGAGGGATGGAGAGAGCGAGAGGGAGAGAGGAGGGAGGAGAGGAGAGAGAGGAGGGAGGGGAGGGAGAGGATGGAGGGAAAGAGAGGAGGGACGGAGAGAAAGGAGGGAGGGAGAGATAGGAGGGAGGGAGGGAGAGAGACAAGGGAGGGAGAGAGAGAGGAGGGAGGGGGAGCGAGGAGAGAGGGAGGGAGGGGGAGAGAGGAGCGGGGAGAGGCTGAACGGGCCGGGTTGGGCTGCCGAGGCTGAACGGGCCGGGTCGGGCCACCGCCGCCGACAACACTTTGGGCTGGGCCTGCCCCCAGGCGAGATGCCGGGCGGGCCCCGCTGACAACATGGAGGGAGGGAGGGGGGAAGAAGGGTGGGGGGGGGGGAAGGGGGGGAGAGAAGGGAGGGGAGAAGAGGGGGAGGGGAAGGGGGGAGAAGACAGGGGGGAGGCTGAATGGGAGGGAGGGAGAGGGTATGAAGAGGGGGAGGGGAAGTGAGGGAGAGAAGGGGGGAGAAGGGGGGAAGAGAATGGGGAGAAGGGGGGGAGAAGAGGGAGGGGCGGGAAGACTGAACGGGAGGGGTGGGGGGGGGGGAAGAGGTTGAATGGGTCGGGCCGGGCCACCGACTCCAACGACACTTCGGGTGGGGACCGCCCCCAGCGAGATGTCGGACGGGCCCCGACGACAACGGGGAGGGGTGGGGAGGGAAAGAAAGGGCGGGGAGAAGAGGGGGAGGGGAAGGGGGGAGAAGACGGGGGGAAGGCTGAACGGGAGGGAGGTCGGTCGGGGCGAGGGAGCTGAACAGGAGGGAGGTCCGAGTCCCGATCTTCGCCCAGGGAACCCATTCAGCCAGGGCTAGGGTAGGGCCCCTCCCACGCAGCCTCGGGGGCGAGGAGCTACTGCACATGCCCGCACACTCTCGCGCGCATGTGCAGAGGTCCCGGCGCTCCTGACTCCATCCCCAACCCCTTGTGCTGCGCCACACCGAGCACGAAGACGTCCTGAGGAGACCGGAGAATCACAAGGTAAGTTTTCGACGCCCTTTTTCTTCCAGAAAGTCGGCGCACCTTATTGAGATGCGCCGTTTTTCCAGAGAGCAGAAACTTGTGCCCAAAATCTTATATGTTTCGATAAGATCACCTCTCATTCTTCTGAATTCCAATAAGTAGAGGCCCAACCTACTCAAATTTTCCTCATAAGTCAACCCCCTCATCTCCAGAATCAACCTAGTGAACCTTCTCTGAACTCCAAAGCAAGTATATCCTTTCTTAAATATGGAAACCAAAACTGTACGCAGTATTCCAATTGTGGCCTCACCAATACCCTGTGTAACAAGCAAGACTTCCCTGCTTTTATACTTCATCCCCTTTGCAATAAAGGCCAAGATTCCACTGGCCTTCCTGATCACTTGCTGTACCTGCATACTAACCTTTTGTGTTTCGTGCACCAGGACCCCCAGGTCCCGCTATGCTGCAGCACTATGCAATTTTTCTCCATTTAAATAGTAGTGGATGACCACACACTTTCCAACATTGTACTCCATCTGCCAAATTTTTGCCCATTCACTTAGCCTGTCTATGTCCTTTTACAGATTTTTTGTGTCCTCCTCACACATTGCTTTTCCTCTCATCTTTGTATCGTCAGCAAACTTGGCTACATTACACTCGGTCCCTTCATTCAAGTCGTTAATATAGATAGTAAATAGTTGGGGTCCCAGCACTGATCCCTGCGGCACCCCACTAGTTAGTGATTGCCAACCCGAGAATTAACCATTTATCCCGACTCTGTTAGTTAGCCAATCCTCTATCCAAGCTAATCTATTACCCCCAACCCTGTGAACCTTTATCTGGTGCAGTAACCTCTTGTGTGGCACCTTGTCAAATGCCTTCTGGAAGTCCAAAAACACCACATCCACTGATTCCCCTTTATCCATGCTGTTTGTTACATCCTCAAAAAATTCCAGCAAATTTGTCAAACATGACTTCCCCTTCATAAATCCATGTTGACTCTGCCTGATTGAATTATGCTTTTAAAAATGTCCTGCTACTGCTTCTTTAATAATGGACTCCAACATTTTCCCAACGACAGATGTTAGCCTAACTGGTCTATAGTTTCCTGCTTTTTGTCTGCCTCCTTTTTTAAATAGGGGCAAGTGCTTACACCAGCGCAAATGCATAACCTTGCACTCCCCTCGCCCCCCCACACAGATGGGGCATTGTGAGTGAATTGTTCGACGATTTATTGGATATACAGTGAATAGTGACAATGTCGTGACTTCTGGACTGAAAGAACCTCTCTCGTCTCCAAATCCACCCCCCCCGTGTCTCTCTCTTTCCCCCCACACCCCGTCCCTCTCCTCACACCGCACCCCCTCCCCCCCCCACAACCCCGTGTCTCTCTCTATCTCAAGCTCTCTCTCCCTCCCACAGGCTCTCTCTTCCTCCCCTCCCGCCAGGCTTTCTCTCTCTCCACTCCCAGGCTCTCTCTCTCCACCACCCCCCTAAGACCCCTAGTCTCTCTCTCTTTCCCCCAGGCTCTCTCTCTCTCCCTACCCTCCTCCTCCACCCCCCCCCGCACTCTCTCCCCCCCCCACCCCTATTCTCGCTCCCTCCTCACCACCCCCACCACCAGCCCCAGCCTCTCTCTCGCTCTCTCCCCGAGGCTCTCGCTCTTTCTCCCCACATCCCTCCATGCAGTCTCTCTCTCCCCCCTCCCCGCCTCCCCCCCCCTCCCCAGGCCTGCCCCACCCCCACTAGTCTCTCTCTCGCTCCACACCCCCCTCCACCACCCCTAGTCTCTCTCTCCCCCCCCACCACTGCTCACCCTCCCCCAAGCTCTCTCTCTCTCTCTCTCCCACCCCTACCCACACTCGTCTCTCGCTCTCCCCCCTCCCCTCACCATCCGGCTTTCTCTCTCTCTCTCCCGCTACCCACTACCCAGCTCTCTCTCTCTCACGCCCCCCCCCACTTCCTCCCCCAGGCTCTCTCTCTCTCTCCTCCCCCCCCCACCCCGACCCCAGGCTCTCTCTCCCGCCCCTTTCCCCAGTTTCTCTCTCTCTTGCCCCCCCAACCCACCATCCAGGCTCCATCTCTCTCCCCCTCCTCCTCCCTACACCTCACTAGTCTCTCTCTCACCCCAGCCACCCCCAGATCTCTCTCCTGCCCACCCCCACCCCCCAACTTCTCTCTCTCTCCCGCCCCCACCCCTAGGCTCTCTCTCTCCCCCTCCCCACCCCCCGGCTCTCTCTCCATAGTCTCTCTCTCCCCCACCCCTCCCCAGGCTCTCTCTCCTGCCCCCTCCCCCCAGGCTCTCTCTCGCTCACTCTCCTCCCGCCCCCCCAAGGCTCTCTCTCTCCCCCAGGTTCACGCTCTCTCCGCCCCCTCCCCTCACCCGGTGCTCTCTCTACCCCCCGCCTCTTCTAGTGTCTCTCTCCCCCCCCAACCCCCAGACTCTCTCTATCTCTCTCTCTCCCCACCACGCCCCCCCCCAGTCGCTCTCTCTCTCCCCTTCCAGCTCTCGCTCTCTCTCGCTACACCTCGCCCCAGGCGTTCTCTCTCCCCTCCCAGGCTCTCTTTCCACCTCCCCCCCACCCCTAGTCTCTCTCTCCCCCCGCCCCAGCCTCTCTCTCTCTCGCCAACACCTGCCCAGGCTCTCTCTCTCTCCTCCTCCCCCTAGTCTCTCTCTCTCACTTTCTTTCTCCCCACCCCCTTTCCCCCCAGCGTTCTCTCTCCCCCACACCAGTCTCCCTCTCTCCCCCCAACCCCCAGGCTCTCTCTCCCTCCTCCCTCCCCCACCACCACCCCCCCGCCGCCAGTCTATCTACTCGCCCCCCATGCTCTCTCTCGCTCTCTCTCCTCCCCCCCAAGGCTCTCTCTCCAGCCCCCTCCCCTCAATCTCTCTCTCCCCCACCATTCTCTCTCTCTCTCTCCCCCAGGTTCTCACTCTCTCCGCCCTCCTTCCCCCCCCCCCCCCCCCGCACCCCACCCACTCCTGGCTCACTCTCTCTCTCTTTCCTCCAGGCTCCCTCTCTCTCTGCACCCAGGCTCTCTCACTCCCGTTTCCCCAGCCCCCCCCAAGTCTCTCTCTCTCCCCCCCTCCCGCCCCCAGGCTCCCCCTCTTTCCCCAGGCTCTCTCTCCCTCCCCTCCCCCCCCCCCCACCCCAAGACTCTATCTCTCTTTCTCTCCTCCCTCCCCCACCGTCCCAGTCTCTCTCACCCCCCACCCAGGCTCTCTCTCGCTCTCTCCCCTCCCCCACCCCCGGCCAGGCTCTCTCCCGCCCCCTCCCCCCAATCTCTCTCTCCCCCACCATTCTCTCTCTCTCTCTCTCTCCCCCAGGTTCTCGCTCTCTCCAACCCTCTCCCCCCACACTGCACTCTCTCTACCCGCCCCCTGCCTCTAGTCTCTCTCTCTCCCCCCCACCCCGCCCCCCAGTCTCTCTCTTTCCCCTTCAAGCTCTCGCTCTCTCTCGCACCCCCCCACCCCTCCCCACCCACTCCAGGCTCTCTCTCTCCCTCCCCCAGGCTCTCTCATTCTCTCTCCCCCTCCCGCCCCCCCAGGTTCCTCCTCCCCCCAGGCTCTCACTCTTCCTCCCCTCCCCCCCAAGGCTCTTCTGTCTCTCTCCTCCCCCCGCCTCTCCCCCCCCCATGCTCTCACTCTTCCTCCCCTCTCCCCCCAAGGCTCTTCTCTCTCTCTCCTCACCCCCCCGCCCGCCCCAGGCTCTCTCACCCCCCCACACCCCAGGCTCTCTCTCCTCCCCCCACCCCAGGATCTCTCTCCCCCCCTCCCACTAGTCTCTCTCTCCCCCACAGGCTCTCTCTCTTGTCTCTCTCTCGCCCCCGCCCCTCCCGAGTCTCTCTCTCTCTCTCTCTCTCTCCCACCTCCCCGCCTAGTCTCTCTCTCTTCTCCCCCCCCCCGCCCAACCAGGCTCTCTCTCCCATCCCCCTCTTGTCTCACTCTCCTCTCCCCCCACTAAATTCTCTCTCTCTCTCTCTCTCTCTCCTGCCCCCCCCCCCACTTTGTCTCTCTCTCTCCCCCCCAGTCTCTCTCTCTCTCTCCCACCTCCCCGCCTAGTCTCTCTCTCTCTTCTCCCCCCCCCCCCAGGCTCTCTCTCCGACCCTGCCACACACCGCCCCTGTAGCTTAGCAGGAGGCTCGGGGGCTTGCTGCTCAGCTATCTCGCTCCCTGCCCACTGTTTTTCTCTCCCGCACCACCTCCCCAGCCTCTCTTTCTCTCCCCCAGTTGGCGGTCGCTCGGAGGCTTGCGGAGGAATCAACAATGTGGTCGGGTCGGAGGATCAGCACCTACAACCCGAGGAATCTACAACGTGGTCAGACTGATTGCAGGGCCCCACTTCCGGTTTGGGACCCACTTCCGGTTCCGGGCGGGAGGCATCGGGGGCAGAGTCTCGAGGGGATCAAGGAGACGCAGGTGTAGAAGGACCGAAAAAGGACGGTACAAATAGTCACATCATCAGCATAATGGGTCGGCCATTTAAGACTGAGATGAGGAGGAATTTCTTCACTCAGAGGGTTGTGAATCTAAGGAATTCTCTACCTCGAAGGGCTGTGGATGCTGAATCGTTGAGTATAGCCATTGCTGAGATAGATAGATTTTTGGACTCTAGGGGAATCAAGAGGTATAGAGATCGGACGGGTCGAAGATCAGCCATAATCTTATTGAATGTGGATGCAGAGAGGATATTTCCACTGATGGGGGAGACTAGAAGTAGAAGGCATGATCTTAGAATAAGGGGCCGCCCATGTAAACTGAGATGAGGAGAAATTTCTTCTCTCAGAGGGTTGTGGATCTATGGAATTTGCTGCCTCAGAGAGCCATGGAAGCTGGGACATTGAATAAATTTAAGACAGAAATAGACAGTTTCTTAAACGATAAGGGAATAAGAGGTTATGGAGAGCGGGCAGGGAAGTGGACCTGAGTCCATGATCGGATCAGCCATGATCGTACTAAATGGCAGAGCAGGCTCGAGAGGCCGTATGGCCTACTCCTGCTCCTATTTCTCATGTTCTTATCATCAGGTGATATTGTACCTGAAATTAAGTAAACAACCAGGCATGGTAGAGCAGGTAAGAGTCAGAGAGTACCTAGACAACAGTGACCACAATATGATGAAGTTTAAGATCCGGCTCATAATGGAAAAGAGAATGGGGTTTCCACTGCTCTTCGGACCAAGGTACAGCAGACTGGTCAGAGAATTGTTGGAGAAAATCACCCATAGTGAGTACAGTACAAACATTCAGCTTTAGAAAGGCAGATTTGAGGGGGTGGATGAGCTAAGGAAACTGGACTGGGCAGCACTATTAAAGGAGAAAAGTATTAAAGAAAAGTGGATCATGTTTAGAATTACTATACATAGAGCACAGAACAGAGGGAAAAAAAAGAAAAGAGTGACGTGGGCAGTAATGCAAAAAATGCTGCAGCTAAAGTCAAATTAGAGATTGCTCCTAAATTATTAGTTTACGGGTCGCATTGTACACAGAAGTGAAAATAAAAAGAAGGTAATGGAGGTTAAGAAACTGGCCAGAAAATCTACGATAGAAAATGAGGTTAGGATAGCAGAATTTTTTTTTAAATAGCAAGCATTTCTATAAATATATTTGAAGCAGGTAAAAAGGGAACAGTGGGGTCATTGAAGATCCCAATGGTGACCTGATATAAACTAAGCCAGGGAGTAGCAAATATGTTGAAGTAATTTTCCTTTTGTACATTCCTAGGCAGTCTGTCCAGCATAGAAGATGAATTTCCAGAAGTAATTTCTAGGTGTGGTGAAAGCACGCAAATAAATAGAAATTTCAGATAAGGTGTTGGTCACTGCTATGCTGAAGAAATTAAAGGAAGGCAACGACCTTGTCATTTTATTTGGGGAATCATTAGAAATGCAGTAATGCCCAAGGATTGGGAAATAGCTAACATAATACTATATATTTTTTTAAAAAGGCATATGAACAACCCAGCAAACTACAGGCCTAATATTTTTATTGTGGATAATGTGTAGGATTGCATCCTGAAAACTGGGATAATGAAAAACCTAGATAGGTACAGTGGATTTATGGAAGGAACATATTGTGTGAAACATTTACTGGAGTTTTTTGAGTAAATAATAGATGTTGTTGACAACAGAAGTTCTGTGATATTGTATATTTAGATACTGATTAACCTGCATGGTAGAAAAAGATGGAATAGCAGGCAAGCTCCTGAGGTGGATTGAAAATTGACTAAACAAAAGAAAGCAAAGGATGGTTCTATGAGTGGAGCTGTGTTGATATGACATGGGATCACTAGCCCCTTTGCTATTTACAGTTTATATAAATGATTTGGAACTGGGGACAGAACAAAGTTAAGTTTGTAGAAGACACCAAATTGTGAGAAGGAAATCTGATAACAGGGAACAAGCAAACCAAGCAAACCAAATACAAAGGGATCTGACTAGGTTCGGAAGATGGACTGATGTGTGACAAACGCCATTTAATGTAAGGTAATGAGACCAGGTAAGAGAAATAAAAGTTGGGAATATAAACTAAATGACTCTAGGATATGAGAAACAAAACCGAAGAGAACTCTGAGGGTATTGCTGGATAACTCACTGAAATCAACAGTGCAGTGTGTGGCAACGTTCTGGAAAGCTAATTGAATCTATGGATGTACAGCTGTAGAGATAAAGCATGAATCCCAGGAGGTGATAATGAGTTTATATAAAACACTGTTCCCGCCACACCTAGAGGCCGAAATTGGTGGACCGTCCAATTCTTGGTGGTCTCGCAGTGGTCGGTCAATCTTCACCGCCCGGTACCACTGGGGCGGAGTGCTGGCAACATTGGTCCGGGTGGTCATGAGCAGTGCGTCAGCAGAGTGCGACGGACAGGGTAAGTTGTCTGGGACTCGGGACTCTTTGGGTCCCCAGTTCTGCGCACCGGCACTCTTCCATCGACCTCCGCCTCCCCCACCCACCGCCCCGCCGCCCCCCGAGAAGAGCAATATGGAGACCAGAGACTGCCGATGTCAGATTGCAGGTAACTGTAGATTTTTAATTGTTTTGTGCAGTGTATTTGATTTATTTATAATACTTATATTGTTATTTATTTATTTTCGCGTTTTTCTGGGGGGGGGGGAATAGATCTCCAGGGCATTAGATCTCTGCGGGGGGGGGGAAGAGGACTAGATCTCTGGAGGGGGATTAGATCTCTGGGGAAGAGGACTAGATCGCTGGCGGTGGGGGAAGACTATATCTCGCGGGGGGGGGGGTTTACATACCACCGACATACCATCGGCATAAAACCACCTTTTTTCAGATGGTGTGCAGCTCCAGTGGTATGTCGGCGGTATGCTACCAATATTGGACTTTTGGGCGGTCCTGTAGGCTGCTCTGTGTGGGCAGACACCATGCATACCTCCCGGCGGTATGGAACTGATGAATTTCTCACCAGGCGGAAGGTGGGCAGTATGCAGGTATTTTTTGATCAATTTCGCGATTTTGGGCGGTATGTCAGCGGTATGTCTGCCAATTTTGGCCCCCTGGAGTATTGTGTATACTTTGCTCGCCATACTGCAGCAAGGATATCCAGGAGCTGGAGTCACTGCAGCAAAAGGGCAACCAAAATGATAAATAGCTTAAAACATTTGAGCGACGATTAGAGGTTGAAGAATCTGGATTATTTAATGTGGAGAAGACAAGGCTCAGGAGAAATATTATTCATGTGGTCAAGATTCAGAAATTCAATCTGTTCGACATTGCCACAAACCCGAGAACCAGGAGACATGGGCGCAAGCTTAGAAGTGGGAATACATACAAACAGTTTAGAATTAAATATATACAGAATACAGTGATTCAAGGTAAAAAGTTAAGCAACTGACACAAAAGCACCTGGTACATCAGGTGAGTTAGTCTACAGTAATACTGCCAGTTTGTTGTTGATGTGAAACAATTTTGGGTAAGCATCAATACAAAAGCATAAACTTGAGTACTAGATTCCATTTTGAGACCAGAGCACACTAAAGCCAAGCAATGTGAGGAGGCTGTCTCACACAGGTTAGAGTTTGCATCAGCTGCAGCATAACCCCAGCTTGGTGCAAAGCTGCATTTTAAAATGTAAATAATATTTTTAATGCTATGAAAGAAGGCATTACGTGCTCTCCTAACATTAAGAATGAACAGTCCTGTGAGCAGAGCTCTGCACATGCACACATAAAACATTTATGCAGAGCTCCTTTATGGTTGATTTTATTGAGATCTGGCTGGATGCACAACTGACAACACAACTCTGGGCTGTGCAATGCACTTCACAGATAATAACTTGGAACTGTTAGCTGCAAAATAACTGCAGCCTTTGGGTGCAGTTATACTGTTATTTCGTATCACTGCACGACAGTTTCCACTTGGGTTTGACACATGTGGAGTATAATTCCAATGGAGTATCAAAATGGGTTGTCCTGATAGGAAGTTGGGCCTTCTGTGCACTATAGAAACTTAAGCAGTTTGTTTTGGGTGTTTTAAGAAAGCAAATGCTACCATCTGTGCTGTTAAAACATTTTTAAAAATCTACCAGAAAACTGCTCTGAACTACCTTCTGTTGGCCATGACATAATTGTCAGCCAAGTAACATAACAGGAATGTTGCCAGTTGTGAATCACACTTTGCGCCTACTGTTGGCAGAACACTAATGCAATATAATCGCAGCTTTAGAGTGTTAGAGATGAAAGAATGGTATTGAAGCAATGTATTGCAGAGCTGGAGAAATGCGAGTTGAGATATTGCATTTCAGAAATGAAGAAAGGCACTAACAGTTTGTCTATGAAGAAATTAAGAAAAGGAGTGTACCGCAAACCAAGAGAGTGTTGCCTGTGGGCCCCTCTCCTTCCTTGCACTTTGCTCTATTTAAATCAAGCAAAGAGGTAGAGCCTAACTATAGCGGCAAATTAATTGGAACTTTCCTTTATTTCCAGACTTCTGTGGGTACTTTTTCATTAGGCATTCATTCTACATTTTTTGTTCAGTAAAAGGAAGGAAGCAATCATGTGTTGCATTGCCTACTTTAGGGAACACAAAGAAATGTTGATTTGTACTTCACATTGCTGTAATAACAATCATTGAATATTATAAGATGCAACTTGTATTGGCCCATTATATTAGTGATATCTGAGTGATTAGCTTTGTGTGACTTTAAACCAAAATAGGAAAATGTGTGAAATTATGTACTTTAATTGTTATAATGATCCAGATTAGATTCCTAAATATTATGAAATTCTAATTTTAACTCTAGATGATATTCTCATGAATATCTTGTGGAACAGAATCCTTGTGGTTTCTTGTCACTGCAGGAGGCCCAGTCGGGAGGCTCAGTCGCCGAGTCTCCAAGACATAGTCGACGTATTTACTGAGGCGTACGAAAGCATGGGCCTTACGCTAAACATCAGTAAGACAAAGGTCCTCCACCAGTCTGTCCTCGCCGCACAGCACTGCCCCCCAGTCATCAAGATCCCATGGCGCGGCCCTGGACAACATGGATCACTTCCCATATCTCTGGAGCCTCCTATCAACAAGAGCAGGCATTGACAACATGATCCAACACTGCCTCCAGTGTGCCAGTGCAGCTTTCGCCCACCTGAGGAAAAGAGTGTTTGAAGACCAGGTCCTTAAAACTGCCACCAAGCTCATGGTCTACAGGGCTGTAGTAACACCCGCCCTCCTGTGTGGCTCAGAAACATGGACCATGTACAGTAGACACCTCAAGTCATTGGAGAAATACTACCAACAATGTCTCCGCAAGATCCTACAAATCCCCTGGGAAGACAGATGCACCAACATCAGCGTCCTCGACCAGGCCAACATCCCCAGCATTGAAGCACTGACCACACTTGATCAGCTCCACTGGGCAGGCCACTTAGTTCACATACCAGACATGAGACTCCCAAAGCAAGCACTCTACTCGGAATTCCTTTACGGCAAACGAGTCAAAGGTGGGCAGCGGAAATGTTACAAGGACATTCTGAAAGCCTCCCTGATAAAGTGCAACATCCCCACTGACACTTGGAAGTCCCTGGCCAAAGACCGCCCTAAGTGGAGGAAATGCATCTGGGAGGGTACTGAGCACCTCGAGTCTCATTGCCAAGAGCATGCAGAAATCAAGCGCAGGCAGCGGAAAGAGCGTGCGGCAAACCAGTCCCACCCACCCTTTCCCTCAATGACTATCTGTCCCACATGTGACAGAGACTGTGGTTCTCCTATTGGACTGTACAGCCAGCCAAGAACTCATGTTAAGAGTGGAAGCAAGTCTTCCTCGATTCCGAGGGACTGCCTATGATGATGATGGGTTTCTTGTGTGTTGGTTTCTTTTTTTTTTGCGGGGGCGGAGGTTAACGAAGCAAAAAACACGACAAAATAAACTAGCAATGAATACTCAAAAAGGAATTCCTCAATGGGAATATTTAAGATGTAATAAAACTGTGTTCTGAAGACAGGGAACAAATCGTAAACCGACCGATTTGGTTCTGCGCTAGAATGGTAATGTGCACAGACAAACACCCAACAGGTTTAATCGCGTCGTCCTCATTTCCATCAATCCTTTCGATCATGTCCACCCAGACCGGTTCGGTTATTACCGCCGCAACGAATCTGAAATTGTGCTCGAGAAAAGCACAGATGAATGGTGGTCTGTTTATGAATCGTAAATCACACAATTACACAAACATATAATCGTGTTCCTTGCAGTATTCAAAACTGTCACATGAATCCTATCGACATACTTCAACTTTTCTAACATTACCATAAAAGTCTGCGTCGTTTCCATTTAAAGTATTAGATATTGCAAACAGCACAAGTAATATTTACAAGCCGTCAAATCACCATGACAACGGGCTTCGGCGCTGTCCCTGTCATTCGTTTGAAATGACGCCTTGGTGAATACGCAATGGCAAATGGTTCAGAAGTTTAACAATTTAAAACTCCAATGTGTAAAGAAAACGGCGATATTACATCTTTAACAGTGACTCAATTAAAAAGATGAACTGAAATTTAGGTTTGTTTCATTCAGCGTATGACTGTATCTGCCTGCAAGATTGTGCTGGTGAAAGGATCAAGCTGACTATGTCTTTTCATGGGGAAGCCCATCAGCACCTTACCTGAGCGGCCACTGAGGAGCCGGGTTTTTCGAGCAGATCCCACAACTTCTTCCTTTTATCAGGACAGCACGAGTTATCAAACTCTTCGCATTCTCTTTCCCTCATAGTCTCAGCCTCACGCCTCAGTTCCTCGTTCATTTGCTCCTTTTTCTGGTAGTACCTGGCTTGGCAACAGGACTCCAGGTAGATCTCATCAACCCCCCAGTAATCGAGTTCTTGGCCGAAGGACAGCGCGCACATCTCTTCCATCATGTGCAATTTCCCAGTGCGGTAGAAATTCAAAATCGACGTGAAAGCCCCCGGGTGGCGATCAAAAAAGTACTCGTTTTCATCGAGGTTATAATCATCGCATGTCTCCAACAGGGATTCGTGCGTGTTACAATCCCTCAGTTTCCCTAAACGAGTCCGGGGTAACCTTTCCAATGTCCTCCACAAGACTTCATGGTTAAGTCCCCCAACGTTGATTTTTACCCTCCTGGAACAAGCCTTGCTCCTGATGATCTCTATGGGCTCCGGGGGAAGGGACGCTGTGGACCGGGATGCTTTCTTAGCCATACCCGTTGGGATCTTTTCAGCCATGAGCAGGTCGACTACAGCAAATCGGAGATTTAAAAAAAAAATAACAATAAGAAATGTAACATTCAATCAGCTTTTCCGGGTAGAATAAATATAAAATAACACATTTATAATATTTAGAACATTTTAAAAATTAACCCCGTACAGGGTAAGTTAGATCTCTTCACACAGCTCCTTCCATTGTGCAAGCTGCCAGGAAAACAACATGCGAGTGGCTGGTGTGCAATAATCTCCGCTGGCCAGTCACTTTCATTCAGCGTTATTCTCTCGGCCAGCACTGATACGGAGAAGAACGTCAGGGCGGACGCCGCCTCCTGACTGACGTGCGCTTCTCACCGCCCATCACACGGGCGGACCCACGTCAACATCGTCAAACGGCTGCCGCGTGCTGTCAGCGTGCACCGCACCCGCGCCCCTCTCCGCGCCCATGCGCGCCCTGTCCCCGCTCCTTCCCGCGCCCATGCGCGCCCCCGCCCCTGGTTGGGCTCGGGATCGGTTTTGTAACGGTCGCACTGACAATATGGCGATATCAGAGAGGAGAGAGGATATTTGTTTTGTTTGTGGACACCAGCTGTACAAAGTTGGCGGAGTACAGCTCAACCGAGGCAAGATAAGAAGACAGCGGGTTGTGATTTTAACGCTGCAAAACTAAACACCCGCACCGATGCTAGAAATTCGACTGCGTCGCGTCAGTTTTTCAAGCGCAAAAAAAGCATTTAATCTGGCGGCCGAGGCGTGCGCACTTATTACGAGCTGGAAGTGCGCCATCCACCATATTGAATCTGGCTGTTCCAAAAGGCATCCACCATGGATAAAATATTCAAGTTAGGATGGTACACTTATAGTTTTTCCGATATTGGCATGTCCCAGCTGCAGATTCGCCCCGTGCTAAACTCGCATAGGGGACAGGCAGGAACGATCCTCCAGCAGCACTATTTAAAGGGCCCATCCATTACTTACAGGTTAGTTACTGGTTTGTCACTTGAGCCTGGTGGTTAACATTTGAGCGTGTTTTGGTCTGTTTTCTAACTGAAAACCTAATTCTATTTGCGAGAAGATTTTGCCAGTGCTGCACTTCCTACTAAACAGTTTTACTGCAGTCATGGGGGGCCTGGTACATCTGCCTTTCAACATGAGGAGCTGCTCACAGAAGAAGGAGGAAGAGAATACTGCGGGTTGTCAGCAAACACTTCTCCTATATGAACTTCTCAGAGGAGCAATGTCTCTGGCACCTTTACTTCACAAATGAGGCTGTAAGTCAGTGATATCACCTGCTCCAGCCACATGCAGGAGCCTCATGCCAGGGTATAGACAGCACTACCTGTGTTGTCAAGGTCACCATGTCCCTTAGTCGCTTAACTTTTGTGCCACAGGCTCCTTTAGGGCTGCAACAGGTGACATCAGCGATGCCTGCCAGTTTGCAGCAAGCTGACCGAAGCGCTCTACACCAGGAAGAATACCGACATCTCTTGCCCCATTGACAGAGTGAAGTAGGATGAGAGAGCATGAGGCTTTGCACACATGGCAACCTTTCCTGGGTCCAAGGTGCCATAAGCTACACTCATTACCTTGCATGCTTCCCATCACCAGCCCGGCACTCCCTCAACATCCAGCTGGTTTGTAACCACAGGCATTGCATCATGCAGGTCTGTGCCGGTTTCCTACCAGAAGTTATGACATTTATCCTTCCTCAGTTCTCTGTGCTGCCTTTGTTCCAACCAGACCATCTGGTTACAGGCTGGCTACTGGGCAACAAGGGCTATCCTCTTCAGTCTCGGTTCATAACTCCTGTCAGGAACCTGGGCACAGCTGTAGTGTTGGCCTACAACAATGGGAAAGCGGGTTGTGTAGAGGACACAGAGAAGCTGCAAAGAGATTCGGATGGGTTAAGTGAATGGGCTAAGTTTTGGCAGATGGAATACAATGTCGGAAAGTGTGAGGTCATCCACCTTGGGAAAAAAAACAGTAAAAGAGAATATTATTTGAATGGGGAGAAATTACAACATGCTGAGGTGCAGAGGGACCTGGGGGTCCTTGTGCATGAAACTCTTTTAGAGTCTACCTGTAAAACATAAAACATTAAACCGTGCCACCCGCCCTGGATGACACAGCAGACATTTACAAGGCCCTTTTTTTCTTTGTTGTGTGTTTTTTTTTGGCGCTAAAATCAAATTTTTCCAGTGCCCCCTATAAAAGGGGAGGGGGGACACTAAAAGCACCGGCAATTAAAACAAATTAAACTTTCACGCCCGGCAACCAAATTCCTTGTGCATGAATCCCAAAAAGTTAGTTTGCAGGTGCAGCAGGTAATCAGGAAGGCGAATGGAATGTTGGCCTTCATTGCGAGAGGGATGGAGTACAAAAGCAGGGAGGTCCTGCTGCAACTGTATAGGGTATTGGTCAGGCCGCACCTGGAGTACTGCGTGCAGTTTTGGTCACCTTACTTAAGGAAGGATATACTGGCTTTGGAGGGGGTACAGAGACGATTCACTAGGCTGATTCCGGAGATGAGGGGGTTACCTTATGATGATAGATTGAGTAGACTGGGTCTTTACTCGTTGGAGTTCAGAAGGATGAGGGGTGATCTTATAGAAACATTTAAAATAATGAAAGGGATAGACAAGATAGAGGCAGAGAGGTTGTTTCCACTGGCAGGAGAGACTAGAACTAGGGGGCACAGCCTCAAAATATGGGGGAGCCAATTTAAAACCGAGTTGAGAAGGAATTTTTTCTCCCAGAGGGTTGTGAATCTGTGGAATTCTCTGCCCAAGGAAGCAGTTGAGGCTAGCTCATTGAATGTATTCAAGTCACAGATAGATAGATTTTTAACCAATAAGGGAATTAAGGGTTACGGGGAGCGGGCGGGTAAGTGGAGCTGAGTCCACGGCCAGATCAGCCATGATCTTGTTGAATGGCGGAGCAGGCTCGAGGGGCTAGATGGCCTACTCCTGTTCCTAATTCTTATGTTCTTATGACAAGAGTCATGCTGCCATCAGAAATATAATTGAGCAGACAATTGGCATGCTAAAGCAACGCTTCGCGGCCTGGACCGTTCGGAAGGATCTTTGCAATACAGTCTTAAGCAGAGATCCAGACTTGTGGTCATTTGATCCATGTACTCAAACTTTGCCATCATGAACAGCAAGAACAGCAGGAGGAGGAGCAACATTAAGAGGAGGAGAGACATCGACCATCAGTGCCCCTAGCTGCCAGTGCTCAGAGAACAGCTCCTCAAAGAGCGTTTCACGTGAATTATTCTTCCCATTCCAAAAAGGTTCCACAATCCTTATCAATTGCCTTCCTTAAGTCCAGTCTTATGGGTCTTGCCTTCACTTCACTACAAATATAAACAGCAACACCAAATCCAGAACAAAATCAAATTTCTCAACCAACTTAACTCCAATCTGTATCTAACAGTTACAGAAATAATTATGGATCACCCTTGTGCAGGGTCGTAGTGCCTGTGTTCTGTGTACGTTTGCCTATCCTCGTGCTTCAACAACTTGGGAGGTGGAAGACTGTTGCATTTAGGACACATCTAATGGCCATGCTGGATGATCCTGAGCAGTTCTGGGCCTAGAGGGCCCAGCTGCAAACTGCAGCCTCTCGGCATGGGTTGATGCAGAACTGTTCCTCTTACTCCACAGCAGTCACGATTCAACCCCCCCGCCCCCCCCCCCCCCCCCCCCCCCGGCCGGCGTAGCATGTTCCAGTTCCCCCTCCAGGGACTTACCAAAGGCTGCTGCTGTAAACAGGCTCAGACTAAAATATAGCCCATGGATTTAAAAAAGTGTCTTAAAGGAGATGGTGAGGGAGTTTACAGAGGGAGCTACAGAGCCTGAGATTTAGGCAGCTGAAAACACATCTGCCAATAATGGGGGAGAAGGGGTTGTGGGAATGTGCAAGAGGCCAGAGTCAGAGGAACAGAGAGCTCTGAGGGAGGGGGTTATAGGGCTGGAGGCAGTTACAGTGATAATGGGAGCAAGACCATGGAGAGATTTAAGTACAAGGACAAGAATTTTAAATTTGGGGGCCTTGAAGAACCAGAAGCTAATGAGGATCAGTAACTGCAGGATTGCTGGGTGAGCAACACTTCGTGCAGGATAGGATACGAGTAAAAGATTTTTGGGTGTGCTGGAGTTTATGGAGGGTGGACGATGGGAGGCCAACAAGGAGAGCATTGAAATATTCTAATCTTCAGTAAATAGTTGGGTACATAATGCGATCATCTAGGATTCAGAGATCATCATGTCATAGAAATATAATGTTCATGAGGGTATGCAAAAGGAAAGCAATATAAAGTATTAGCCTTTAAAACAGCAGACTTTGAGGTAGTGCAATGAGTTTGTATAAAAAAACTCTATTGTAACACAATAATTAATGGTTAGAGCGCCTGCAGTAGAAAATCGGGATGTATTTAGCAAAATATGATGAGATTACAAGTAAAATTCATTCCAATCAAAGCAGATTAAGGGGCAAGCAAGGCAATGTGGTTAAGTAGGAATATAAAGAATAGCATTTGGGATAAGCAGAAAGATTTATAAAGTACAAATAAGCTAGTAGCTAAGAGAATTAGGTAAATTATAACGAGTAATAAAAGCAGCTAAAAAAGTAACGAGAAGCAAATAGAAACATGGAATATAGTAGTGCTGAGAACATCTCAGCAATAAACAAGTTTTTCAAATATTTTTTCAGTAAACAAAGGGTGAAAGGCAAGCTCAAGTGTGGGGGACAAAGAATGGCAGATTTATTAAGTAATTACATCTAAATTTTGCAGGAAGAGAAGAGGAATTTTCTAAAAGTCAGAATTCAGTTTTCTAGGACAAGCAGAGGAAGAGCTAGACAATATGGAAATAACAATGGATATGGTTCTGGAAAGATAGATATTCTTAAAATAGGCAAAAATACCTGGTCCACACAACTTGTGCCCACGAATCTTAAAAGAAGATAGGGACTGAAATTAGTGAAGATTTAACTGACATTTTTGTTAGATTTCTAAACCTAACAGAGGTTCATGACGATTGGAACATGAAAAAATACACTCAGCATGGTTTCAGGAAAGAGAGGTCCAATACAACTAACTTTACGGTGTTTTTTTTTAAAGACATCACTCACCTAGTGCCCAGGAGAAAGGCACTTACGTATTTGGAATTTCAGAAAGATTTTGACAAGGCTCCAGATCAATGATTAATTTCTAAGGTAGGGAGTTATGGAGTAGAAAAGTAACATCTGGTGCTGGATAGAATATTGGCTTCAAAACTGGAAACAGAGAGTAGCCAAATATGGAAACTTTTCAAACTGGAGAGTACACACGTTTGGGAATGTTGCTATTTTATATATTTATATATAGATATATATATACTAACAGATCCCAGGGCTGTTAAACCATGTAACATTCAATGTAATATTAAAAGGGCTACTGTTTCATGGTGACGAAATAAATGAATTGTGTTTTGCTACTTAGAATCCAGGAATTTTCACCAGTGCTTTGGACATTGAATTTCTTGATTCCATTGATTTTTCAGTGAAAACTAAATCAGTGGCTTTGATCATGATAATTACGATGATAATTAATCATGATAATCTGTCCATGCAATTTTTGTCTCTTACCTTTTTAACATAGAATACAGAGCAAGATGGAGGTGGATGACTGGTTGTGGAATTTAGTAGCATTGGGAAGAGGATCCAGTCTTTGATTGCAGTGGTAGTGGTCCAGGCTTTCAATAGAACGGGGGTGGGGTCCAGACGTTTAGCAGCACTTTGGTGGAGGAATTTAATGTTTGGAAAAGTTTAGTGGGGTTGGTGGTGGCAATTCCCGTATTTTGTAATACAGGTGGGAGGCCCTAAGGCCCTGGATAGCTTTGCCACCGTTCCTGGATTTTGGTCGCACTGGGAAATGATCTTAGGATTTGGCAGAACTAAGTTATGGATCCTTGAGATTGGAATTACTGCAGTGGGAGATTCTTGGAATGTGACAGTAGTGAGGTAGTGGCCTTCGGGTTTGATAGCACTAGAGTAGGGATCTTGGGATTTGTTAGGACTTGGGATGAGAGCACTGGAGTTTGGTAACACTGTGGTGGAAGTCCTAGGGTTTGGCAGCAATGGGTGAGTTATCAGCATTGGAGGGGGGACTTTTCTGCCATGAAAGGTTGACTACAGAAAATCAGATGCCAACATCCATACCACTGTAGTTCCGTGGCATAATTTTGCTGCTCTGAACAGAGAAGCAGGAGGTGAGTGCATGTTGCTTTGCCAGGATATGAGCCTTCGCCATGGTGCAGGGCGCCATCGACTGAACACAGGTGCTGCATACCAATCCTGAGATGTTCTGTAACCGCAAAGGCTACTTACCACTCTCTTACTGTGCAGTTGGTGTGCAACCATGCCCAGCACATCATGATGGTGAATGTCCAGTATCCTGGCAGCAGTCATAATGCCTTCATCCTGTGCCAGTATGGTGCACCAGCAATCTTCCAGCCACCACGTCAAACTGAGAGCGACTACTCAGACAAGGGCTATCCGCTCTACACCTGGCTGATGACCCCTCTGCAACCCCACCACTTGTGGCCAGCAATATATAATGAGAGCCATGCTGCCAAGAGAAAGCTCATCCAGCAGACAATTGTTAAAGCAATGGTTCTGCTGCCTTGACCGTTCAGGAGGAGCTCTTCAATTCACTCCGGAGTGGGTGTCCCATTTCGTGGCAGTCTGCTGCATGCTCCACAACTTGGCCATCATGAGGGCAGAGAGCTTGCCAGCAGGTATTGCGGGAGCAGCTTGGGAGGAAAACAATAGCATTTATATAGCGCTTTCACAACCACCGGATGTCCCAAAGATCTTTACAGCCAATGGTGATGGTCTTCCTCTTCTGATGTACTGTCAAATGCATCCAATGCGCCTCCCATCCTGATCTTCATTTTGAAAGCCTCCAAAGTTTAGAAAAAGCTATATCAACACAACAACAACAACTTGTATTTATATAGCGCCTTCAACGTAGTGAAACGTCCCAAGATGCTTCACAAGAGTATTATGAGATAAAAATTTGACACCGAGTCGCATAAGTAGAAATTAGCACAGGTGACCAAAGGCTTGGTCAAAGAGGTATGTTTTAAGGAGCGTTTTGAAGGAGGAAAGAGAGGCAGAGAGGATTAGGCAGGGATTTCCAGAGCTTGTGGCCTAGGCAACAGAAGACACGGCCACCAATGGTTGAGCGACTATAATCGGGGATGCACAAGAGGGTAGAATTAGAGGAGCGCAGACATCTCGGGGGGGGGGGGAGGGGTTGTGGGCCTGGAGGAGATTACAAAGATATAGAAACATAGAAAATAGGTGCAGGAGCAGGCCATTCAGCCCTTCTAGCCTGCACCGCCATTCAATGAGTTCATGGCTGAACATGAAACTTCAGTACCCCCTTCCTGCTTTCTCGTCATACCCCTTGATCCCCCGAGTAGTAAGGACTTCATCTAACTCCCTTTTGAATATATTTAGTGAATTGGCCCCAACCACTTTCTGTGGCAGAGAATTCCACAGGTTCACCACTCTCTGGGTGAAGAAGTCCCTCCTCATCTCGGTCCTAAATGGCTTACCTCTTATCCTTAGACTGTGACCCCCGGTTCTGGACTTCCCCAACATTGGGAACATTCTTCCTGCATCTAACCTGTCTAAACCCGTCAGGATTTTGAACGTTTCTATGAGGTCCCCTCTCATTCTTCTGAACTCCAGTGAATACAAGCCCAGTTGATCCAGTCTTTCTTGATAGGTCAGTCCCACCATCCCGGGAATCAGTCTGGTGAATCTTCGCTGCACTCCCTCAATAGCAAGAATGTCTTTCCTCAAGTTAGGAGACCAAAATTGTACACAATACTTCAGGTGTGGCCTCACCAAGGCCCTGTACAACTGTAGCAACACCTCCCTGCCCCTGTACTCAAATCCCCTCGCTATGAAGGCCAACATGCCATTTGCTTTCTTAACCGCCTGCTGTACCTGCATGCCAACCTTCAATGACTGATGTACCATGACACCCAGGTCTCGTTGCACCTCCCCTTTTCCTAATCTGTCACCATTCAGATAATAGTCTGTATCTCTATTTTTACCACCAAAGTGGATAACCTCTCATTTATCCACATTATACTTCATCTGCCATGCATTTGCCCACTCACCTAACCTATCCAAGTCACTCTGCAGCCTCAAAGCATCCTCCTCGCAGCTCACACTGCCACCCAACTTAGTGTCATCCGCAAATTTGGAGATACTACATTTAATCCCCTCGTCTAAATCATTAATGTACAATGTAAACAGCTGGGGCCCCAGCACAGAACCTTGCGGTACCCCACTAGTCACTGCCTGCCATTCTGAAAAGTACCCATTTACTCCTACTCTTTGCTTTCTGTCGAGATATTACACTCAATTCCTTCATCTAAATCATTGATGTATATTGAAAATAGCTTGGGTCCCAGCACTGAGCCCTGCAGCACCCCACTAGTCACTGCCTGCCATTCTGAGAAGGACCCGTTTATCCCTACTCTCTGCTTCCTGTCTGCCAACCAGTTCTCTATCCACGTCAATACATTATCCCCAATACCATGTGCTTTAATTTTGCACACTAATCTCTTGTGTGGGACCTTGTCAGAAGCCTTTTGAAAGTCCAAATGCACCACATCCACTGATTCTCCCTTGTCCACTCTACTAGTTACATCCTCAAAAAATTGTAGAAGATTTGTCAAGCATGATTTCCCTTTCATAAATCCGTGCTGACTTGGACCGATCCCGTCACTGCTTTCCAAATGCGCTGCTATTTCATCTTTAATAATTGATTCCAACATTTTCCCCACTACTGATGTCAGGCTAACCGGTCTATAACTCCCCGTTTTCTCTCTCCCTCCTTTTTAAAAAAGTGGTGTTACATTAGCTACAATGGCTTCGGTCTTCCCAATATTTAATTTCGAGAAAATTTCTGCTCATCCAGAACTGGATGACAAGCAGTCTGACGATTTAGAGACCGTGGAGGGGTCGAGAGAAGTGATAGTGAGGTAGAATTGGATGTCATCAGCGTACATATGGAAACTGACGTGATTCCCGATGATGTCGCCAAGGAGCAACATGTTCGATGAGAAATAGGAGGGAGTCAAGGATAGATCCTTGGGGGACACCAGTGTTAACGATGTGGGGGCGGGAAGAGATTGCAGGTGATTCTCTGTCTATGATTGGATAGATATGAATGAAACCAAGCAAGTGCAGTCCCATCCAGCTGGATCATGGTGCAGAAGTTTTGGAGGAGGATAGAGTGGTGAACTATGTCAAAGGCTGCAGACAACTTGAGAAGGATGAGGAGGGATAGTTTGCCTTTGTCACAGTCACAAAGGATGTCATTTGTGACTTTGATGTGAACCGTTTCGGTCCTGTGGCAGGCGCGAAAACTGGATTGGAGGAATTCAAACATGCAGTTGCGTGAAAGATGGGCACGGATTTGGGAGGTGACAACATGTTCAAGGACTTTGGAGAGGAAAGGGAAGTTGGAGATGGGGCGGTAGTTTGCAAGGACGGAGGGATCGAGGGTTGTTTTTTGAGGAGAGGGGTGATGAAGGCAGATTTGAAGGAGAGTGGGACAGTACCTGAGGAGAGCATACCATTAACAATGTCAGCTAACATGGGAGTCAGAAATGGAAGTTGGGTGGTCAACAGTTTGGTGGGAATAGGGTCAAGGGAGCAGGAAGTGGGTCTCATGGACAGGATGAGCTCGGAAAGGTCATGAGGGGAGATCGGAGAGAAACTGGGGAAAGATGTGAGGTCAGGGCTAGGGCGGGGGGCTTCCTTAGATGAAGTTTGGCCCAGTGGGCTAGGGAAAGAAAGGGATGAGGCAGAGACGGACGAATGGATGGTCTCAATTTTAGGGACAAAGAAGTCTATGTGCTCCTCACACTTATTGTCAGAGGTGAGGGTGAAGACTGGGGTTTGAAAAGATGGTTAGCAGTGGAGAATAGAAGCCAGGGTTTATCTTTACATTCCAATATGATTCTGGAACAGTGAGCGATTTTGACAGACGAGAGCAGGACCTGATAGTGCTTTATGTGATGCAGCCAGATCTGGC
This sequence comes from Pristiophorus japonicus, assembly GCF_044704955.1. Classification (NCBI taxonomy): domain Eukaryota; kingdom Metazoa; phylum Chordata; class Chondrichthyes; family Pristiophoridae; genus Pristiophorus; species Pristiophorus japonicus. The sequence continues at coordinate 388,600,111 of NC_091977.1, forward strand.
GGTGAATGGCTAAGCCAGTTGTCTGTCATATCCGATCAAGTCTACATCCCTTGGACTTAAGGGAGTGAAGATCAAGGCTGTACCAGGGAGAATGGCCAGGGTGAGAGAGAGTAAAAAGCTAGTGGTGAGGGTGTGATTCAGCAGATCGGTAGCTGCAGAGATATGATGAATGGAGGGCCAAAGGCTGGACAGTTGGGAGTTCATAAGCGCAGTTGTAAGAGAGTCGGGAGAGAGTTTTTTCCAGGGTCGGACACAGAAGGAGGTAGGGTTTTGGGTGGGGGGGGGGGGGTTGTGGAAGGGGGATGTGGATGGAGAGCGATACAAGGAAGTGGTCTGAGATGGCCTTATCTGCAATTGACATGATGGGAGTAGCGAGGCCATGAGTGATCGCAAGGTCAAGGGGCTGGCTGTGAATATGGTTTGGGGAGTTTACCTGGGAGAGATTAAGGGAGTACAGGAGGCTAATGAACTCAGAGGAGAGAGAGCATGATGAATTGAGATGGAGGTTGAGATCACCAGGGATGAGAAGTCATTCGGTGTAGAGGCAGAGGGAGGAATGTAATGAAGAAATATGCAGATAGGGCGCTTAACACTTGTTTGAGGCCCCCTTTGCAATATTCATGAGTGACTGACCGCAGCTTGCACCTTAAAAGGATCGCTGGACATTTTCTCTGGAAAATTTTAATTGTTTTACTTACCTTATGGAGGAGCCGGAAAGAGCAGGAGTGCTCCTCTCAGCTCCACATTAAATTCATGGACTGTTGACAGCAACTGATTGCCCCCGTCCTGATTGCCTCCCTTCCGGACTCTGCTTACACTGGAATCACTCCCCAATTTGGAAGCAATCCAATTTCTAGGCAGCTGTCTCTTGGATGATATGTTAAGCCAAGATGCTGTCTACCTCTCAGGTGGATGTAAAAGATCCTATGGGACTATATGAAGAAGAGTAAGAGAGATCTCTCTGTGTCCCGGCAAAAAATTATCCCTTAATGAACATCACTGGAAGAAAAATGATTATCTAGTCATTTATCACATTGATGATTGTGGCACCTTGCTGTTTGTAAATTGGTCACTGTGGGCTGAATTTTTACCTTTGAGTCTCAAGCTGTGGATCATGTCGGAAACCCTGAAGTTGGAGAAGTGCGTTTTGCTGTGGCTTTTTAACAAAGTCACTGCATTTTAATCAGACTTCTGTTTTTTCAGACCATTAACTGGAGTGGGTCCAATGATGTCACACATGACTTGAGCTATTTAAAGGAGCAATGCACAGATGTCACTTGAATGCTGATAGAGGTGGAATACAGGTTGTTGGAGTGGAGTTAGTTCTGTTGGGAAAAGTTGATAAAGCTCTAACCTGAAATACACAGGCTCAAAGACATGAAGCAGCCCCAAGATTTAGTGATGCCTCCTTGGAGATATTACTCCAAGGAGTCAGGGCCTGCAGGGACATCTTCTTCCCTGCTGATGGGAGGAAGAGGCCAGCTGGCTAGATTAAGAACGCATGGCTGGAGATCGCTGAAGAAGTGAGCAGCAGGAGTGGTGTTGGCAAGACCTGGATACAATGTCGAAAACACTTTAACGACCTCATGAGGTCATGAAAGGTGAGTACAATGCCACATTGCCCCACATCCTGATGTGCGTATCACCCCTACCCCCTCACGCTGCCTTCCCAAGCCTACTCCTGCACATCACTCCTCACCAACCTGCCTGGCAGGCACACCCCTCCCTCACTGTCTTTGCACTTACTCACACTTCATCTGACTATCCAGCACTGACACTCGCCCTCATCTTAATGCAGTGTTACGTCTCTCCCTCAAAGTCACTCTCAACAGATGTTGTCCATCCATCCCATCTACTCATTCCTTGACTCTCACTCAAAGGTCTCTTGTTTCCCTCCTTGCAGGAGAAGAGAGCACAGAACACCCAGGAGAGGCAGCGAACCGGTGGTGGCCCTCCAGTCATGACACCGTTCACTTCATCAGAGTAGGAGCCACTGGAGTTGTGGTACGTTGCAGAGCTGCTGGCGGTTGGAGATGGAGAGGGCGGAGCTCCCAGTTACCTGGTGATTAAATATACAGCCACATGGCATACAATAGTCACTCATGTTGACTTGATGTCAGCAGCCAGTGAAATATAATCATGTGCATAATCGTAACAAAACATAACAGTTCTAATTCATGTCTTTACTCTCCCACAGGCCCATCAAGTGTCAATGCCCCACTGTCTAGCCAGAGGAGGAAGATGACTCCTCAGAGGAGGTCGCGGATTCGGAGGGTGCATACGACCCATGCATACCAAGCATTAGCACAAATACACACACATCGGTGAGTCCACTAAGTGAGAAAGTAGTGTTGTCACCTGGTGTTCCTCAAATCACATGTGAACAAGAGCAGATGGTGGAGACCAGGACAGCAGTGGAGAGTCCTCGTCGGAGGGAGCAGGATGCTCCAACAAAGCAGATGATTCTTGAGCAACAGAAAATGCAGGAGGTTCTGGCAGCTTTCCCAACCGCGATGTGCTCAATTGTACAGAGAATGGAGGAGTACATCTCCATCATGACAGACATGATGTCGCAGGTCATGTCAATGATGTGTTCATCCGTGGAAAGGGTGGCCACCTGCATGGAGCATTAAATGCGCCATTCAAATGAGTGCATACTTGCTCTGAACATCAGCTTGCACACCCTGAATGCAGCCATATCTAGGATGGATGGAAACCTAGATTTGGCCATTCATTGCCCCACTGATGTGCAGCAAAGTGCTCTGCAACTCCTTGTTAGCAGGGAAGCGTGGTTGGGCCATGAGAGGGATGATGGTGAGAAGGGACATGGAAGTGGGGATTCTGCTCAGCATTCCCACTTCTTGTTGCACCCCCTCAGTCAGAGCCCCACATGCTGCCTCGCATCCCGATAGCTAAGTCTACCACTGCACAGGTGCAGGAGGAGCAGTCTTTAGCAGGGTCATCACAGGCTCCAAAACCCAGAGGACATCTGCCAAAAGTATCTAAGCAGTCAGAACAGGGAAGTGAGCAGCGTGCCTCTACCTCTGCTGAAGCAAGGCATAGGAGTTGTAGGAAGAGGAAGATTAAACAATTGTAAATGCACAAAGGTGTTTTAAAATGTTAGATTGTTAAGTTTCTGTTTAGTTTTGTGCCACATAAAATTATTTCTTTGCACCACTTTCCCTGTCTTGTCCATTTTTGCCTGCTGCCTGGCAAGTGGCCTTGTCAGTTGGAGTGAATGGTAAGACATTATTTAACCTCGAGCAATGGGTGTGTGCAATAGGAATGGTTTGGTATTTTAGGACTGTTTTGTGGCGGGGGGCAGGGTTGTGGGAGACTTGAAAGTTGGTTCAGCATTTGGGTGCAAAACCCAGGTCGCCGATTGGAATGTGGGCAGAACTTTGGCGGGGCCCAGGTACAGCAGAGGTGCGGCGAGAGATCGTGGCATAGGTGCAGCGAATGACTGGGGCAGAGGAGCAGAGAGAGATCGGAGCCCACGAGCGACGTGATCGGGGCCCAGGAGAGGCATGAGTTCAGGGCCCAGAAGAGGCGAGGGCCCAGGGCAGCACGGGCCAGCCCACACTGCGATATGTGTGCGCACTAGGTCCATGCAGCAGAGCTGGTCTCCAGTTGTCTTGGTTAATCCTTGCCACTGGACCAAGACCTCGCTCTGTCAAGCCTGTGTGGTGGCTGGTGTGCAACGGCCACCACACGTTAAAAAAATCCACGCACAGGCATCTTCCACCCTTCAGCATGTAGTTCACGACCTGGAATATCCTCATCAAAACACCTGTGAACTCATCCCTTTTTGGTGTAGAAGCAAGTCATCCTCGATACGAGGGACCGTCTAAGAAGAAGCCATATAGGTGCACTGGTGCAACCTAAATAAATCGTGCCATTATGAGGCCATCCTGGGCCTCCCGGGCAGCAGTGTGCGCCGCTGCTGCTGCCATGTCCACTTCAGGTTCCTTCTCCTCCCCCTCATGTTCCTCCTACTCCACTTCCTCTTTCTCCTTCTCTTCCTCCGAAGATGCTCTGCGCCTTGCTCATCTTGCAGCTCCAATCCTTGCTGCTGCGCAATGTTATGCAGAGCGCAGCATACCATGATCATTCTGAATACCCTGGCTGGTGCATATTGAAGAGCTCCTCCAGATCTGTCCAGGCATCTGTAGCGCATCTTCAGCATCCAGATTGCTTGTTCTATTACACACCTCATCGTCATTTGGCTTGTAACGCTCTTCGGCCTCATTGCTTTGCCTCCACAAGAGTGGCATTAGCCATGTCTTCAGTGGATACCCCTTGCCTCCAAGCAGCAAGTCAGTAAGTCTAATTGGAGGTTGCGAAGAGCTGAGGGAGGGTGGACTGGCGCAGGATGAATGAATCATGACAGCACCCTGGGAATCTGGTACACACTTGCATGATCTTTTTGTGGTTGCAGACGAGCTGCACATTGATAGATTGGAAGCCCTTCAGGTTGACAAACACTCCTGGGTGATCTGCGGGTGCCTTGATGACCACATCTTTGCAGTTGATGATATCCTGCACCTGTGGGAAGCCTGCCAGTCTGACTGGCTTCATCAGTGGAAAAGTGTACATAAGTGCCTTCCTTAACATATATGGTATCGGTCACCTGGATGATGCATTTCTGGGTGACTGACTGCAAGATTCTGAAAATGTCTTCTCAGATCCCTGGAAGGAGCCTGAGGTGAAGAAGTTGAGGACAATGGTGACTTTTGACAGCCACTGGAAACACATGTCCACCAGGTCTAATTGCAGCTGGTCTTCTTCCAGCAAGCTACAAATGTCTTCCATAATCTGACGCAATATTCTGAGCCTCCAGAGGCACTGGTGTTCAGTCATGTCCAGGAAGTTGATCCTCTACCTATAATGCCCTGTGTTGGGGGGTATCGCCTCCTGTGGAGCTGCAGGTAGGTGAGGAGAAGGCTACTACTGGCGCTGCTAGTGTTGTTGCTGCTGGTGCTCATCTTGGTCCTCATCTGAGGCCCAAGGTGAAATAGCATAAGTGGCACCCATGCAGATCTGGTATATGACAGAAGTAAAGTAGAGATCGGAGGCACAATCCTTCAATATAGTGAGAGTGACTTCCAAAGTTGTAGAAATCACCTGCAAACTCCCCAAAGCAACTCTCAGCGCAAGTGGTGTCGGCAAAAGCCTTTTCCAATAGGCAAGTAAGCAAGTGTGAGTTCTGACTTTTTTTAAATGTCATTTGTTCAGCTTCCACAATTGCTCTCACCTTACTTTCACTGGCGAGGTTCAGCAAGCCCGGGAATCCTGCGAACAGCCAGTAAAAGCTGCAACTTCAGGTCAAAAAAGGTTGCTAATAGCCTGTAAACAATCTATAAATTACTTGAATTAGGTTACCAACCTCTCCCGAGGCAGGTTTCTCATGCATTGTCTAACATGACCGAATTCAAGACGGAAGCCAGCGGGTTGAAGCCAGCTTCCCAACGCGCTGTCAGTTTCAGCGCTTTTAACTACCCACCCGCTCACAAACCCACACACTATTCAAAGTAAAACATTTTGTTAAACTACCTTACTATAGTGATTATGCTGCATTGGCCATGAAGCACTTTGTGATGTGGAAGGTGCTATATAAATGCAAGTTCTTTCTACATGATTTTCCTTCTGCATCTTTTACTCAATGAATAACAGAGTGTGTATTAATCTCTGGATTTTTAAACTCTTATTCCAGTTCTTGTTTTAGCTAGGAAATTTCAATGGAAAGTAACGCATATTTGTTCAGCCAATAGGACACCGTTATGGAGTTGTAGAGATTGTGAGATATAAATGTTGGTTCTTTGAACCCTGGGCCGAGGCACTAACAGAGACTGATATTAATTAAGACAGTTTATTGGCGGCTATTTGACTATGTAAACAGTTAAAAACATACTTACAACTGCGGAGCATGGTCCAGAACATGGGATGAACAAGCTGTTATCCAGGGAGGACTGGAGTAACCATCTTGGTGCATCGTCACCTCTTTGTATTGTTGGCCGATAGTTCTTAGGACTTGGTGGTTAGCTACTCCACTGCCCTTACATTCTCTTCTCAAGCTTGCAGTATCTTTTTTTATATACTTTCCAGTGGATTGTAGTGTATCTTGCCATATATTGATGTTCCTTCTGACACCAGATAAGGTTTTCAGTTGTTGGTCGATACAAATAACACAGATCAGTTCTACAACAGTTCCAATTAACATAGTTCCAAGGGGCCCAAGTTTCCACACGCGCCTAGAACAGCGCAGTCCCGACCTGGATGCCCGTTTTTCGCGCCACAAAGTGTGCCTAAAAAAATCCTCGGTATTCTCCACCTCCCTGCAGGTCCTCTGGCCCTCGGCGCAGCCAGCACGAGCTGTGGGGGGGCGGAGCCAGGTCCCTGCGCTGAAAACAGTGCCGGGACCTCTGTACATGCGCGCTACAGTGGGCACGCAAGTGCAGTAGCTCCAGGCGCCGAACTGTGTGGGAGGGGCCCGAAGCACGCAGCCCCTAGCCCTGGCTGAATGGCCTCACTGGGGCTGCGTGAATAAGGCTCCTCCCACGGCCAGCTCCTGCTCCCCCCCCCCGACCAGACCCGACACTCGCTTCCCGCCCCCCCCGCCTCCGGACCAGACCCGACACCCGCTCCCCGCCCCCCCCTGCCTGCGGACCAGACCCGACACCGGTGCCCTCCCCCCCACCGACTGACCCGACCCGACCTGCGCTCCTGTTCCCGCTCCCCGCCTCCCCGACTGGACCCGACCCGACCCGCGCTCCTGTTCCCGCTCCCCGACTCGACCCGCACTCCTGTTCCCGCTCCCCGCCTCCCCGACTGGACCCGACCCGACCCGCGCTCCTGTTCCCGCTCCCCGCCTCCCCGACTGGACCCGACCTGACCCGCGCTCCTGTTCCCGCTCCCCGACTGGACCCGACCCGACCCGTGCTCCTGTTCCCGCTCCCCGCCCCCCCGACTGGACCCAACCCGATCCGCGCTCCTGCCCCCCGACCCGACGCCCCCCCACTGGACCCGACCTGACCCGACCCGACTCCCGCTCCCGGACTGGATCTGACCTGACCTCCCTCCCTCTCTCTCTCACTCTCCCTCTCCCCCCCTCTCTCCCTCCCTCTCTCTCTCCCCCTCCCTCCCTCCCTCTCTCTCCACCCTCCCTCCCTCTCTCTCCCCCCTCCCTCCTCCCTCTCTCCCCCTCCCTCCCTCCCTCTCTTTCTCCCCCTCCCTCCCTCCCTTCCCCTCTCTCTCTTCCCCTCCCTCCCCCCCTCTCTCTCCCCCTCCCTCCCCCCCTCTTCCCCTCCCTCCCCCCTTCTCTCCCCCTCCCTCCCCCCCTCTCTCTCCCCCTCCCTCCCCCCTCTCTCTCCCCCTCCCTCCCCCCCTCTCTCTCCCCCTCCCTCCCCCTCTCTCTCTCTCTCTCTCCCTCCCCCTCTCCCTCTCCCCCTCCCTCTCTCCCTCTCCCTCCCCGCCGACCCGAACCTCCCCGACCCGACCCAACCCAACGCCACCTACCTGTAAACCTGGTGCTGGGGACGGGCCCTGCCCGAAGTCTCGGGCCGGCCCGTTCAGCCTTCGGTCCCGAAAGGCCTGCCTGAAGCACTTTCACACAGGTAGGAAGTTGGTTTATTTAATCTTTTCTGTGCTTATAAATGTTTATTCAGGTTGGATTTATTTGTATAATATTTGTATAAGTATAAATAAGGATTTATTATAGAATTTAATAACTTCCCTTCCCCCCCCCCCCACCTCGTTCTGGACGCCTGACGCCTAATTTGTAACCTGCGCCTGATTTTTTAATGTGTAGAACAGGTTTTTTCGGTTCTACAAAAATCTTCACTTGCTCCATTCTACTTCAGTTTGGAGTACGTTTTCACTGTGGAAACTTTCAAATCAGGCGTCAGTGGCCGGACACGCCCCCTTTTGAAGAAAAAATTCTGTTCCAAAGTAGAACTGTTCTACCTGACTAGAACTGCAGAAAAAAAATGTGGAGAATTGCGATTTCTAAGATAGTCCGTTCTCCACCAGTTGCTCCTAAAAATCAGGCGCAAATCATGTGGAAACTTGGGCCCATTGTCTCAGCACTTTAGCTGATCCTGAACAATAAGTCCACACAACTACGACACGCTCTGCATCATCCTTTCTGTGCTGATCACAGATTATTCTGGTTCTTGCAGAGGGACCCGCAATCTATAGCTTTTCTGAAAAGCCAGATGTTCCTCGGGCTGAAGGATTCGGGGTGATTTTAACCCTACTTGCTCAGTAGAAACCTGGTGGGTGGTTAGTTAAAATCCCCCTGGCTCTTGCCTGTCCAAGAGCTGCCATGATCATATCATCTGCAATTTTAACCTGCTCTCCTGACCAGGCAGCAAGAATATGTACCTGGAGCTAACAAGGTTTTTTTTTTTACATAGGCATGTTGCAGCCCGATGACATAATTGAGATCCGACTATAATTTTACCTCCGGCCTGAGCGGGGACTCCACCTGGAGTTAAAATCGTGATCCATCTCATATGACTGGTAATCTGAGATTAATTGAATTGCGATCTTGGGGGAGATTTTAACCCCAACTACCTGACAGAAACCGGGCAGTTAAAATTGCTCAGGTTACTTAATCCTGGAGCTGCCAATAGCCAACTTTTCCCATTTTGAGCTCCTCTGCAAAGCAGGTGATAAGGACACCCACCAAAGTCGGCGGGGTCCTTCTATATGGATGTTGGGTTCTGATGATATCAGGATAGTCTGAATGAGAAGCCTCAGTGGCTTTCCCGGCAAGTGATTACAGTGAGGCAGAGAAGCCAGAAGAGGCCCAAACAAGTAGGGTTATTTTTTACTTTCCTGTGGGCCATGAGTGCTTTTCTTCCCCCCACAAGGAAAGATGAGGCCTCAACTGCCACGGACTCTGCCCTTCCCGAACATGAAACCTTCTTGAGACGGTGACCGACCTTGTGTTAACGTTGCCCTCAAAGCTGTGTGATTTTCCACTGGGTAAGAAGTTGACTGCAGGATTTAAATCAGGCCTGGGAATTAAAATAACCTGGCCCTCATTTCTGGGATGGTGGGTCAGGTTTTAACACTGCTAACCACACTCCAAAACCCAGCCTGGAGTTAAAATCTGGTCAGATCTACATGGTGAGTTCCTGATCTCAGCCTGACTGTTTGAAGGAAGTACAGAGGTAAATGGGTGATCAGGGCGGTCAGTTATATATACTGACATCATGGGCCCAAGTTTCCACATGATTTGCGCCTGATTTTTAGGAGCAACTGGTGGAGAACGGACTATCTTAGAAATCGCAATTCTCCACATTTTTTTTTCTGCCGTTCTAGGCAGGTAGAACAGTTCCACTTTGGAACAGAATTTTTTCTTCAAAAGGGGGCGTGTCCGGCCACTGAGGCCTGATTTCAAAGTTTCCACAGTGAAAACGTACTCCAAACTAACTTAGAATGGAGCAAGTGAAGATTTTTGTAAAATCAGGCGCAGGTTACAAATTAGGCGTCCAGAACGAGGTGGGGGGGGGGGAGTGGGGAGGGAAGGGAAGTCATTAAATTCTATAATAAATCCTTATTTATACTTCTACAAATATTATACAAATAAATCCAATCTGAATAAACATTTATAAGCAAAGAAAAGATTAAATAAACCATCTTCCTACCTGTGTGAAAGTGCTTCAGCCATCGTTCGTTCCCGCGGGGGGGGGGAGGAGGGTGGAGAGCCGTTCCGTTCATTCCTGCGGGGGGGAGGGGGGGGAGCCGTTCCGTTCGTTCCCGAGGTGGGGGGAGCCGTTCCGTTCGTTCCCGACGGCGGGCGGGGGTGGGGAGGGAAATGGCTGCCTCAACTTTCTGAGGCTTCCTGCACCTTCTCACTGCTGTAAGAAGCCTCAGTGCTGATCATGGAAGGGCAATGTGCTTTTATTAAAAAATGTTCAAAAATTAAACAGCTACAAAGAACTACAAAAATGGCCGAGTGCCAATGTTTCCTTCACACTGCGCGTGCGCGAACGCTCCAACGTGCACACGCAGCGTTGCCGGCAGGAAAAAAACTAATTTAAATGGTACCCGCCCCCTCCCACTTACAAAATCGGAGCGAGTGTAGGCTCCGCCCCCCTGGGCACCGTGCCAGGCAGACAAGGAGTTGCAGGGCGCTCGAGAATAGCACGTTTTTTTTTAGGCGTGAGAAACAGGCGCCCAGCTCGGAGGGGCGCCCGTTTTTTATCGTGTGGAAACTTGGGCCCCATATGGGTAGAATTAAGTATTTCCACAAAATAATGTAGTTAAATGTAGATGTTCATTGCAGCACCATCAAGTGGTAATAGCTAGTTCTTACATTTTATTTAACCTGGAAAAGTGTTTTTTATTGTCTAATCTATAAAGTTTTCACTCGAGACAAGAAGCAGTGATATAAGGGAAATGTAATAAAGCAAAGAGAAAATTAGAATAGTGAAACAAGATGATACAGACAAAGAAAATTATAGACATGCAATGTGTTGGAACACCAATTGCAGCATCGCAATGGAATGGGCTAGCTATTCAATTTTTTGACTCAGCTACTGGATGAGGAGGCACCAAAAGGAATACAAATGATCAGAGGGGAAATTGTGTTAGAGCCTATGTTGCATACCTTCAAGTCGCTGGCTCAAGAGTACCTTTGGCAATGGTCTAAGAGCTAGTTTCCTATTTCCCAGCTCTCTCAGCTGCAAATAGTGCATGTCCTCAGGAAAGTACAGTGATTCTTAACATCATAAAATATTAAAAGATTACAAAAGAGCAAAGTGATGAAAAAGTAAATGCTTCCTATGATTTAAAAAAAAATAACTTTGAAGGTAGAACTAGTAGATTTTTCTGCACAAAGAATTTGGATAAGTACCAACAAAAAAGTTTCTGATCCCTGTGTTTTTGTCTTGTTCAAAGATTATTAAATGCTTACAGTTATCTAAATAAACAATGGTTTGAAATTATGGCAGAAGCTTACTAACTACTTCCTGTTTTGATTGTTTGTCATTTGACTTACAACCCAATGACTTCCTTTGTGAAACAGAGCAATAATTTCTTGGAAGATATTTACCCGGGTACTGATATGGTTGTTACTTCATACTTTTACATCTTACAACCTTGCAAATGCCAGACTTAAACAGGTATTTTAATGTATTCTTTGTGGACTTTGCAGCTTCTCTCTATTTTTGTACTTTTTTTGCTTCCATGTGTACAAGACTCACTTGAGATGAAAAGAACAAAGTAATGCTCAGGAGGCAGGGCAAAAAAATTAAAACCTCATATGGCTGCAGAGGTTGCAAGAATCATCCTAATTTTTTTAGATTTAAATTTACGATTACTTTGGTAACAATTAATAACTGTGAATTTGAATACAGTAGATATTTTTCTTGTTCTTCCCTATTTTGGATACTCCATGATTCATCATGCCATTATTCATTCTCAGCTGTCAGGAGTTTGAGAAATGTTTCTATATTTGTTTGGCATTTGCTCCTACAGCTGTAATTTTTTTAATTGCTGGGTACTGCAGAGACTGGCTCTTCTTGAGCTTGGTGAGTAATTAATTATGACATCACCACCATACATAGAGTGAAGATTGTGGATTAGAGAAGTAAGGAATTCTATATTTAAAACAAATAGCTAAACTAATGGACAAATAGCAGAAATTCCTCATCCTTTAAAATACAGGAATTTTTCAGTAAAAGCTGTCTGTCAGCCATTGTGGACCTTCAATGTTTCCGCCAAATTCCTCATCTTCCAGGTGATTGTACCTGCCTTCTCACTTTTTTGAAAGCATAAAATACACTTATTTTCTTTCAAGATTTTGCAGTGATTCTAAGCAAACACAAATTAATGCTAATAATCTCAGTTTGTTAACCTCAGAAGCTTTAAAAATTCAATTGTTTTTTTCTTTTGTCCTCGAAAAAAGGAAAAATGGCTCAAAAATAAGCTTTCTGATACAATACAGAAATAAAATGCATAAGCTTTCTGATACAATAAACAGAAAGAAAATGCATATTTAAGAATGATGATTAAATATTTCCTCTCCAGCTGTTTCTAACTTATGCTGTCTCTCAAGTAGAAATTAAGGGCTGAAATTCTACCCTTGTGATGGGTGCATCTTGGAAGTTGCAGCCTGAGGGAGTGAAGCAGCAAAAAATGGGGTTGAACCTGTTTCTTGCTGGAATTCTGACTTGTGGACAGGGGTTCAGGAAATTCAGGGAAGAGGGCTGTAGGATGATTTACCGTCAGCTTCCTCATGTACAGGAGGCATGACTGAGGAAGTTCCTGGACTTCCCCGAGAAATTCTGCAGACATCGGTTTCATTATGGCAATCAATAAAGTCTCCAGAATGCTGGAGGGAACAGATAATGGATTCTGTAGAGGATCAATTATCTTGCAGGGATGGCTTGATGGTTCTTTTGGGAGCTATCGATTTGAGACCGCTCTGTTTCTGTGAGGCCCATTCCAGGGCATATCTGCTGTGTTAGGCCTCAATTGAAGTGGGCACCATTAATGCACCCGCTGACCATTCTGATATTGACCTTGTTCCCACAATTTGGGATTGTGCCAATGGTCTACACTTTGGGTGGTTGTGGGGTCCGCTTCACCTTACTTGTACTGTGGAACTTGCCAATTGGAATTTTGGCATTTAGTAATGGTTAAAATGTGAAAGATTACCAGAATTTAGCTCGTGAAAATTCTTTAGATGGTTTTTAAGTCATTCTGAAACACAAACAGTAACATAAATTCGCTCACACAATGAGGATAAATTCCTATTCTCAGTGGGGCGCTGCCCTCAAAGTTTAGTAAAGGAATGGGTACTAAAGGTAAATGGTTGTATCACCATCTCTGACACGTGTTGTAACTTGATCTCTAACTCATGCTCCCTCTGAGTTTAACTTTCTGCTGTGAATTTAGGGTCTGTGAATCTACTCTATAGGCTGCAATGAAGAGATAAACCTATTAGTGCAATCTGGAAAATTCTCAAAATTGCACATGTTCAGACTGCACAGGTATGGTTAAGTTCCTTTCAACTGTTCTGGGTCAAAGTATATATTCAAAGCCAGGCTTTTGAGACAGGCTGAGATCTTAATGTGAAAACCTTAATGAAGGTATTAAAACACACAAAAGGTAGTTCAGTGGTTAAATTTAATCATATTCTTATGAAATATGTAATCTTTTCAGTTTACAACTTTTTTTGACAATTAGAACTTTCAGTAACAGACAAAATAGGCAGAATATTTAAAAAAAACATTTTCAACGATTCAATTTTCAATGGTTCATTTAGCAGCGGACTTCTCCCCAAAAGGTCCTGGCCAATAGTTATCCTTCAATCAACATCATTAAAACAATTTATCTGGTCATTATCATCTTGCTGTTTGTAGGACCTTATGGTGTGCAAATTGGCTGTCGTGTTTTCTACATTACAACAGTGACGACACTTCAAAAGTACTTGACGTCTTGAGGTTGTGAAATGTGCAATATAAATACAAGATTTTCTTCGTAGGGTCACTTCACTGATTATTCATAAGTCCTTAGTACTTTCTCATTGGCAGTTTTATAGGCATTTTATTTTCCTTCGTTTTGATTCAGATGACCTTGGTTCTGACTTGCTGCAATTTAATGGGAGCCCATCAAAAAGTGTCATTGGGGTGACGGTCGGGAAGGAGAAGAGCAATATTTATTGAAGTGAACGTAGGGGGTTTTGATGAGTATCTCACCTGAAACACAACATCGCAAACAATGCAATAGTTCCTCGTTCTGCACTGAATATCAGTCTAGATCATGTGCTTAATTCCTGGAGTAGGGCTTGAAATCACAACCTTCTGACAGGCACATTAAGACATTTGGGACCTTTCAGGCCTTAAGAGGGCACAGGCCAAAGAGTCCTGCTGGTGCAACTAATTTTTAACATTATTAGTGCTGTGAATGACCATAGTACCTAAAGTGAAGAACTTAATTCCTGGTTTCCATCTGACGCCTTCTTCCCAGACAAGGATCAGACTAACATTATTATTCCTCAGTGAAACAGAAGTCTGATTCAATAATACATTTTCAGAGCCTTGACTAGCTTATTAGTTGGTATTGCTGAATCCAACAAACTGAACAAATTGTCAATTTGCATGTCTTCAGATATGCAATATACAGGAATAATAATTTAGAATTAACGTGTTACTTATTGTGTAAAACATTGTACAATGTAAGTAATAGAGATATGTGGTTATACATTTATATTGTGGGCCTAAAGTGGAAGGAAAACAATTGATGTTAAAATGTTCAGCTGCTCGGCTGGTTTACTATTTCCTTACATGCTATTTCTAACCGTGCATGTGTCCATTGCTGCTTCTGGTATTGATCCAGATTTCAAGCTCTGAAATAATAAAATTGTTTACACCTGCTATTGCTTTTCAGGGTAGTCATCAGCATCACAAATAGCTTTCCTTTTATAGCTTGTAAATGCTGGATAGCAATGTGACCTCCATAAATCATTTGAAAAATAAAGGCATTGATTTCAAACATGAATGGTTCAAAAGTGACATTGTACTTGAAGTAGCGATTCTAGGTGCATCACATCAGGAAGCAATTGCACATCTACTGCTCAAATTTCTCTATTTCTGAAGAAGGCTTAAACTAATGGCCTGGATTCCCCGCTCAGTCTGCTAATTTATTTGTTGAATCTGGGATGGGCTAGGCTGGAAAGGTGTTCAGGAATGCACTGCAGTGCCTTCAGCTGCCTGGGCCCTAAGCTCCGGAACTCCCTCCTTAAACCTCTACACCTCTCTACCTCTCTTTCCTCCTTTAAGACACTCGTTAAAACCTACCTCTTTAAACAAGCTTTTGATCATCTGCCTTAATTTCTTCTGTGACTCAGTGTTAAATTTATCTGTTTGTCTGTAACACTGTTGTGAAGCGCCTTGGGACCTTTTACTATGTTAAAGGCGCTATATAAATAAAATTATTATTGTTATTATTTCCTCCTTTGCACCTTCCTTCACACTTCCTGTTCCTTTACCCTGCATCGAGGATGGGCCAATTGCCCAATGATTTCTTTCCCCTGAGCATAGAGCACAGGAAACACCTATTGAGCTCATATTTAGAGTTCTTCTGCTGATGTAAGTGCCCCAAAAAAACATTTTTTTCCAATTTCTACAAATACTTTAAGAGCTTTAGAATGAAACGGCCAAAGAGGAGAGAATTAAATGCTTTTTTTGAAACTTGTGATTTTGGAGGCTTTCTGTATTGCTATGCTGCGTCAGGCTACTGAGGCCTACCACACCAAAACACTGGCCTCCAGTCACCCACCTCCAAAATGCCATTGGCTTCAAAGCCGGAAGGTTGACCAAAGTAAGGAGTGCATCTTTGTGATTGACAGGAGTACTGCCCTGCACCCCACAAGATTTGTCCCCAATCACAGGATGGAAGAAGATCCCAGCCAAAATGTATGAGGTTTAAACTGTTGAAATAAAAATGTGCCAGACAACATAATATTTATGGATTCTTGCTGCTCTGGGGCGAATTTTAATCTGGAGGAGCGTGGCAATTTGGGTGCAGGTGGGAGGTAAAACCGGCAAAAATGCAAGCTCGTCGTGAAGCTGGCTCCAATCCACCGAATTCTGCATTTAACTGGAGCGCGTTAGGCTGCTTGGCTCTCAGTCCGGCAACGCCGGATTTAAGATTCTTATTCTTGTTTTCAAATCCCTCCATGAAAGTTGTTGCTTGCGTGCAACCTACTCAGGAGAGGTGGGTTGCCTATTATCCTCCCTTTAAGGACTGCTGGTTCAGCTGTTCAACATTCGGTTCCATTGGGTGGAGCACTGATTGGGGTCATACATATGTGTAGGTTTCTGATTTACATATTTTAAGTAGGTTTCTATTTGATTTGGGCAAGAGTGTTGCCTGTTTACTGGCCTGCTCCAAAATCATTGGCAAGAATGAAAAATGACCCCAATGAATCATGTAAAGGTAACAATAATGATCAAATAGTGCTGTATAATTTACAGATGCCTTGAGTTCCTTGGCATTCAATTAAAAGTACATTTTTAATAAACTTGTAGTAACTGTATCACAGTTGTTCATCTTTCAGTGTGAATGTCATTATATATCAATAACATAAGGGCCTAAAAATTGGTTAGGCCTGAACTGGGTGCAGGGATTGATCCCTGTGTCTGAATGGATATCGGGGCTCAGGCCTCATTTAAATGGGAGTGGCAAGCTGCGGACAGCTTCTCGTGCAAAGGAGTATAAAAGGTTGTCTGACATGCTGCTTAGGCACTCTGGAGTTGTATTAATGAGACTAAGGTCACATCAGTTTTAACTCACAGTACTCAGTCTTGTGGAGCTCTTCCATGCTTAACATGGTTACTCAACCAGTAATCACCAGGACTGGTTTGATGAAAATGATCAGGAGATTCAAGAACTAGTAGATCGTAAGCACAAAGCATTTCTGAGCCTCAAGCAACAACCCAACTCGGGGGCTGCAAAGCTATGTTACAGACAGCTCAAGGCTGAGGTCCAACAAAAAATCCGGGACCTAAAGAACAGGTGGTGGATGGAGAAAGCACAGGAGATACAACATCTGGCCAACAGCCATGATATGCGAGGATTCTTCATTGCAGTCAAGGCCACCTACGGTCCAAACTCCCAGAGCCCCACCCCACTCCTTGCCAAGAAATACTCATCAAGGACACCGAGGCTGTCAGGGCCCACTGGAAGGAGCACTTAGAAAATCTCCTCAATCGAGACTCTGCCTTTGACTCGAGTGTTCTCGACTCCACCCCGCAGCCCTCTAATTGGTTCCTCGACATATTGGTCTGGAAAACCATCCCTAATACACTCCAAGAAATCCTCCTCCACCGTACTGCTACCAGTTTGGTTAGCCCAATGTATATGTAGATTAAAGTCGCCCATGATAACTGCTGTACCTTTATTGCACGCATTCCTAATTTCTTGTTTGATGCTGTCCCCAACCTCACTACTACTGTTTGGTGATCTGTACACAACTCCCACTAGCATTTTCTGTCCTTTGGTATTCCGCAGCTCTACCCATACAGATTCCACATCATCCAAGCTAATGTCCTTCCTTACTACTGCGTTAATTTCTTCTTTAACCAGCAACGCTACCCCACCTCCTTTTCCTTTCTGTATCCTTCCTGAATGTTGAATACCCCTGGATGTTGAGTTCCCAGCCTTGATCACCCTGGAGCCATGTCTCCGTAATGCCAATGATATCATATTCATTAATTGCTGCCTGCGCAGTTCATTCGTTCATCTTATTATGAATACTCCTCGCATTGAGGAACAGAGCCTTCAGGCTTGTCTTTTTAACACACTTTGCCCTTTTAGAATTTTGCTGCAATGTGGCCCTTTTTGATTTTTGCCTTGGGATTCTCTGCCCTCCACTTTTACTTTTCTTCTTTCTATCTTTTGCTTCTGCCCCTATTTTACTTCCCTCTGTCTCCCTGCATAGGTTCCCATTCCCCTGCCATATTAGTTTAACCCCTCCCCAACAGCACTAGCAAACACTCCCCCTCGGACATTGGTTCCGGTCCTGCCCTGGTGCAGACCGTCCGGTTTGTACTGGTCCCACCTCCCCCAGAACCGGTTCCAATGTCCCAGGAATTTGAATCCCTCCCTTCTGCACCAGTCCTCAAACCACGTATTAACATAGAAACATAGAAAATAGGTGCAGGAGTAGGCCATTCGGCCCTTCGAGCCTGCACCGCCATTCAATGAGTTCATGGCTGAACATGCAACTTCAGTACCCCATTCCTGCTTTCTCGCCATACCCCTTGATCCCCCTAGTAGTAAGGACTATATCTAACTCCTTTTTGAATATATTTAGTGAATTGGCCTCAACAACTTTCTATAGTAGAGAATTCCACAAGTTCATAACTCTCTGGGTGAAGAAGTTTCTCCTCATCTCGGTCCTAAATGGCTTACCCCTCATCCTTAGACTGTGACCCCTAGTTCTGGACTTCCCCAACATTGGGAACATTTTTCCTGCATCTAACCTGTCGAAACCCGTCAGAATTTTAAACGTTTCTATGAGATCCCCTCTCATTCTTCTGAACTCCAGTGAATACAAGCCCAGTTGATCCAGTCTTTCTTGATATATCAGTCCCGCCATCCCGGGAATCATTCTGGTGAACCTTCGCTGCACTCCCTCAATAGCAAGAATGTCCTTCCTCAAGTTAGGAGACCAAAACTGTACACAATACTCCAGGTGTGGCCTCACCAAGGCCCTGTACAACTGTAGTAACACCTCCCTGCCCCTGTACTCAAATCCCCTCGCTATGAAGGCCAACATGCCATTTGCTTTCTTAACCGCCTGTTGTACCTGCATGCCAATCTTCAATGATTGATGTACCATGACATCCAGGTCTCGTTGCACCTCCCTTTTTCCTAATCTGTCACCATTCAGATAATAGTCTTTACCACCAATGGGAGTGTATACAGTGGGAGTGCATACAGTGGGAGGTGTATAGTGGGAGTGTGTGCAGTGGGGGGGTACAGTTGCAGTGTATACAGTGGGAGTGTATACAATGGGGGATACAGTGGGAGTGTATGCAGTGGGAATGTTTGGCATGACATCATTCAATATATTGGGACTGAATTGAAGGTGGTGTGATTCTGCACAATAGGATAGAGCTTTGTACAGTGTAATTCTACATAATGGGAGAGGGCGTTGTACTGTGAAATTTAATACGCAACAACTTGTATTTATCTGAGCTATCCTGCGATTCCTACTCTGACTAGCAAGTGGCACTGGTAGCAAGCCTGAGATTACAACCGTTGAGGTCCTACTTTTTAGTTTAATTCCTAGCTCCCTAAATTCAGCTTGTAGGACCTCATCCTGTTTTTTACCTATATCGTTGGTACCGATATGCACCACGACAACTGGCTGTTCACCCTCCCTTTTCAAAATGTCCTGCACCTGCTCCGAGACATCCTTGACCCTTGCACCCGGGAGGCAATGTACCATCCTTCAGTCTCAATTGCGGCTGCAGAAATGTCTATCTATTCCCCTTACAATCGAATCCCCTATCACCATAGCTCTCCCACTCTTTTTCCTCCCTCCTGTGCAGCAGAGCCACCCATGGTGCCATGAACTTGGCTGCTGCTGCTCTCCCCTGATGATTCATCCCCCTCAACAGTACCCAAAGCGGTGTATCTGTTTTGCAGGGGAATGACCGCAGGGGACCCCTGCACTACCTTCCTTCCACTGCTCTTCCTGTTGGTCACCCATCCCCTATCTGGCTGTGTACCCTTTATCTGCAGTGTGGCCAACTCACTAAACGTGCTATTCATGTCATTCTCAGCATCGTGGATGCTCCAGAGTAAATCCACCCGCAGCTCCAGTGCCGCAATGCGGTCTGTCAGGTGCTGCAGGCGGATACACTTCCCGCACATGTACCAGCGTCCCTGAGTTCCCACATAGCACTGGAGGAGCATAACACGTGTCCAAGCTCTCCTGCCATGACTTAACACCTAGATTAACTTAGTTTTGGCAACAACAATGATAAAGGTTAAACTACTCACCAATCACTTATCCCCTTGGCTGTGATGTCACCTTTCTATTTCTTTCTATTTCTTTCTGTACTTTCTGCCTTTGCACCTGCACCAGCTGGCTGCTCGATCTCCTGCTGGGCCTTTATAGGCCTTACCAACGCTGCTGCTCTGCCTCTCCAATTACCGCCGATCCCCGGACTTCCGCTGGGCCTTTATAGGTCTCTCCAACGCTGCTGCTCTGCCTCTCCGATTACTGCCGATCCCCGGACTCCCGCTGGGCCTTTATAGGTCTCTCCAACGCTGCTGCTCCGCCTCTCCGACTGCCTGGAAGGAGCGTGCGACAAATCAGTCCCACCCCACTCTTCCCCCAACGAATGTCTGTCCCACCTGTGACAGGGTCTGTGGCTCTCGTATTGGACTGTTCAGCCACCAAAGGACTCACTTTAGGAGTGGAAGCAAGTCTTCCTCGATTCCGAAGGAGTGCCTATGATGATGATGATGATGTACCTGCACACTAACCTTTTTGTTTCATTTACCAGGACTCCCAGATCCCACTGTACTGTAGCACTTTGTAATTTTTCTCCATTTAAATAATAACTTGCTCTTCGATTTCTTCTGCCAATGTGCATAACCTCACACTTTCCAACATTATACCCCAATTGCTACATTTTTGCCCACTCACCTAGCCTGTCCATGTCCTTTTGCAGGTTTTTTGTGTCCTCCTTACACATTGCTTTTCCTTCCATCTTTGTATCGTCAGCAAACTTGGGAACATTACACTCAGTCACAATGTGTGCTCTGCTCCTTGTTCCTTCTGCAGGTCCAAACCTCACTGCTGTGCAATGTAGTGCAGCTGCATATTGAAATGGTAGCCCTTGTGGTTCATGAATACTCCTGGTTGATCTGGGGGTGCATAGATTGCCACATATGTGCAGTCAATGATACCCTGCCCCTGTGGAAAGCCAGCCAGAGATGCAAACCCGAGTGCCCACTCATTCCGACCAGCGTCATCATAGGCAAAGTTCATGTAATTGTCAGCTCTGGCATTCAACCCATCAATCACCTGCCTTCTGCATTTGTGGACTGCTGACACAGTCAGAGAGAGTGGAGAGCCCCAGTTCAAACTGTCGCAGGACAGAGAGTGGAGAGCACCAGTTCCAACTGTCACAGGACAGAGAGTGGAAAGCACCAGTTCAAACTGTCACATGTCAGAGAGTGGAGAGCACCAGTTCAAACTGTCACATGTCAGAGAGTGGAGAGCACCAGTTCAAACTGTCACAGGACAGAGGGCCCAAGTTTCCACATGATAAAAAACAGGCGCCCCTCCGAGCTGGGCGCCCGTTTTTTGCGCTGAAAACGGTGCCGGAAATAAAACGCGCGATTCTGGAGCCCTGCAGCTCCATGTCTGCTTGGCGTGGCGCCCAGGGGGGCGGAGCCTACACTCGCACCGATTTTGTAAGTGGGAGGGGGCGGGTACCATTTAAATGAGTTTTTTTCCTGCTGGCAACGCTGCGCGTGCGCGTTGGAGCATTCGCGCACGCGCAGTGTGAAGGAAACATTGGCACTCGGTCATTTTTGTAGTTCTTTGTAGCTGTTTAATTTTTGAACATTTTTTAATAAAAGCACATTGCCATCAGCACATCAGCACTGAGGCTTCTTGCAACAGTGAGAAGGCTGCAGGAAGCCTCAGAAAGTTGAGGCAGCCGTTTCCCTCCGCCCCCCCCCCCCCCCGCGGGAACGAATGGCTGCTTCCTTCCCCCACACCCCCCCCCCCCGCAGCATTCTCCGTGGCTGAAGCACTTTCACACAGGTAGGAAGATGGTTTATTTAATCTTTTCTTTGCTTATAAATTTTTATTCAGGTTGGATTTATTTGTATAATATTTGTATAAGTATAAATAAGGATTTATTATAGAATTTAATGACTTCCCTTCCCCCCCCCCACCTCCCCCCACCTCGTTCTGGACGCCTAATTTGTAACCTGCGCCTGATTTTTTAATGTGTCGACAAGGTTTTTTCAGTTCTACAAAAATCTTCACTTGCTCCATTCTAAGTTAGTTTGGAGTATGTTTTCACTGTGGAAACTTTGAAATCAGGTGTCAGTGGCCGGACACGCCCCCTTTTGAAGAAAAAATTCTGTTCCAAAGTGGAACTGTTCTACCTGACTAGAACTGCAGAAAAAAAAATGTGGAGAATTGCGATTTCTAAGATAGTCCGTTCTCCACCAGTTGCTCCTAAAAATCAGGCGAAAATCATGTGGAAACTTGGGCCCAGAGAGTGGAGAGCACCAGTTCAAACTGTCACAGGAGCATCCAGTCGTGCCCCGGTAGCTGCCCCAAAGGAAGTGGATTGTGGGAAATTGCACTCCGCTTCCATTGAGGGGTGGTGAGGCCAATTCTGCAGCGGGAGCAGGACTTCCACGTTGGGGGCTAAAATTCCCTGCCCCAGAAGGTTACCGCCCCCAAGATGGGAGCCTGTGCGGGGAGACAGAGGGAAGATATGGGGAGATGGGGGCGGGGGATGGGGGGGAAAGTGGTGGAGGTGGGGGGCGGAGAAACCCAGGGTGGGGGACAGGAGGGGCCACATTGCAGCGAAGGTCTGGGGGGGCAAAGTGTGTTGGAGGGGCGGGCCTGGGGGCTCTGTGCCTCGGTGCGGGGAGTGTTCGGAGTGGGGTGGACGGGTTGACTGCGCAGATGGCGGTTGGTGAATGTGGTGTGGTTGGCATCGCGGGGGCGTGACTCCGGGGTGGCCGGGGCTGGGGGCTTAACATCCGGGGGTGTTCGGCATTTGGGAAGGTTTCTGAGGGGACTGGGTGGGTTGGTTGCAGGGGGAGCGGTTCCCGGTGTTGGGTGGGTTCGGAGCTGGGGAGGGGGGTGGCACGCTCTTGGGATGGAGGGTAGGCTGTTTGGGGCTGGGATTGGGAGGGACTTCTTCACTCGGGGTGTTGTTGGCCTGTGGGGTTCCCTGCCGCGGGGGGTTGTTGATGCCAGTTCATTGGATGTGTTCGGGAGGGAGTTGGATGTGGTCCTTGTGGCTGGGGGGGTCGGGGGGGTCTGGAGGGGGCATGCGGGGGAGGTGCTGGGGTGGGTGATCAGCCATGATCTTGTTGAATGGCGGTGCAGGCTCGAAGGGCCGAATGGCCTACTTCTGCACCTATTTTCTATGTTTCTATGTCTCTGGCAAAGCCATGGAAGAATCCAGAAGCTAAAATGTTGATGGAGGTGGTGACTTTGACAGGCACTGGTAACGCGAGGCCACCAGACAGCAGGTTTTCTTCTCGGAGGCGACAGATATCTGCCACCACCTAAGGCTTCTGAAACACTGTTCGGACATGTCAAGGAAACTCAGACTCTTCCTGTACACCCTATGACATGAGTAATGCCTCCTGCAAGTTGCATCCCTCTGCTGCTGCCCTCTCTGTTGCTCCCCTCTCTGCTCCTGCCCTCTTTGCTGCACCGCTCTCTGCTGACCAGCTACAACTCTCCCAAGAGCAGTTACTGCTGCTGGTCGTATTGATCCTCATCCGACATCCAATCTAAGGCAGCCAAATTGCTACCCATCTCCTGCTGTGATTCAGAAAACCTCCAAAGTGTAGAAAGTAAACTCTCAACAAAAGTGATGTGAACAAACCCTTTCAAACCAGCAAGTAAGTAAGCAACTGAATATTGAGTATTTATGACAGTATTTCCATCAACCCCCTTGCCATTGTGTTCTTGCCTTGCTTTCACTGGCGAGTTTCAGGAAGCCTGGGAAACATGTCACTTCACTGCTAAATTTGAAAGTGAGTTGAAATCTCACTCCAATTAGCATTTAGCGATTAGCCTATTATCATATGCCTATTAAAGGGAGCTCCAAAAACACAAAATAAAACACTTTGGGCTAGAAATTGCACAGCGACCTGTTTGGGGCGATAACTTTTCAGGGAGCGCTAAAGTATCGCAGACAATAAAGATTTGATTCTGCCGGGAACTTCCACTTTAGCACGCCAAGAGGGAAGTGGAGTGCTAAATCAAGTGCTATCACTTTGCTTAGAGTGCTAAAGGGAGTGAGAAGGGCAGTATCGGCAGAGCGTTGAGCAATGTTAGGGGCAGCACTGCCATCTTTACAGGCTCATTCTCTCCCTTAAAGGGAAGGACCAATGCTGCGTTGATTGATTCTTCAGGCTGTGTCTTGGACAACGCCACCTATGACGCGTGCATAATAGCCCCAAGCACTCTAAAAGAGTGCAGGGCTGATCAATTGCGGGGGCAAAAGAAAGTGAGTTGAAATCTCACTCCAATTAGAACAAATGAATGGATTAGAGCCGCAGGATAGAGGGACTTGGGGATGCAATGATAGCATGGTTCAAGAGGCTTTCCAAAAGCAGGGAGGGAGGTTACAAAGTGGAGGTGTTGAGGAAGTTCCAGAGGGCAAGTTCCTCGAGGCTGAAGGAGTGGAGCAGGAGCATGAGGTGTAAGTCAGTATCTGAGGAATGAAAGGGACAAAGCGTTTGATTAGGGCAGGGAAAATAGAGTACGAGAGAAAGCTTGCAGGGAACATTAAAATGGACTGCAAAAGCTTCTATAGATATGTAAAGAGAAAAAGATTAGTAAAGACAAACGTAGGGCCCCTGCAGTCAGAATCAGGGGAAGTCATAACTGGGAACAAAGAAATGGCAGACCAATTGAACAAGTACTTTGGTTCGGTATTCACTAAGGAGGACACAAACTACCTTACGGATATAAAAGGGGTCAGAGGGTCTAGTAAGAAGGAGGAACTGAGGGAAATCCTTATTAGTCGGGAAATTGTGTTGGAGAAATTGATGGGATTGAAGGCCGATAAATCCCCAGGGCCTGAAGGTCTGCATTCCAGAGTACTTAAGGAGGTGGCCTTGGAAATAGCGGATGCATTGACAGTCATTTTCCAACATTCCATAGATTCTGGATCAGTTCCTATGGAGTGGACGGTAGCCAATGTGACCCCACTTTTTAAAAAAGGAGGGAGAGAGAAAACAGGGAATTATAGACCGGTCAGCCTGACATCAGTAGTGGGTAAAATGATGGAATCAATTATTAAGGATGTCATAGCAGTGCATTTGGAAAGAGGTGACATGATAGGTCCAAGTCAGCATGGATTTGTGAAAGGGAAATCATGCTTGACAAATCTTCTGGAATTTTTTTTAAGGATATTTCCAGTAGAGTGGACAAGGGAGAACCAGTTGATGTGGTGTATTTGGATTTTCAGAAGGCTTTCGACAAGGTCCCACACAAGAGATTAATGTGCAAAGTTAAAGTACATGGGATTGGGGGTAGTGTGCTGACGTGGATTGAGAACTGGTTGGCAGACAGGAAGCAAAGAGTAGGAGTAAATGGGTACTTTTCAGAATGGCAGGCAGTGACTAGTGGGGTACCGCAAGGTTCTGTGCTGGGGCCCCAGCTGTTTACACTGTACATTAATGATTTAGGGATTAAATGTAGTATCTCCAAATTTGCGGATGACACTAAGTTGGGTGGCAGTGTGAGCTGCGAGGAGGATGCTATGAGGCTGCAGAGTGACTTGGATAGGTTAGGTGAGTGGGCAAATGCATGGCAGATGAAATATAATGTGGATAAATGTGAGGTTGTCCACTTTGGTTATAAAAACAGAGAGACAGACTATTATCTGAATGGTGACAGATTAGGAAAAGGGGAGGTGCAACGAGACCTGGGTGTCATGGTACATCAGTCATTGAAGGTTGGCATGCAGGTACAGCAGGCGGTTAAGAAGGCAAATGGCATGTTGGCCTTCATAGCGAGGGGATTTGAGTACAGGGGCAGGGAGGTGTTACTACAGTTGTACAGGGCCTTGGTGAGGCCACACCTGGAGTATTGTGTTCAGTTTTGGTCTCCTAACTTGAGAAAGGACTGTCTTGCTATTGAGGGAGTGCAGCAAAGGTTCACCAGACTGATTCCCGGGACGGCAGGACTGACATATGAAGAAAGACTGGATCAACTGGGCTTGTATTCACTGAAGTTCAGAAGAATGAGAGGGGATCTCATAGAAACGTTTAAAATTCTGACGGGTTGAGACAGGTTAGATGCAGGGACATTTTTCCCAATGTTGGGGAAGTCCAGAACCAGGGGTCACAGTTTAAGGATAGGGGGTAAGCCATTTAGGACCGAGATGAGGAGAAACTTCTTCACCCAAAGAGTGGTGAACCTGTGGAATTCTCTACCACAAAAAGTTGTTGAGGCCAATTCACTAAATATATTCAAAAAGGAGTTAGATGTAGTCCTTACTACTAGGGGATCAAGGGGTATGGCGAGAAAGCAGGAATGGGGTACTGAAGTTGCATGTTCAGCCATGAACTCATTGAATGGCGGTGCAGGCTCGAAGGGCCGAATGGCCTACTCCTGCATCTATTTTTTATGTTATGTTTTTTTATTTAAAGCAGGAGGCACCAGAGTTGGGACATAAATACATTTTTCCCTATCTGACCACCACTACCTTTAAATAGCGCTCCCCAAGTGGCCAGCTGAGATGATAACGCCTCCTTCAGCTGCTGTTGTGGACGCTTGGAAATGCTCGAGGGGGCGGAAGCGAATATTACATCCGGGGTGGTAACAGGGTGCTGGATGATGTCACGATCTACAGGATGCAAGAGATCGAGGGGGGTCAATCTTAGCGCAAATGCAAAACCGCCAGGGAAGTTCG
The DNA here is from genome assembly GCF_044704955.1 of Pristiophorus japonicus. NCBI lineage: Eukaryota > Metazoa > Chordata > Chondrichthyes > Pristiophoridae > Pristiophorus > Pristiophorus japonicus. Next base: position 388,626,282 of record NC_091977.1, read on the forward strand.
CGGCATCAGTGATTTTGGTGCGCCCGGTCGGCGACCCCTTAGCATCCCATTACCATCCCCCGCAGGCACTAATGGGAGGCATGAAGTGGGTTAATTTCTCCCCCTTTGGCACTGATTTTTGTGGGGCCAAGGAAGTATGAATGAAAAGTTTATCCCTGTCTCCTGCACCACCCCTGCCCCCCAATTGCCACCCCTCTATTTAAAGTTCCATTTCCCGCTCAGCTCCATGGAGAAATTGCTGAATTCCCAACCTCATGCTATTAGCAAGCTGCCTGTCAGCCCTTGTTCATCACTGCAGCTTGCCAAAATTATCTCATGAAGTCTGAACTTCAAATTTGGTCGGGCCTTGCATCGATTTCATCAAACAGGCAGCGAGCTCGCAGCACCCACCCAATGGAATCAAACTTATGATAATTTACCCCACGTTTAGCTGTCTGCCCTTAAACAAGTAAATCACTAAAATGCCTCGGAGATAGTGAGCTTTGTCTTCTTTGATCTGAGACTGTTATATTATTAGGCAGTTCCTTACAAACTAAATAAATATTTTGAAAAGAACTGGATTGAGAGTTATAAGAAAAAGTATACGTAGGGATAATTAAAATACTCTATAGGTCACAAATGCACCATAAAAATGCCATCTGTCAAAAGCAAACAATCAGGGTTGAATAATGTAGGTTGTAAAGTTAGACAGATACTCTTGAGTTAAGCTCCTTTACTTGTGGGGACAAAACCTTTTCTCAACGTAGGAACATAATTTTTGGAACAGGAAAAAGTTATTTGGCCACACAAGCTGCCCCTTTTTTATTGAAATTAAATAAGTTGCATACACTTCATGGAAAAATTGTATATGGTCTGTTCGAAACAACTAGCTCAATAGACAAAATTAAACACTTGTTTTTGCATTTTTGTATTCTTAAACTAGCATTAACTTTTGTAGTGTTCTTTTGTAGTCTTCAAGTAGCTCAGAATGCTTTCTATTGTATAACACCTACAAAACAACTTTACATTTATATTATAGTGAAAGGAAAAAATTTTACTTTTAAAAACAGCCAAGTTATAAGAATATCTGCCATAAATGAAATTTCAGCTAAGTATTTTATTTTTTGCTCCTGTTGATACTTTGCTTATCTTTTTCTGTCTTCTTCTGTCTTCCATGACAGTCAACATCTATATGCATGGCATAATTCATTAACTAACCAAGAGCAGGACTGTCCAAAGATGACTGAATTAGTACTGGAAATAAAAAAAAGCTGCTCTTATTGTTGATGAGTGATTTCTCACATTGCCCTTTATTTCTGGGTACCAGGACTCAATTTGATCTCAGATTGATGCATGAAAGTCTCATCTCTCTTTATAAGGATTCTATGTGATGGAACTTGGGTGAATTCATCTGAGTTCCACTGGTCACAGGTACTTAGAACAGAACAAGATTTAGCATTAATTGGTGTTAAAATTAGCTGTCTCCTTCAGAGAGGCTACTAAGATGGTTATTGTGGAAATGCAGAATTTCATACTGGTAAAGTGAGAAGCTCAAGGCAAGACACATTGATACTCACTTGAAATCCAAACTGATCAGGTTTACATTTCTCAACTTAATGTATGAAAACGGTCATGACATGTCTACTCTTCAATCATCAGATAAATAAATGATCCATTTTCCTGCAGCTTCCAAAATAAAAATATAAGATTTGGCCAGATTTAAGTGAATATTCAGTTCCATCATCAAAGCTACATAACAGAAATTCACAATTTACGAGCTACCAAATCCTCTATACTTAAACAACCCTCTGATATACACTCATCACACATCTGATTTATTTAATTGTACTATCATTGTTACCTGAGAACTATTCTATTTACTGACATTGTCTTCCATTGGGTATTGAAGGTTAAAATACCAAGTGGCAATAAATATCAATACTGGAAGAATTCACCTTTGATGAAAAACTACTACAGTTCATCAACACATAGAAGCAAGAGACCATTTATCATTTTAGTGTGCTACTATAGGGTTTATTTAAATGTATATTGCAGCTTGTTTGACAACATTATTTCTACAGGCAAGTATATATTCTGCTCTTTCATTACTAAGTAAAATTGATGCTATTATATATAGTACTTATCTACATAATGACACTGAAATATGGGACACATTTTTCAATCCCCTTCCCACACATAATGCTGCAGTTACACGTTTGCAAGTCTGAAAGAGATGAAGCAGTAATATTTTATTAATATTTTGTCAGTGCATGGTGTTAAATATGGAAGAAATCCACAAGACTGTGAGCTAAAACTGATGTGACCTTAGTCTCTTTAATACAACTCCAGAGTGCCTAAGCAGCATGTCAGACAACCTTTTATACTGCCTTGCACGAGGTGTGCAGGTGACCCTTGGGCCTCCAACAGTTGCGCTTTCTGGTGGTAAGTCTTACACAGTTACAATGTTTACATACATAACATCACTCCCCCCCCCCAAAGCTTTTGATACAAATTATTTACAAGTTGAGATGATCCGGGGCCCTATGCTCCCTGGTTGATCGTCTGAGTTAAAACTCTGGCATGGGTGAGTTGGTCAGACCATTGCTGCACTGCGGCGCGGCTGGTCTGACAGGACTGTTGGGTATGGTGGGTTCATCCTCTTGATTGATATCGAGGTCATTTGCTGGTTGTGTGTGCATTGGTGGATCGATGATGGTGATGTCCTCTTCAGGTTGTTCCTGGTTGTCGGTGAACCGCAGGTTGATCTGATCCAAATGCTTGCTGCATGTTTCTCCATTCAATAGTTTGACGATAAACACTCTATTCCCCTCCTTGGCCAAGACAGTGCCAGCGACACATTTAGGAACATGACCGTAATTAAGGACAAATAGAGGGTCGTTAACATCAATGTCACGCGATACAGCTGCGTGATTGTGGTACATGTTTTGCCGGTGACGCCGGGCAAGCCATGGGTGCAAACATAGCCCGGAGGCTTTCAATGGTGGCAGTTGATGTGCTGGATGACATGATTATGCATTCAATCCATTTAGAGTAAGCGTCCACTACAGCTAAAACCAGCTTTCCGAGAAAGGGGCCAGCAAAATCTATATGGATCCTGGACCACGATTTGGAGGGCCATGACCACAGACTTAATGGAGCCTCCCTTGGTGCATTGCTCAATTGTGAGCATGTGTTGTACTGGTGTACGCATGACTCTAAGTCCGAGTCAATGCCGGGCCACCAAACATGCGACCTGGCTATAGCCTTCATCATGACTATGCCTGGGTGGGTATTATGTAGGTCGCATATAAACGTTTCCCTGCCTTTTTTTGGCAAAACCATGCGATTACCCCATAAGAGACATAGAAACATAGAAACATAAAAAATAGGTGCAGGAGTAGGCCATTCAGCCCTTCGAGCCTGCACCGCCATTCAATGAGTTCATGGATGAACATGCAACTTCATTACCCCATTCTTGCTTTCCCCTTGATCCCCCTAGTAGTAAGGACTACATCTAACTCCTTTTTGAATATATTTAGTGAATTGGCCTCAACAACTTTCTGTGGTAGAGAATTCCACAGGTTCACCACTCTCTGGGTGAAGAAGTTTCTCCTCATCTCAGTCTTAAATGGCTTACCCCTTATCCTTAGACTGTGAGCCCTGGTTCTGGACTTCCCCAACATTAATAAGAACATAAGAACATAACAAAAAACAATCCGACTGGATTGACATTTCATCTTTGTGTCAGTGAAACGGCTTAATTTCATCTTACATTTCCCCGGGAACGGCTGACCAGCTCCCATTGAGGACGCAACTTTTTACAAGTGATAGAACAGAATCCGGGCTGGTCCAGGTCCTGATCTGGCAAGCAGTGACGGGTGACCCCTCACTCTCAAAAGCATCCATGACTAGAAGCAAGTCTGCAGGCTGCGCCATTTTCACCCTGATAGTGGGCAGTGGTAGCCGACTGAGGGCATCAGCACAGTTTTCCGTGGCTGGTCTGTGGCAGATAGCATAATCATAGGTGGACAATGTTGGTGCCCATCTTTGGATGCGGGACGAAGCATTGGTGTTTATACCTTTGCTCTCTGAAAACAGCGAAATGAGCGGTTTGTGGTCGGTTTCAAGCTCAAACCGAAGTCCAATAGGTAATGGTGCATTTTCTTAACCCCATATACACATGTTAACGCCTCTTTCTCGACTATACTGTAGGCTCTTTTAGTCTTAGACAGACTTTTAGACACGTATGCAACCGGTTGAAGTTTGCCCGATACATTGGTTTGCTGTAACACACAGCCGACCCCGTACGGCGATGCATCACAAGCTAACACTAATCGTTTACATGGGTCATACAGTACAAGTAACTTATTAAAACAAAGTAGGTTTCTGGCCTTCTCAAAGGCTGTCTTTTGAGATTTACCCTAAACCCAGTCGTCACCCTTATGTAGCAACATATGCAACGGTTCCAGCAAAGTGCTTAACCCGGGTAGAAAGTTACCAAAATAGTTGAGGAGTCCCAGGAATGAATGCAGCTCCGTCACATTCTGTGGCCTGGGTGCATTCTTGATGGCCTCTGTCTTTGTGTCCGTGGGTCTGATGCCGTCTGCTGCAATCTTTCTCCCCAAAAATCAGACCTCTGGCACCAGAAAACACACTTGGAGCGTTTCAGCCTGAGTCCCACTCTGTCTAGTTAACTTAGAACCTCTCCCAGATTGTGCAGGTGTTCGGAGGTGTCACGACCGGTGATCAGGATGTCGTCTTGAAACACAATGGTGCATGTAACCGATTTCAGCAGACTCTCCATGTTCCTCTGGAAGATGGCAGCAGCCGAGCGAATCCCAAAAGGGCACCTGTGGTATATAAACAGACCTTTTGTGTGTGTTGATGCACGTCAATCTTTTCGAAGATTCAGCCAGCTCCTGTGTCATGTAGGCGGAGGTTAGGTCCAACTTGATGAACGACTTGCCCCCCCGCTAACATTGCGAACAGGTCATCCGCCTTGGGTAGCGGGTACTGGCCTTGAACGAGACTCGATTGATCATTACCTTGTAGTCTCCGCAGATTTTGACCATGCCATCGCTTTTCAACACCGGATCAATTGGACTGGCCCACTCGTTGAACTCGACTGGCGATATGATTCCCTCTCGTTGAAGTCTGTCCAGTTTGATCTTGACTTTCTCCCTCATCATATATGGAACCGCTTGAGCCTTGTGATGAACAGGCCTGGCATCGGGGACTAGATGGTATGCACGTTGGCGCCTGTGAAGTTGCCGATGCCTGGTTCAAATTGCTCAGCACTTGGGCGCACGAGGCATTATCCACTGAAGATAGTGCTTTGATGTCGTCCCAGTTCCATCGAATCTTCCCCAGCCAGCTTCTACCGAATAGCATTGGGCCATCGCCTGGTACAATCCACAGTGATAAATCATACACAGTTCTATCGTATGATACCTTAACTGCTGCACTGCCAATGACTGGTATGAGCTCTTTGGTGGTGAAGGTATGTACCCCATACACTTCTACCTCGGGTTGAGTTGCCTCTCTTTTTTGTTCTGTGTGATCTGCGCCGGATCGATCATCCTCTGCCGACTCTGCCACGTGGTGAGGCGCAGCCCTCTTGCTCATTCGCTGGAGATGCCCCATTGTTTCGCAGCCTTTGCACACGTAGTGCTTGAATCGACATTGATGGGCTCGATGGTTACCCCCGCAGCGCCAACATGGTGCTAATGGATTTGTATTCATGCCCGCTGGCGGACTCTGAGTCATCCTAGGTCTTGCAGCTGCAGACGTGTAGGCCCTGCCATATGCAGTTTTGCCTGCTAGCGACGTTATTTTATGCACAGTACTTGCCGGTGAGCTTCAATGCTGGGAAGATATCTGTCTGGTATTATCGCTTGTGGATATGAATGCCTGGGCTATCGTGATGGCCTTGCTCTGGTCTAGTGATTCGGCAGCTTGCGAAGAATGACCTCGTGGCCAATGCCAAGCACAAAAATGTCCCGCAGCATTTCCCCCAAAAATCCAGCAAATTCGCAAGTTCCCACAAGGCGTCTCAGGTCGGCGACATAACTCGCCACGTCCTAGCCCTTGGAGGGTGGTGCTTGTAGAAGCGATACCTGGCCATTAAGATGCTCTCCTTTGGCTTGAAGTGGTTCCGAACCAGTGTACAAAACTCTGTATATGTCTCCTCCACTGGTTTCTCCGGTGCTAGCAGATTCTTGATGAGGCCGTATATTGTGGACCCACACACGGTGAGGAGAATCGCCCTGCGCTTGATCGATTTATCATCCCCATCCAACTAGTTGGCCACGAAGTACTGGTCGAGATGCTCAAAGAAGGCTACCCAATCATCACCCTCTACAAATCTCTCTAAAATAATAATGGCAGCAATGACAGCGTGAAAGTTCGTAATCAGTTACTCATCGCCAATTGTTAAGTATGGAAGAACTCCACAAGACTGAGTACTGTGAGCTAAAACTGATGTGACCTTAGTCTCTTTAATACAACTCCAGAGTGCCTAAGCAGCATGTCAGACAACCTTTTATACTCCCTTGCACGAGGTGTGCAGATGACCCTTGGGCTTCCAACAGTTGTGCCCTCTGGTGGCATGTCTTCCACAGTTACAATGTTTACATACATAACAAACCAAGTGTCTCTTCACAGGCACTGGTTATGGACACCTGGAGGGCAGACCAAACGCTGTGGGCATTCAGCATCTCAGGGTCATCAAAGCACGTCAGATTAGTTATGAGGTGTTAAGCTGTATAGGGCACTCTTAACTGGGTCTTTAAGTGCCCCGGCATTTTTTTGCGGCACTGCTTCTGTTGTCCCCTCTGCTTTGGGGCTGTGTTTATATTGATGATGGATCAGATTAGGTGATGGGCCGTCCAGCAGTCGTCAGCTCCTGTTATTGCGCAGGTGATGTGCACATCCTTGCAATCCTTGGCTCAGACGATGACATAGTCGAGCAGGTGCCATTGTTGGAGCGAGGGTGTTGCCATGATGCCTTGTATTTACCCCTCTGGCAGAACAGGGTGTTGGTAATGAGTTCGTGTTCTAGACATTTTGTCAGGAGTAGGGTACCACTGGAGTTGGCTTTCCCTACCCGCTCTCTGCCAATCACGCATCCCCAGAGGACTGTGTCTTTGCCAACCCTGGCATTAAAGTCACCTAGGAGGATCAATTTGTCGCCCATCAGAACGCAGGACAGGGATGACTCATGGTTGTAATAAAATTCCTCTTTAGCCTCATTCGTTGCAGCGAGTGTTGGGGCGTACGCACTGCTAACTGTGGTGCATTGGTTCCGAGATAGGGTAAAGCGAAGAGTCATGAGGCATTCGTTAAACATCCACTATGCTACTGTACATATCAATTACGATTGAACATATTGAGCCTGTACTCTCTGAAGTTTAGCAGAATGAGAGGTGATCTAATTCAAACATAAGATTCTGAAGGGGATTAGCAGGGCAGATGCTGAGAGGTTGTTTTGCCTGGCTGGATAGAAACATAGAAACAGAGAAAATAGGTGCAGGAGTAAGCCATTCGGCCCTTCGAGCCTGCACCACCATTAAATAAGATCATGGCTGATCATTCACCTCAGTACCCCTTTCTTGCTTTCTCTCCATGCCCCTTGATCCCTTCAGCTGTAAGGGTCATATCTAACTCCCTCTTGAATATATCCAATGAACTGGCATCAACAACTCTCTGCGGTAGGGAATTCCACAGGTTAACAACTCTCTGAGTGAGGAAGTTTCTCCTCATCTCAGTCCTAAATGGCTTACCCCTAATCCTTAGACTATGTCCCCTGGTTCTGGACTTTCCCAACATTGGGTACCTTCTTCCTGCATCTAACCTGTCCAGTCATGTCAGAATTTTATCTGTTTCTATGAGATCCCTCTCATCCTTCTAAACTCCAGTGAATATAGGCTCAGTCGATCCAGTCTCTTCTCATATGTCAGTCCTGCCATCCCAGGAATGAGTTGGTGAACCTTCGCTGCACTCCCTCAATAGCAAGAACGTCCTTCCTCAGAATAGGAGACCAAAACTGAGCACAATATTCCAGGTGAGGCCTCACCAAGGCCCTGTACAACTGCAGTAAGACCTCCCTGCTCCGATACTCAAATCCCCCAGCTATGAAGGCCAACATACGATTTGCCTTCTTCACCGCCTGCTGTACCTAAGAACATAAGAACATAAGAATTAGGAACAGGAGTAGGCCATCTAGCCCGTGAGGCCTGCTCCGCCATTCAACAAGATCATGGCTGATCTGGCCGTGCACTCAGCTCCACTTACCCGCCCGCTCCCCGTAACCCTTAATTCCCTTATTGGTTAAAAATCTATCTATCTGTGATTTGAATACATTCAATGAGCTAGCCTCAACTGCTTCCTTGGGCAGAGAATTCCACAGATTCACAACCCTCTGGAAGAAAAAATTCCTTCTCAACTCGGTTTTAAATTGGCTCCCCCGTATTTTGAGGCTGTGCCCCCTAGTTCTAGTCTCCCCGACCAGTGGAAACAACCTCTCTGTCTCTATCTTGTCTATCCCTTTTATTATTTTAAATGTTTCTATAAGATCACCACTCATCCTTCTGAACTCGAAGGAGTAAAGACCCAGTCTACTCAATCTATCATCATAAGGTAACCCCCTCATCTCCGGAATCAGCCGAGTGAATCGTCTCTGTACCCCCTCCAAAGCCAGTATATCCTTCCTTAAGTAAGGCGACCAAAACTGTATGCAGTACTCCAGGTGCGGCCTGACCATTACCCTATACAGTTGCAGCAGGACCTCCCTGCTTTTGTACTCCATCCCTCTCGCAATGAAGGCCAACATTCCATTCGCCTTCCCGATTACCTGCTGCACCTGCAAACTAACATTTTGGGAAAATGTCTGCTGTGTCATCCAGGGCGGGTGGCACGGTTTAATGTCTTTTTATGTTCACAGATAAACTCAAAAAGAGTTTCATGCACAAGGACCAGGTCATGTATTAGCATGGATAGAGAATTGGCTGGCGAACAGAAAGCAGAGAGTCGGGATAAATGGGTCCTTTTCGGGTTGGAAATCGGTGGTTAGTGGTGTGCCACAGGGATCGGTGCTGGGACCACAACTGTTTACAATATACATAGATGACCTGGAAGAGGGGACAGAGTGTAGTGTAACAAAATTTGCAGATGACACAAAGATTAGTGGAAAAGCTGGTTGTGTAGAGGACAGAGAGGCTGCAAAGAAATTTGGAAAGGTTAAGCGAATGGGCTAAGGTTTGGCAGATGGAATACAATGTCGGAAAATGTGAAGTCATCCACCTTGGGAAAAAAAACAGTAAAAGGGAATATTATTTGAATGGGGAGAAATTACAACATGCTGAGGTGCAGAGGGACCTGGGGGTCCTTGTGCATGAATCCCAAAAAGTTAGTTTGCAGGTGCAGCAGGTAATCAGGAAGGCGAATGGAATGTTGGCCTTCATTGCGAGAGGGATGGAGTACAAAAGCAGGGAGGTCCTACTGCAACTGTATAGGGTATTGGTAAGGCCGCACCTGGAGTATTGCGTGCAGTTTTGGTCACCTTACTTAAGGAAGGATATACTGGCTTTGGAGGTGGTACAGAGACGATTCAATATGCTGATTCCGGAGATGAGGGGGTTACCTTATGATGATAGATTGAGTAGACTGGGTCTTTACTCGTTGCAATTCAGAAGGATGAGGGGTGATCTTATAGAAACATTTAAAATTATGAAAGGGATAGACAAGATAGAGGCAGAGAGGTTGTTTCCACTGGTAGGGGAGACTAGAACTAGGGGGCACAGCCTAAAAATACGGGGGAGCCAATTTAAAACCAAGTTGAGAAGGAATTTCTTCTCCCAGAGGGTTGTGAATCTGTGGAATTCTCTGCCCAAGGAAGCAGTTGAGGCTAGCTCATTGAATGTATTCAAGTCACAGATAGATAGATTTTTAACCAATAATGGAATTAAGGGTTACGGGGAGCGGGCGGGTAAGTGGAGCTGAGTCCACGACCAGATTAGCCATGATCTTATTGAATGGCGGAGCAGGCTCGAGGGGCTAGATGGCCTACTCCTGTTCCTAATTCTTATGTTGTTATGTTCTTATGTTCTATGTATATTGTAAACAGTTATGGTCCCAGGACCAATTCGTGTGGCACACCACTAACCACCGATTCCCAAGCCGAAAAGGACCCATTTATCCCGACTCTCTGTTTTCTGTTCGCCAGCCAATTCTCTATCCATGCTAATACATTTCCTCTGACTCCGCGTACCTTTATCTTCTGCGGTAACCTTTTGTGTGGCATCTTATCGAATGCCTTTTGGAAATCTAAATACATCACATCCATTGGTACACCTCTATCCACCATGCTCGTTTTATCCTCAAAGAATTCCAGTAAATTAGTTAAACATGATTTCCCCTTCATGAATCCATGTTGCGTCTGCTTGATTGCACTATTCCTATCGAGATGTCCCGCTATTTCTTCCTTAATGATAGCTTCAAGCATTTTCCCCACTACAGATGTTAAACTAACCGGCCTATAGTTATCTGCCTTTTGTCTGCCCTCTTTTTTAAACAGAGGCGTTACATTAGCTGCTTTCCAAATCCGCTGGTACCTCCCCAGAGTCCAGAGAATTTTGGTCGATTATAACGAATGCCTCTGCTATAACTTCCGCCATCTCTTTTAATACCCTAGGATGCATTTCATCAGGACCAGGGGACTTATCTACCTTGAGTCCCATTAGCCTGTCCAGCACTACCCCCCTAGTGATAGTGATTATCTCAAGGTCCTCCCTTCCCACATTCCCGTGACCAGCAATTTTTGGCATGGTTTTTGTGGTCTTCCACTGTGAAGACCGAAGCAAAATAATTGTTTAAGGTCTCAGCCATTTCCACATTTCCCATTATTAAATCCTCCTTCTCATCTTCTAAGGGGCCAACATTTATTTTAGTCACTCTTTTCCATTTTATATATCAGTAAAAGCTTTAACTATCTGTTTTTATGTTTTGCGCAAGTTTACTTTCGTATTTTTATGTTTTGCACAAGTTTACTTTCGTAAACCTGCATGCCAACTTTCAATGACTAATGTACCATGACACCCAGGTTTCGTTGCACCTCCCCTTTTCCTAATCTGCCGCCACTCATGATAATATTCTGCCTTCGTGTTTTTGCCAGCAAAGTGGATAACCTCACATTTAACCACATTATACTGAATCTGCCATGCATTTGCCCACTCACCTAACCTGTCCAAGTTATCCTGCAGCCTCTTAACATCCTCCTCGCAGCTCACACCGCCACCCAGTTTAGTGTCATCTGCAAACTTGGAGACATTGCACTCAATTCCTTCATCTAAATCATTAATGTATATTGTACTGAGCCCTGCGGCACCCCACTAGTCAATGCCTGCCATTCTGAAAAGGACCCGTTGATCCTTACTCTCTGCTTCCTGCCTGCCAACTAGTTCTCTATCCTCATCAGTACATTACCCCCAATACCACGTGCTTTAATTTTGCACACCAATCTCTTGTGTGGGACCTTGTCAAAAGCCTTTTGAAAGTCAAAATACACCACATCCACTGGTTCTCCCTTGTCCACTCTACCAGTTACATCCTCAAAAAATTCTAGAAAATTTGTCAAGCATGATTTCCATTTTATAAATCCATGCTGACTTGGACCGATCCGGCCACTGCTTTTCAAATGTGCTGCTATTTTATCTTTAATAATTGATTCCAACATTTTCCCCACTACTGATGTCAGGCCAACCGGTCTATAATTACCCGTTTTCTCGCTCCCTCCTTTCTTAAAAAGTGGTGTTACATTAGCTACCCTCCAGTCCTTAGGAACTGATCCAGAGTCGATAGACTGTTGGAAAATGATCACCAATGCATCCACTATTTCTAGGGCCACTTCCTTAACTATTCTGGGATGCAGACTATCAGGCTCTGGGGATTTATCGCATCAATCCCATCAATTTCCCTAACACAATTTTTCACCTAATAAGGATTTCCTTCAGTTCCTCCTTCCCATTAGACCCTCGGTCCCCTAGTATTTTCAGAAGGTTATTTGCGTCTTCCTTCGTGAAGACAGAACCAAAGTATTTGTTCAACTGGTCCGCCATTTCTTTGCTCCCCATTATAAATTCACCTGAATCTGACTGCAAGGGACCTATGTTTGTTGTCACTAATCTTTTTCTCTTCACATATCGATAGAAGCTTTTGCAGTCAGTTTTTATATTCCCAGCAAGCTTCCTCTCATACTCTATTTTCCCCTTCCTAATTAAACCCTTTGTCCTCCTCTGTTGAATTATAACATTCTCCCAGTCCTCAGGTTTGCTGCTTTTTGTAGCCAATGTATATGCCTCTTTCTTGGATTTAACACTATCCTTAATTTCCCTTGTTAGCCACGGGCTAACTGGCTAGAACTAGGGGGCATAGTTACAGGATGAGGGGTCGGTCATTTAAGATTGAGATAAGCAGGAATTTCTTCACTTCGAGGGTTGGGAATCTTTGGAACTAGCAGAGACCCGCAAAACATTTGTGGTCAAATTAGTATCTTTATTGCAACAGTACTTGTTTAGATTGTCATTATCTTCTTCGATTATACTGTTGTGTGTGCAATAACTCAATAGGCTTAGTACCGTGAACTCAATCAGTTGCGACCTGACTACTTTATTAGTTCTCAAAGTGAGGATTAAACATGGAGGCTTTCTTTATATACAAGGGTTGCACGTGTGGGTCTGTTGCCCAATGACATCCGACGGTCGCTCCCCCTGGTGTCAGGTAAACCCAGGCATACATACATTACATCATTCCCCCCCAAGATCTTGGTCTTAGTCCTATTTACAAATTGAGAAGATCCGGGGCTTTCCACTCCCTAGTTAATCGTCTCAATTCAATTCCAGATCTAGGTGAGCTCTACGAATCATTCATGACTTGAGGCTGGGTAGCCGATCTAATGGGAGTGGCAGTGTCCATGTCGGGGATTGAGGTCCAGATTCATTGACAAGAGCAGGGTCTTCTGATGGCTGAATATGAATCAGTTGGTCACTGATGGTGTCTTCTTCAAGTTCATCTGTATGCCACAATTTTGTCTGATCAATGTGCCTACTGCATGTTTGCCCGTTAGTGAGCCTGACAATAAGCACCCTGTTACCCTCCTTGACCATAACAGTGCCAGTGACCCACTTGGTGCCTTGACCATAATTTAGCACATACACAGGATCATTAATTGAGATGTTGTGTGACATGGCAGTGCGATCATGATGCCACTGCTGATGTTGATGTCTGTTTTCGACGTGATTGTTAAGATCAGGGTGGACAAGTGAGAGCCTGGTCTTGAGTCCTCTCTTCATCAACAGTTCAGCAGGGGGGACCCCGGTAAGCGTGTGTGGTCTCGTCCTGTAACTGAGCAGTATGCATGACAAGCGAGTCTGCAAAGAACCGTGAGTTACTCATGTCAGGCTCTGCTTGATGGTTTCGACGGCCCGCTCCGCTTGACCATTGAACGCAGGTTTGAATGGTATTGACCTTACGTGCTTGATACCATTGAGTCTCATAAACTCTTGAAACTCCAAATTCGTGAAGCACGATCCGTTGTCGCTCACAATGATGTCGGGTAGACCATGAGTGGCGAAAATGGCATGAAGCTCTCAATGGTGGCTGAAGATGTGCTGGATGACATGATTACACATTCTATCCATTTGGAATACACATCCACCACCACCAATAACATTTTGCCCAGGAAAGGACCTGCAAAATCGATGTGGATCCTCGACCATGGTTTGGATGACCACGACCACAGACTTAGCGGAGATTCCACTGGTCCGTTGCTTAACTGCATGCAAGTGTTGCACTGATGCACACATGACTCCAAATCAGAGTCAATGCCAGGCCACCAAACGTGAGACCTGGCAGTGGCCTTCATCATCATAATACCTGGATGGGTACTGTGCAAATCCCATACAAATCTCTCCCTGGCTTTCTTGGGCATAACAACATGATTACTCCATAGCAAACAATCAGATTGAATGGGTAGAAACATAGAAACCTAGAACATAGGTGCAGGAGTAGTCCATTCGGCCATTCGAGCCTAGACCACCATTCAATAAGATCATGGCTGATCATTCACCTCAGTAACCCTTTCCTGCTTTCTCTCCATACCCCTTGATCCCTTTAGCCATCAGGGCCATATCTAACTCTCTCTTGAATATATTTAATGAACTGGCATCAACAACTCTCTGCGGTAGGGAATTCCAGAGGTTAACAACTCTCTGAGTGAAGAAGTTTCTCCTCATCTCGGTCCTAAATGGCTTACCCGTAATCCTTAGACTCTGTCCCCTGGTTCTGGACTTCTCCAACATCGGGAACATTCTTCCTGCATCTAACCTGTCCAGTCCTGTCAGAATTTTATATGTTTCTATGACATCCCCTCTCATTCTTCTAAACTCCAGTGAATGCAGGCCCAGTCGATACAGTCTCTCCTCATATGTCACTCCCGCCATCCTGGGCATCAGTCTGGTGAACCTTCGCTGCACTCCCTCAATAGCAAGAACGCCCTTCCTCAGATTAGGAGATCAAAACTGAACACAATATTCCAGGTGAGTCCTCACCAAGGCCCTGTACTACTGCACTAAGACCTCCCTGCTCCTATACTCAATCCTCTAGCTATGAAGGCCAACATGCCATTTGCCTTTTTCACCTGCATGCCAACTTTCAATGACTGATGTACCATGACACCAGGGGTTTGTTGCACCACCCCTTTTCCTAATCTTCCGCCATTCAGATAATATTCTGCCTTCACGTTTTTGTCACCAAAGTGGATAACCTCACATTTATCCACATTATACTGCATCTGCCATGCATTTGCCCACTCACCTAACCTGTCCAAGTCACCCTGCAGCCTCTAAGCCTCCTCCTCACAGTTCATACTGCCACCCAGCTTAGTGTCATCTGCAAACTGGAGATATTACACTCAATTCCTTCATCTAATTCATTGATGTATTTTGTAAATAGCTGGGGTACCAGCACTGAGCCCTGCGGCACCCCACTAGTCACTGCCTGCCATTCTGAGAAGGACCGTTTATCCCTGCTCTCTGCTTTCTGTCTGCCAACCAGTTCTCTATCCACGTCAATACATTATCCCCAATACCATGTGCTTTAATTTTGCACACTAATATCTTGTGTGGGACCTTGTCAAAAGCCTTTTGAAAGTTCAAATACACCACATCTACCAGTTCTCCCTTGTCCACTCTACTAGTTACATCCTCAAAACAATGTAGAAGATTTGTCAAGCATGATTTCCCTTTCATAAATCCATGCTGACTTTGACTGATCCTGTCACTGCTTTCCAAATGCGCTGTTAATTCAGCTTTAATAATTGATTCCAACATTTTCCCCACTACTGATGTCAGGCTAACCGGTCTATAATTACCCGTTTTCTCTCTCCCTCCTTTCTTAAAAAGTGGTGTTGCATTAGTTACCCTCCAGTCCATAGGAACTGATCCAGAGTCGATAGACTGCTGGAAAATGATCGCCAATGCATCCACTATTTCTGGAGCCACTTCGTTAAGTACTCTGGGATGCAGACTATCAGGCCCTGGGGATTTATCGGCCTTCAATCCCATCAATTTCCCTAACACAATTTCCTGACTAATAAGGATTTCCTTCAGTTCCTCCTTCTCCCTAGACCTTCTGTCCTAAAGTATTTCAGGAAAGTTATTTGTGTCTTTCTTCGTGAAGACAGAACCAAAGTATTTGTTCAATTGTTCTGCCATTTCTTTGTTCCCCATGTCTTTTATTGCAGACCTCCAGAGTGCCTCTCCAGCCTGTGAGGCCTCCTTAAGTACCAGTGCTTCCAAGGGATTGTGGGATCCCTTGAGACTCCAGGGGATGAGCCCTCTGGTGGCTACACAATGTATATACAGGTTGATACATATATAACAACAATTTCCCCCCCCCCCCAAAGTCAATAGTGTAACTATTTACAAGGTGAGTCAATCTGGGGCCTTTCTTTCCCTGGTTGATCGTCTCGGTGCAAATGCTGGTTTTGGTGAGTCGTTTGTTGGGCCCTCGCTGGGCTGCTGTGCAACTGGCATTGCTGGGCTGCCTGTTGTGGTAAATCCTGCTGGGCTGCTGTGGGTGATGGGTTCTGCTTCATGGTCTACTGCGGTGTCGGTTGCCACTGGTATGTATGTTGGGGGGTCAAAGAAGCTAGGGTCCAATGTGGGTTTCTCTGGATAGTTCGTAAATCTGAGTTTGATTTGGTCGAAGTGTTTCCGGTGGGTGAGACCATTTTGAAAGTTTCACCCAAAACACTCTACTCCCCTCTTCAGCCACAACAGTGCCAGGAAGCCACTTGGGACCTTGTCCATAGTTCAACACAAATACAGGATCATTGATTTCAATTTTGCGTGACACATTTGCGCTATCATGATATGTACTTTGTTGAAGCCGCCTGCTCTCTACCTGTTCATGTAGATCAGAGTGAACTAACGATAGCCTTGTCTTAAGTGCCCTTTTCATGAGCAGTTCAGCGGGTGGAATTCCAGTGAGCGAGTGGGGTTTCGTACGCTAGCGAAGCAGGTCTCGGAATAGGCGAGTCTGCAGTGAGCCTTCAGTTACCCTCTTCAAGCTCTGCTTGATGATTTGCACTGCTCTCTCTGCCTGACCATTGGATGCTGGTTTGAACAGGGCAGATGTAACATGTTTGATCCCATTACGGGTCATGAACTCTTTGAACTCGACACTGGTGAAACACGGCCCGTTGTCGCTCACAAGGACATCAGGCAGGCCGTGCGTGACAAACATGGCCCGCAGGCTTTCAGTGGTGGCAGCGGACGTGCTTGCCGACATTATCTCACATTCAATCCATTTATAGTACGGCATCTACAACCATAAGGAACATTTTACCCAAAAACGGGCCTGCATAGTCGACGTGGACCCCGGACCAGTGTTTGGAGGGCCAAGACCATAAACTTAGTGGCGCCTCCCTGGGTGCATTGCTTAACTGTGAACATGTGTTACATTTGTGCACGCAGGACTCTAAGTCCGCATCAATACCGGGCCACCACACGTGGGATCTAGCTATCGCTTTCATCATTACAATGCCTGGGTGGGTACTGTGGAGGTCACTAATGAAACTGTCCCTACCCTTCTTGGGGATCACTACCCGATTACCCCACAGAAGGCAGTCTGCTTGTATAGACATTTCATCTTTGTGCCGCTGGTGCGGCTTTATCTCTTCCTGCATTTCCACTGGGACACTGGACCAGCTCCCGTGAAGCACACAATTTTTTACTAGGGACAGTAAGGGGTCCTGGCTCATCCAGGTTCTAATCTGTCAGGCTGTGACGGGTGATTGCTCACTCTCAAATGCTTCCATAACCATGAGTAAATCTGTGGGCTGTGCCATTTCCACCCCCGTGGTGGTCAATAGCACATCGGCATAGTTTTCTGTGCCTGGCCTGTGGCGGATGGCGTAGTTGTATGAAGATAACATGAGCGCCTATCTCTGGATGCGGGCCGATGCATTCGTATTTATCCGTTTACTTTCGATAAAAAGGGATATCAGTGGTTTATGTTCAGTTTCCAATTCAAATTTGAGCCCAACAGATATTGATGCATTTTCTTTACCCCATAAACACATGCTAACGCTTCTTTTTGAATCATGTTGTAGGCTCTCTCAGCCTTAGACAGGCTTCTGGATGCATAAGCCACCAGTTGCAATATCCCAGAATCATTAGCTTGTTGCAATACACACCTGACGCCATACGACAACGCGTCACATGCTAGTACCAAACGCTTACATGGATCATACAACACAAGCAATTTGATTCAGCATAACAACTTTCTAGCTTTTACAAATGCATTTTCTTGGCTTTTGCCCCAAACCCATTTGTCACCTTTTCATAGTAAGACATGTAGTGGTTCTAACAGTGTGCTGAAATCCAGTAAGAAGTTACCAAAGTAGTTCAGGAGTCCTAGAAATGACCGCAGCTCCGTCACATTCTGTGGCCTCGGTGCATTCTCGATCGTCTTGGAATCGGTGGGCCTGATGCCGTCCACCGCGATTTTTCTCCCCAGGAACTCGACTTCAGGTGCCAGGAAAATGCACTTCGAGCATTTTAACCTGAGCCCCACGCAGTTGAGTCAATTAAGAACCTCCTCCAGGTTCCTGTAACCAAGATGTCGTCCTGGAAGGCCGCCGTGCGCGGGACTGTCTTCAGTAAGCTTTCCATGTTTCTCTGCAATATCGCCCTGGCTGATCGAATTCCAAGCAGACATCTGTTGTAGATGAAGAGACCTTTGTGCGTGTGATGCAGGTGAGGCCATTCGATGATTCCTCCAGCTCATGTGTCATGTAGGCCGAGGTCAAATCCAGCTTCATGAATGTCTTTCCTCCCTCCAGCGTCTCAAAAAGGTAATCAGCCTTTGGTAATGGGTATTGATCCTGCAGAGAGAAATGATTGATAGTTGCTTTGTAATCACCATAGATTCTGACGGTGTCGTCTCCCTTGAGGACTGGAACAATCGGACTGGCCCACTCGTTGAATTTGATCAGCAAAATGATGTCCTATCGTTGCAGCCAGTCTAGCTTGATCTCTACTCTTTCTCTCATCATGTACGGTACTGCACTCACCTTGTGATGGATGGGTCGCGTCCCTGGAATTAGGTAGATCTGCACTTTTGCTCCTTGGAACTTCCCGATGCCTGGTTCGAACAGCAAAGGGAATTTGTTTAAGACCTGGGCACATGAAGTAGCGCCTGGACGTCATCCCAGTTCCAGCGTATCTTTCCCAGCCAGCTCCTGCTGAGCAGCATGGGACCATCGCCCGGTACCAGCCAGAATGGTAGCTTGTGCACCGCTCCATCATCGGAGACCTTTACAGTAGCACTGCCGATTACGGGAATCAGCTCCTTTGTGTAAGTTCTCAGTTTCTTGCGAATGGGAGTCAAGACTGGACTTGAGGCCTTGCTGCACCACAATTTATCGAAAGTCTTTTTGCTCATAATGGACTGGCTCGTGCCCGTGCCCAGCTCCATTGACACCGGGAGTCCATTTAATTCAACCTTCAGCTTTATCGGGGGACACTTTGTGGTAAATGTGTACACCCCATATACCTCTGCCTCCTCGGTCTGAGGCTCTGGTTCTTCGTGATCCTCCGTGGATCTGCTCTCCTGTGCAACATGGTGGTTTGCAGGATTAACAGGATTTTCAGCTCGCCTATACATACGTTGGAGGTGTCCCATTGTTCTACAGCCCTTGCAAACGTACCCTTTGAAGCGGCATGAATGGAAACGATGATCACCCCCGCAGTGCCAACAAGCTGTTAATGGCCTTGCGTTCATCACCCTTGATGGTGGACGCCGAGACATCTGCAGACGTGCAGCTGCAGGTATATGGGTCCTGCCCTGTATGTTGTGATTTGAAAACAACATCACTTTGTTCACAGTACTTGTAGCAGCACTTGTGTGCTGAGAAATTTGCTTACTATTGTCACTGGTGGCAATGAACGCTTGGGCTATCGCTATGGCTTTACTCAAGGTTGGGGTCTCGACAGTCAAAAGTTTGCGAAGTATCACTTCATGGCCAATGCCAAGTACGAAAAAGTCTCTGAGCATGTGCTCCAAATGTCCTTCAAATTTGTAATGTCCTGCAAGGTGTCTTCGCTCAGCGACATAACTCGCCACTTCCTGGCCTTCAGATCTTTTGTAGGTGTAGAACCGATACCTCGCCATCAGCATGCTTTCCTTTGGGTTCAGATGCTTCCGGACCAGTGTGCACAAATCATCGTCCGATTTCTGTGTGGGTTTCGTTGGAGCAAGCAGATTTTTCATGAGGCCATACGTTGGTGCCCCGCAGACGGTGAGGAGAATCGCCCTTTGTTTGGCAGCGTTCACTTCTCCTTCGAGCTCGTTGGCCACGACGTATTGGTCGAGTCGCTCCATGAAGGTTTCCCAATCATCTCCCTCCAAAAATTTCTTCAGGCTGCCCACTGTTCTCTGTATCGTTGGGTTTGCCATCTGTATCTCATCGCCAGTTGTTATGTATGAATAAAGAGTCTGACTAGATACTGTGAGCTCAAAGTAAAGTGTGACCGTAGTCTTTTATTGCAGGTCTCCAGAGTGACTCTCCAGTCTGTGAATCCTCCTTAAATACCAGTGCTCCCAAGGGATTGTGGGATCCCTTGGGACTCCAGGGGATGAGCCCTCTGGTGGCTACACAATGTATATACAGGTTTACACATATATAAAACAAAGTGAATGGAGTTATGATACAGATCAGCCATGATCTAATTGAATGGTGGAACAGGCTCAAAGGGCTGAATGGCCTACTCCTCTTCTTATTTTATTCTCCTTAGAGCAGAGAAGGGTAAGGGGAAATTCAATAGAGGTGTTCAAAATCATGAAGGGCTTTGATAGAGTAAATAAGGAGAAACTGTTTCCAGTGACAGAAGTGTCGGTAACCAAAGGACACAGATTCAAGATAATTGGCAAAAAACTGGAGGCACGATGAGGAGCCTTTTTTTATGCAGTGAGTTGTTATGATCCGGAATGCACTGCCTGAAAGGATCATGGAACCATATCCAATAATAACTTTAAAAATGGAATTGGATAATTACTTGAAGGGAACAAAAAATTCAGGGCTATGGGGAAAGAGCAGGAGAGTGGGATTAATTGGATCGCTCTTTCAAAGAGCTGGCACAGCACGATGGGCCAAATGGCCTCTTTCTGTGTTGTATCATTCTATGGTTCTCTATTATAAGAGGAAATGTAGCCACATGGAGAGAAAGTTGCTTGGTGGGAAGGAAGTAAAGGGTGAAGGGTAAATGGGTGCTAGGATTAGAGAACGATTCAAAGTGTTTTTGGTATATATAGATGATTGGACTTGGATATAGGGAAAGCATCTCTAAATTTGATGACAGAAACGTAGGAGGTTTAGAAAACAGGAACATCATAAAAGATTTAAAGTAAACAGAGACAGGCTAGTAAAATGGGCAGACAGCTGGCAGATGCATTTTGTTGTTGATAATTGTGAAGTAATAAATTTTGGATAGAAAACAAGGAAGAGGGGTGCTCACTCAATGGAAAGATGCTGAAGGTTGTGGATAAGCAGAGACCTAAGTGGTCAAATACGAGCAACGGGTACAAGAGTTGAGAAGTAACAATAAATTTATACAGAACATTGTTTAGGCCATAGAAAGCATAAAATGTCGATTCAATAGGACAATGTCAGGAATGGAAGAGAAGTTTGAGATGCTGGGACTATTTTGAGTAGAGCAGAGAAGGTTATGGGGAGATTTAATAGAAGTATTTTAAATTATCAAGGGCTTTGATAGAGTGAATATGGAAAAATTATTTCCTCTAGTTGGGGAGCGAGTGATGAGGGACTTTCAATGTAAAATTGTCACTAAGGTATTGAGGAGAAAGGTGAGGAGAAAATGGCCTGGATTTTGCATTGAGAATAACAATGAGGCTATCAGCGCTTACCATTATTTTGGAGTAAATCAGACAGCAACTTCTGGAGTACATATATGTGGAGTTAACGACAGAAATCCGGAAGTTGGAGTCCGATTTACCGTTCCACCACAGGTTGCACCATAACAGTACATTGCGGATAGACTGCATTGAAATCAATGTAAGGGTGTGAAGCTGCAGTACTTAGAATCATAGAATCATAGAATGGTTACAGCACAGAAGGAGGCCATTTGGCCGGTCGAGCCCATGCCGACTCTCTGCAAGAGCACTTCAGCTAGTCCCACTCCCCCACCCTGTCCTCGCAGCCCTGAAAATTGTTTTCTTTCAGGTACTTATCCAATTTACTTTTGAAAGCCACGATTGAGTCTGAATCTACCACCCTTTCAGGCAGTGCATTCCAGATCATAACAGCTTGCTGTGTAAAAAAGTTTTTCCTCATGTTGCCTTTGGTTCTTATGCCAATCACCTTAAATCTGTGTCTTCTGGTTCTCGATCCAATGGGAACAGTTTGCAAAATATTCATTCAGCTACATCCTCTGCCTCAATGTGCAGGTTTCCTTTTTGCTTCCTACTTGACCTCACCTCTCCTCTTAATTCCCATTTATTATTTATATGCCTATAGAAAACGTTGGAATTCCCTTTTATGTTACCTGCTATCTATTCTCAGATTCTCTCTTTGCCCCTTATTTTCTTTTTCACTTCCCCTCTGAAGTTTCAATATTCAGCCTAATTCTCAGTTGTATTCTCAACTTGACATCTGTCATACGGCCTCATTTTCTGCTTCATCTTACTCTCTATCTCTTTCTTCATCCAAGGAGCTCTCTTTCGTTGCCTTACATTTTCCCCTCGTGAGAATGTACCTCAACTGTACCCGAATCATCTCCACTTTAAAGGCAGCCCATTGTTCGATTACAGTTTTTGCTGCCTATCTTTGATTCCAATTTACCCGGGCCAGATCCGTTCTCAATGTTGTGTATCTGTAAAGCATGCACTCCCATGTTCCGCCACTAGGGAGCGCATCCCCTGAAGTCCCAAGGGATCCCAGCATCCCTTGGGAGCACTGTATATAAGCCGGCCAGTAAGGCCTGTTCCTCACTCTGGAGTGTCTTACTAAAGACTGAGGTCACTGTTACTTTAACCTCCCTGTGTGCAGTCTCATCTGTGTTAGGAATACAATAACTGGCGATGAGTATACGAATACAACGCAAAGATGCAGCAAACTGTGGGCATCCTGGAGAAGTTCTCGGAGGGTGAGGACTGGGAAGCCTATGTTGAACGGCTAGACCAGTACTTTGTAGCCAACGAGCTGGACGGAGAAGGAAGTGCTGCAAAAAGGAGAGCGGTCCTCCTCACGGTCTGCGGGGCACTGACTGACTGCCTCATGAAGAATCTTCTGGCTCCGGTGAAACCCACAGATAAGTCATATGAGGAGCTGTGTACACTGGTTTGGGAGCATCTTAACCCGAGGGAGAGCGTGCTGATGGCGAGGTATCGGTTCGACACGTGCCAGCGATCCGAAGGTCAGGAAGTGGCGAGATATGTTGCCGAGCTAAGGTGACTTGCAGGACAATATGAGTTTGATGGCTACCTGGAGCGAATGCTCAGAGACTTCTTTGTACTGGGCATTGGCCACGAGACCATCCTACGAAAACTTTTGACTGTAGAGACACCGACTCTCAGCAAGGCCATTGCAATAGCACAGGTGTTTATGTCCACCAGTGATAACACCAAACAAATCTCTCAGAACACAATTGCTAGCAATGTTCATAAATTAACTGGAACTGTGTTTGCGAGCAGAAATGTACGGGGCAGAAACCATGAGTCTGCAACTGCCAGCAGGCCTCAGGTGACCCAGATGACTCCGAATCCACAACAAAGGATGAATGCAAGGCAATTCACACCTTGTTGGCGTTGTGGAGGCTTCCATTCAGCCTATTCATGCCACTTCAAAGGGTATGTTTGCAAGAGCTGTGGAACAATGGGGCACCTCCAACGAGCTTGCAGACGAACTGCAAGCTCTGCAAAACCTGCTAACCACCACGTGGCAAAGATCGGTCCATGGTGGATCAAAGCAATTTCGAGCCTCAGAGAGAGGAGGCAGATGCTGAAGTATACGGTGTGCACACATTTTCAACAAAATGTCCACTTATAATACCAAATGTAAAATTGAATGGCTTACCCATAGCACTCAGACCAGCCCTGAGCCCCATCCACACGAAACTGAGAACGTACACCAAAGAGCTCATCACTGTCCTGGGCAGCACCATGGTCAAGGTCACCTACGAGGGCACGGTGCCACTCTGATTGTCCCGGGCAATGGCCCCACACTGCTTGGAAGGAGCTGGATGGGCAAAATCCGCTGGAACTGGGATGACATCCGAGCACTATCGCATGTCAATGAGGCCTCATGTATCCAGGTTCTTAAAAAATTTCCTTCCCGTTTTGAGCCAGGCATTGGAAACATTTCCGGGACACCGTCGAGCACCTACAAAACCTGGAGGAGGTCCTCCAGCGACAGGATCGCATAGGGCTGTGGCTGAAGAGGTCGAAATGCGTCTTCATGGCAACAGAAGTGGAGTTTTTCAGGAGAAAGATCGTGGCGGACGGCATTCGGCCCACAGACGCCAAGACAAAGGCTATCAGGAATGCGCCCAGGCCACAGAACGCCATGGAGCTGCGGTCGTTCCTGGGACTCCTCAACTATTTTGGCAACTTCCTGGTTAAGTCCCCTCTTAGAGCCTCTACATGTGTTATTGCATAAAGGTGAGAACTGGGTATGGGAGAAAAAAACAAGTAATTGCTTTTGAGAAAGCCAAAAACATTTTATGCTCCAACAAGCTGCTTGTATTGTATAACCCGTGTAAAAGACTTGTGCTAGCATGTGATGTCGCGTCGTACGGAGTCGGGTGTATTACAACAAGCTAACGTTGTGGGGAAGTTGCAACCTGTCGCCGATGCCTCCAGGAACTTGTTTAAGGCCGAGAGGGCCTGCAGTATGATTGAGAAAGAGGCATTAGCGTGTGTGCTCGGGGTAAAGAAAATGCATCAGTACCTGTTTGGCCACAAATTTGAGCTGGATACCGATCACAAGCCCCTCATATTCCTGTTCACTGAAAACAAGGAGATAAATACTAATGCCTCAGCCCGCATACAAAGTTGGGCACTCACGCTATCAGCGTATAACTATACCATCCGCCACAGGCCAGGCACTGAGAACTGTGCGGATGCTCTCAGTCGGCTACCATTGCCCACCATGGGGGTGGAAATGGCGCAGCCCGCAGACTTGTTGATGGTCATAGAAGCGTTTGAAAATGATAAATCACCTGTCACAGCCCGCCAGATTAGGACTTGGACCAGCCAAGATCCTCTGCTGTCTCTAGTAAAAAAACTGTGTGCTGCATGGGAGCTGGGCCAGCATCCCTGTTGAAATGCAAGAGCTAATCAAGCCGTTCCAGCGGCGAAAGGACAAGCTGTCCATTCAGGCAGACTGCCTGTTGTGGGGTAACCGCGTAGTGCTACCCAAAAAGGGCAGAGAGACGTTCATCTCGGATCTCCACAGCACACACCCGGGTATAATAATGATGAAAGCGATAGTCAGATCCCACGTGTGGTGGCCCGGTATCGACTCTGACTTAGAATCCTGTGTATGTGCTCAGTTGAACAACACAGCCAGAGAGGCACCACTAAGTTTGTGATCTTGGACGTCCAGACAATGGTCGAGGATCCATGTCGATTATGCGGGCCCGTTTCTCGGTAAAATGTTCCTGGTGGTGGTGGATGCTTTTTCAAATGAATTGAATGTGAAATAATGTCGGGAAGCACCGCCACCACCACCATTGAAAGCCTGAGGGCCATGTTTGCCACCCACGGCCTGCCTGACATACTGGTCAGTGACAACGGGCCATGTTTCACCAGTGCCGAATTTAAAGAATTCATGACCCACAATGGGATCAAACATGTCACCTCGTCCCCGTTCAAACCAGAATCCAATGGGCAGGCGGAGCGGGCAGTACAAACAATCAAACGGAGCCTCAAACGAGTCACAGAAGGCTCACTCCAAACCCGCCTATCCCGAGTACTGCTCAGCTACCGCACGAGATCCCACTCATTCACAGGGGTGCCCCCGGCAGAGCTACTCATGAAAAGGACATTTAAAACCAGACTCTCGCTGGTTCATCCCAACCTGCATGATCAGGTAGAGAGCAGGCGGCAGCAACAAAATGTAAACGATGGTCACGCCACTGTGTCACGGGAAATTGATCTGAATGACCCTGTGTATGTGCTAAACTATGGACATGGTCCCAAATGGATCGCGAGCATGGTGATAGCTAAAGACTGGAGTAGTAGGGTGTTTGTAGTCAACATAGACAATGGACAAATTTGCAGAAAGCACCTGGATCAAACGAGGCTGTGGTTCACAGACTGCCCTGAACAACCCACAGCAGACACCACCTTTTTCGAGCCCAAAACCCACACCCAAATGATCAACGACACCACCCTGGACCAGGAAATCGAACCCATCATGCCCAACAGCCCAGCAAGGCCAGGCTCACCCAGCAGCCCTGCAGGGCCAACAACATGCCAGCCTAGCGAGGGCACAGCCAACACACCAGAACAGACATTTGTACCGAGGCGGTCCACCAGGGAAAGAAAGGCTCCCGACCGCCTCACCTTGTAAATAGTTTTCACTTTGACTTTAGCGGGAGTGATGTTGTGTATCTGTAAAGCATGCACTCCCATGTTCCGCCACCAGGGAGCGCATCCCCTGAAATCCCAAGGGATCCCAGCATCTCTTGGGAGCACTGTATATAAACCGGCCCCTAAGGCCTGTTCCTCACTCTGGAGTGTCTGAATAAAGACTGAGGTCACTGTTACTTTAACCTCCCTGTGTGCAGTCTCATCTGTGTTAGGAACACAATACTCAACCCACTGAAATTTGCCTTCCTCCAACTTACCCACTACTTACCCACTAAACATGCCAGAAAAAGTTAGGATGATGTATTCAGGAGTAAATGAATTTTTAATAACTTGATCAGCCACAATTACTGCCAAAGAACTTCTCTAGCCCTGAAAATTTAATTTCACATGTCTGGGATCTTATTCCTTCAGAATGTAATTAGCGTTGTAGATTTTTTTTAATTCCTTTTTTTTCTACTTTTTCTGTCTCTTTTATCTAATCCCATCTTTCTTTTCCATACTACATTTCACTTTCTGTACATAATTTGAATCTAATTTATAATTCCTGGCTTATATTTCCTGGTTTAGACTCTGCAGCCCCGATATTGATGGGTGGTTTGCAGAAGTGGTGGGGAGAAGATTTGGTTGGAAAACCCGGAGGTCCAGGTTTCCCCACATGATGTGACGTTTTCCACGGCATCCATCTTTTTCTTCAACAGGTTGCCCGCCTGGAAGCCAGTCTGATTGGTAGGTTTCGCTCCCTGTCAGATGTAGAACATGCTGGAGGAGGTCGCAGCTGCAGAAGCAGGTAAGAAACCTACTGCCGCGTTAGTGGGCGCATGGTGGGTCCGGATCTTGGGTGGGTCAGATCTCTGATCTGGGAGGGGAGGGGGGGTTGAATCCCCGATTCCGAAGGTTCATCGGATGCGGGGAGTTCTAATGGCAGGGAAAAATGTAGCTTGGTAGGCTGGGAAGAAGCACTCCTGCTCCTCCCGCCCCCTAATAACAGTGCTGTAGGGGCACTTATCTTTTCCTTGAAGTTGTCCTCACCTCCCTTGAGCTGTCGAGTTCCCCAATTCCGGGAAACCCAGCCGGCCCGGATTAAACCTGTAAGACAGGTTAATTGTGAGGCTTCCAGCCTCATTATAATATTTAAATGACCAATCTGCCTCTTAAGAGCAGTTGGCTGCCTGCCCCCTGTCTCATTGGACTCATCCTGGCACTTACATCAGGATTGCGGAGCTGCGGATGTTCGGGACCATAGGGGGTTAAATTGATTTACCTGTGCCCATTGAGTGAAATGCAGGCAGCATGCCAACTTCATGCTGCCTGCTTATTACAATGATTTCCTTATGTAGCCAGCATTCCTCACACTTTTGATTCACTGCATGCATCAGCAGGGTACCCCATATAATTACTAACTTAAAGCTAGCCTGCACATCTTAAAGGGGAGGTGCACTGTGGCTGCATCAGGTGCTGGGAGTCATTCTACAAGTCAATCTGTCCCGGGAAAGAGTGAAGAATGGCTGACCATGGGACAGTGCAGGCACCCAGGTTGTCGGACACTGCACTGGAGTTCTTGGTGGTGGAGGTGAAAAGGAGGAGAGATGTATTATATCCTCAGGGGGCAGGAGGACTTCCAGACACATGCTGAGAAGGCATTGGGAACAGATAGCTGCGGAGGTCAATGCCAGATGTATAGCCCCAAGGACATGGATGCAGTGCCGGAAGAAGTTTAATGATCTCACACGAGTGATCAAGGCCTGTGACTCTCTCTCAAATAGCATATCCAGCAACTGCACCACTAGCTTCTGCCATTGCTCAATTCACCAAACCCCCATCATTCATCTATCAACAATTTCTATCACTAAGGACACAACCCTAGCATTCATATGCTTTACCTCACCCTGACATATTTAGCACTGTTGCAAACCTCACATCCACATCTTATAGCTTGCACACACTGCCAGCAATTCAACCATGACAGCCACATCAGCCAAACAGAGCAGGTGGTGCACAACTGAAGGCAGTAGGAACTGACTAGACGAGGAGAGGCACGTCTGCATGTTCTGACCCCATGGAGGAGACAGTGCTGCCCATTATGGGGAAGGGCATCACTGAAGCTATGGCCACCGGTGGGGCTGAATCCATTGAGGATGGTGGTATCCTCATACACTTTCCTCCTTCTCTCATCCTACTTCTCGCTCATCCCTAAATCTCTTCTGACTTTCAAGTTGTAGATGGTATAAGATGCACATTCTACTTTCTCTTCACCCCTCACCACAACTGAACACTTGCCCCTTTTTCATTTCAGATACCTAAGAACTGCAACCTGCCCAGGCAGTGGTGGAATAACAGCAAGACAATGAAGATGAAGACACACCTTCACTTGATTTCACAGTCACAGCCACCAGCTCAGATACTAACACTGTGCATAATTTAGAGGATAGCATAGAGGTGGGATCTGCATGAGATGAGATGGGCAGAAGTGCGCTGCAGCCAGGGCAGGGGGAAAGGAGAGCGCATGTGCCAGCTCACTGGAGGGCAAGGTTGCATACTAGTTCTGCTGCAGAGGACTTAGATGAGGATGTCAATGGGCCAGGCTACAGAAGAAGTGCTTGGTGTATTGGAAAGCCTGCGTTCAATGTCAAGGAGCATGGAGGAGTCCAGCACCAACTTAATACAAGCTTCGCGCAGAGCTTGGAGCCATCCTTTCCAGCATGGCGCTCGTGCCCATCTGCATCAACACACTTCTAGAACCAACCATGAGGTATCGTCTGATGGCTGATGTCTCCAGGTTCCATTGCAGCACATGCAGCAGACACCCAATGTCTGAATGCTGCAGAGGAAGCTCAGACTGCTGCCATCATGGCTGTGGATACCACTGTTCAAGGGGGCTTCCAGGGTATCACAGGAGTCCAGCAGTTTGTTCTCCAACAGATTAGTAGAATTCGTGAAGCACCATACAGTGGCTCCATGGAGCATGAACATCTCTCAGGATGACAGCATTTGTGCATGCACCCCTGCCACTCGCCACTGCTCCTGCTGTTGCCTGTCAGCCAGACAGGCCAGACTGCTGCTGCCCATGCCAAGATATTGTAGTCTGAAGCTGGGCCTTCTCGGCCCAGAGCTGCTCAAAGTTGCCCTGATAGTCAGCAGCCTTCCTACAGCCATGCTGCAGTCACTGGGGTATCACTGTGTAGGAGCACTCGGGCAGGAAATGGCACACTGATGGCTGGCATTAAGGGAATTCACAAGGGTGTTTACTTTATTTTTCTACGCAATATGGCATGATTTAATTCATAAATTTTGATTTGAATTTGTATTTTCTGTTTGTTTTTATATTTGCATTGTGGGCAAGAGGACACAGTGATGTTCAGTGACAGAGGGAAGGTCAGAACAGTGGGACTGTTGGTGAATGGGGAATAGGGATGAGGTTACAGGTTTCACTCTTGAAATATTTGTTCATGTACAGACCGGGCAGAAAGGGGCTGTCTAGGTTGCAGCCTCCCTTCCTTTTCCACCTCCTCCTCTTCCACCTCCTCCTCTTCCACCTCCTCCTCCTCAGCCTTCTCCTCCTCAGCCTTCTCCTCCTCAGCCTTCTCCTCCTCAGCCTTCTCCTCCTCGTGCTCCTACTTCTCAGCTTCTCACCTGATAGGTGGTGGCAAGAGCTGTTCCTTCATGATGGCAAGGTTATACATCATGCAGCATACCATGATAAATCTTGAGACTCACTCAGCCAAATACTGCAGGGCTCCATCAGAGCAGTCCAGGCAGTGGAATCATTGTTTCAGGACGCCAATAGTCTGCTCGATCAGATTTCTTGTGCCAGCATGCCTCTCATTGTCTGCCTTCTGTGCACATGTGCGTGGGTTGTGGATCAATGTCATGAACCATCTGATCAGCGGATAGCCCTTGTCACCCTTGTCGTCCAGCAGAATGCCAGGATACTGGGTATTGGCTTGCATGATGGTCACCCAGCAACTGTGCATTGCAGGTGTGGAATCCCTTTTGGTTCAGTTACATGGCAGAGTTGACACGAGGCACATGCAAAGCAATGTGCATGCAGTCAATGGCATCCTGCACCATGAAGAAACCTGCAATCATTGCAAACCCTCGTGCTTTCTCTGCCTGCTTCTCTTTGGCAAGAGGGAATGAGATGTTGTCTCTCTTTGCATAAAGAGTCTCAGTGAACTCCTTTATGCAGCAATGCACTGCAAACTGCAAGATAATGGCCCTGAAATCCCGGTCCTCTGCTTCCTGTGGGCGCTCGACAGAAAAAGGTCAAAAAGACCCGCACCTACCTTTTCCTGCTGCGCCCACCAGTGATCCCAGTCCTGAGGCATCCTCTCCCTGCGCATCGGAGTGCGTGCATGTCAGGACGTCCGTATGATGGAGCTGGAGTCACATGGCACTGAGCAGCCAATTCAGGTACAGTATTTTCTCATTCATAATAATGGGAACTCCATAAGTAGGAGTTCTCATTCTTATGATTGAGGACCCGCCCCCACAAGCACCCAAACACAAATAAAAAAATAGAAAAAATACATCACATATTTAAGATTAATTTAAATTAAAGTTAATAAATGTCAAAAAAAATATATTTTTCTGATTTTTAAAAAAGTTTTTTAATTATGGTTTAAAATAAACTTACCTTAGTGGGCAGGGTTTTTAACATTAAAATGTGTTTTTTAAATTTTATTTTACTATGTGTTTGTATGTTTTAAAACTCTTAGCTTAGTAAAAGTAAGCTATGCCAGACGCATAAACATTCATAGCTACGGTCACCTTGACAGCCACTGGCAATGCGGTTCTTGCTCTGCTCTAAGATTCAATCTAAGCAGTTGGAAGATTTCAGTGATGACATACTTAGTTAAACGCAGATGTCTCAAACATTGGTCGTTGCTGTAGATCAGGTTGCCCCCTAAACACCCTCTATGGATAAGGCCTCCTGCTGAGAGCCCTTCTCCTCCTTCTCTCTTCACTCAGAGGGTTGTGAATCTTTGGAATTCTCTACCCCAAAGAGCTGAGAATACCAATTCATTGAGGATATTCAAGGCTGAGATAGATAGTTTTTTGTACTCTAGGGGAATCAAGGAGTATGGGGATTGGACGGTAAAGTGGAGTTGAGGCCAAAAATCAGCTGTGATCTTATTGAATTGCGGAGCAGGCTTGAAAGGCCATATAGCCAACTCCTGCTCTGCTCTTAATTCTTATGTTCTTATGCAGTTAAAACATTGACCTTTCCCTTAACTTTACAGCCTCAAAACTCTCATTATGATTGCACGGATGTCTAATATGAGATCATATGGATAATGCGTAGCATTTGGATTAATCAAAGCAGTAAACCAGTTTTCAGCACTAATCGGTAATGTAAGATCCCTAGAGTCAGGTCTTTGGAAATTCTGCAGCAGCTTAAATGTTTGATCCTTTAGTGCTGAATACAAATAAATTTAGAAATAAGCTCCCCTGCTGTTGGCAATATCACATTAGAAGCTAAGCTACATAGAATCTTAAATATGTGCAAAAGGAAGATTTTATAACTGTAACCTTGTGCTATAGAATACAGAAGTGCTGGTTAGATGCTACTATAAAAACAAGGGCTTCATTTAAATAAAAAGGAAAAACTGCAGTGGAAGATTGAAAAAAAACCAGAAAGTGCTGGAAGAACCAAACTTGTCATTCTGCCTCTGTAAAGAGAAAAGACAGTTTATGACATTTCTGGTATGTACCCTTCACCATAACTTCTCTTCTCCACTACCAACCATATTCTTAAACTCCTCCCCCCTCCCGCTGCACCCTCATTTCCAACAACAAGTGGAAGCAACTCATGGACTTCTTTGTCACTAAGATTGAGACCATCCATTTAGTTGCCTCTTCTGCATCCCTCCTTTCCCCTTGCCCACAAAGCCAAGCTTCCCCAAGGTCCCCTTCTGCCCTAGCCCTGAACCTCCATATTTCTCTAGTTTCCCTCCTATCTCCCATCGTGTCCTCTCTGAGATGTTTTCCATGAGACCAAGCTTCTCCTCTCTCAACCCTATTCCCACTAAATTGCTGACCACACAGTTTCCCTCCTGGTCCCCATACTAGTTGATGTTGTAAACAGTTCCCTTTCCTATGGTACTGTCCTCCTTCCCATCAAATCTGTTGTATGTACACCCCTCCTCAAAAAAAAACACCCTCAGCCCTTCTCTCCTTACAATCAGCTGCCCCATCCGCAATCTCCCTTTCTTCTCCAAAGTCCTTGAATATGTTGTCACCTCCCAAATCTGTGTCCACCGTGCCCAAAACTCCATGTTTGAACCTCTCTAATCAGGTTTCCAGCCCACCACATCACTGAAATGGTTCTTATTAAAGTCACATTTTATGTGACGGTGATCACGGTGCACCTATGCCAGCTCTCTCCAAGAGCACTTCAGCTAGTCCCATTCCCCCGCCCTTTCCCCGTAGCTCTGCAAACTTTTTTCCTTCAGGTACTTATCCAATTCCCTTTTGAAAGCCACAATTGAATCTGCCTCCATCACCCTCTCAGGCAGTGCATTCCAGATCATAACCACTTGCTGCATAAAAAAGTGTTTCCTCATGTCGCCTTTGGTTCTTTTGCCAGTTACCTTAAATCTGTGTCCTCTGGTTCTCGACCCTTCCATCAATGGGAATAGTTTCTCTCTACTCTGTCTAGACCCCTCATGATTTTGAACACTTCTATCTAATTTCCTCTCAATCTTCTCTACTCTAAGGAGAATAATGCCAGCTTCTCCAGTCTATCCACATAACTGAAGCCTCTCATCCTTAGAACTATTCCTGTAAATCTTTTCTGCACTCTCTCTAAATCCTTCACATCCTTCCTAAAGTGCGGTGCCCAGAATTGGACACAGTACTCCAGTTGAGGTCAGAACCAATGTTTTATAAAGGTTCATCATAACTTTCTTGCTTTTGTACTCTATGCCTCTATTCATGAAGTCCAGGCTTTTTTAACCGCTTTCTCAACCTGCCATGTCACCTTCAATGATTTGTGCACATGTACCCCAGATCTCTCTCTTCATGCATTCCCTTTAGAATTGTACCCTTTAGTTTATATTACCTCTCTTAATTCTTCGTACCAAATGTATCACTTCGCATTTTTCTGCATTAAATTTCATCTGCCACATGTCCGCCCATTCAACAGCCTGTTTGTATTCTCTTGAAGTCCTCACTGTTCTCTATTCTTCCAAGTTTTGTGACATCTCCAAATTTTGGAATTGCACCCAAGTCCAAGTCATTAATATATGTCAAGAAAAGTATTGGTTCTAGTACCAACCCCTGGGGAACTCCACTGTGTACCTTCCTCCAGTCAAAACCAACTCTGTTTCCTGTCACTTAGCCATTTCCTCACCATGATCCTTTTTATTCCATGGGCTTCAACTTTGCTGGCAACTATATTATGTGGCACTTTTGGAAGTCCACGTACACCACATCAATCCTCTCTGTTACCTTATCAAAATAATCATGTTAGTTAAACACGAATTGCCTTTAAAAAATCCGTGCAGGCTTTCCTTAATGAATCCACACTTGACCAAATGACTGCGAATGTTGTCCCGGATTATTGTTTCTAAAAGCTTCCCCACCACTGAGGTTAAACTGACTGGCCTGTAGTTGCTGGGTTTAACCTTGCACCCTTTTTTGAACAAGGGTGTAACATTTGAAATTCTCCAGTGCTCTGGCACCACCCCTGTATCTAAGGAGGATTGGAAGATTATGGCCAGTACCTCTGCAATTTCCACCTTTACTTCCCTCAGCATCTTAGGATGCATTCTATCTGATCCTGGTGACGTATCGACTTTAAGTACATAAGTACGGCCTTTCTAATATCTCTTTATCAATTTTTATTCCATCCAGTATCTCCACTACCTCCTCTTTCACTATGACTTTGGCAGTATCTTCTTCCTTGGTAAAGACAGATACAAAGTACTCATTTAGTACCTCTACCTCCATGTGTAGGTCTCCTTTTTGATCCCTAATCAGCCCCATGCCTCCTCTTATAACCTTTTTACTATTTATATGCTAATAGAAGAGTTTTGGATTCCCTTTTTTGTTACCTGCCAATCTATTCTCATACTCTCTCTTTGCCCCTCTTATTTTCTTTTTTCACTTCCCCTCTGAACTTTCTATATTCAGCCTGGTTCTCACGTATTTTCAACCTGACATCTGTGATAGTACTTTCCATAGTGTTAGCTGTGGCTCAGTGGGAAGCACACTTACTTCTGAGTTAGAAGGTTGTGGGTTCAAGTCCCATACCAGGAACTTAAACACATAAATATAGGCTGACATTCCAGGGGAGTGCAGTGCTGTCTTTCAGATAAGATGCTCAACTGAGGCCCTGTGTGCCCTCTTAGGTGGATGTGAAAGATCCCATTGTACTATTTTGAAGAAGAGCGGGGAAGTTATCCCTGGTGTCCTGGCCAATATTTATCCCTCAATCAACATAACAAAAACAGATTATCTGGCCGTTATCATATTGCTGTTTATGGGAGTTTGGTGTGCGCAAATTGGCTGCCGTGTTTGCTACATTACAATAGTGACTACACTTCAAAAGTACTTCATTGGCTGTAAAGCACTTTGAGACGTCTGGTGGTCGTGAAAGGCGCAATATAAATGCAAGTCTTTCTTTTTCATCTTACTCTCTATCTCTTTCGTCATCCAGGGAGCTTTGACTTTGGTTGTCCTACCATTCCCCCTAGTGGGAATGTACCTTGACTGTACCTGAACCATCTCCTCTTTAAAGGCAGCCCATTGCTCGATTGGTTTGGAACCCATATCCGTTCCATCACCAAGACTACCTACTTCCATCTCTGTAATATCACACGTCTCTGCTCCTGCCTCAGCACATTTGCTGCTGAAACCCCCATTCATGCCTTTGTTACCTCCAGAATTGACTATTCTAAGGCTCCCCAATGGTCGGCCTTCCATCTTCCTCCGTGAACTTGAGGTTATCCAAAACTCTGCTGCCCATGTCCTAACTCACATTAAGTCCCTCTCACCCATCTCCCCTGTGCTTGCTAACCTACATTGGCTCCTGGTTAAGCAACGCCTCGAGTTTAAAATTCTCATCCTTGTTTTCAATCCCTCCATGGCCTCATTGCTCCCTATCTATGTAATATCCTACAGACCTACAATTCCCCTGAGATCTCTGCGCTCCATCAATTCTGGCCTCTTGAACATCCCCAATTTTAACCGCTCCACGGTTAGCGGCGTGCCTTCAGCTGCCTAGGTCTTAAGCTCTGGAATTCCGTCCCTAAACCTCTTTGGCTCGCTACCTTATTTCCTCCTTTAAGATGTTCCCTTAAGCCTACCTCTTTGACCAGATCTTCCGCATCCCCGGGAGAAGGATATTTGCACAGGTGAGTTTGGGCTATTTGCCCAACTCATGCCCAGCGAATGTCCTTCAAACTGTTAAGCCTGGTAAAAGCAGGTGCATAGCCTACTTTTACCAGCGTAAGAGTTTTAAAACATATAACAATTAAAATTAAATACGCATTTTTATAGTAAAAACCCTGTCCATTAAGGTAAGTTTATTTAAAACCCTATTAAAAAACATTTTAAAAAATTCCAAAAAATAAATATTTTTTCGAAAACATTTAATTAACTTTAATTTCAATTAATTTTAAATATGTGAGTTTTAAAAAATGTATTATGTTGTGTTTCTTGCTTTAGGGATTTATTCTCATTGATAATAATGGGAACTCGTGAAAACGGAGTTCCCATTATTATCAATGAGGATACTGCAGAGTGATTGGTGGTCCAGGCCCACATTACTCCAGCTTTTTCGTACGTACGGGGAAGTCATCTTCCTGTACGCTACGCATGGAATTAAGGTCTCCGACCAGATTCAAAGATGCCTTTGGGACCACCAGGTATTTTCGTAAAAAAATTTGGGTTCGTTGGCATTCGTCCGAAGGAAGCCTCCTACTGGAATTTTACCCCATATGTTAACGACGCTTTATAATTGTAAGTTGTTGTTGTTGTTGCTGTTGAGTGCGATACCAGTAGCCGCAATCGCAATTCCCCATTCACCAACAGTCCTACACCTTGGTCGGAATCTTCCCAGTTCTGCGAGCACAGATTTGGAGGTGGTCCCGCTGTCAAAATGACCCTGATTGACAGCGGGTCAGGATCCGTGTGATCATCATCGGCAGTCCCTCGAAATCGAGGAAGACTTAGGGTCCACTCTAAAATTGAGTTCTTAGGTGACTGTACAGTCGAATACGGGAATTACAGTCTCTGTCACAGGTGGGATAGACATCGTCGAAGGAAAGGGTGGGTGGAGAGTCTGGTTTGCCACACGCTCCTTCCGCTGCCTGTGCATGTTTTCTGCATGCTCTCGGCGACAAGACTCGAGGTACTCAGCGCCCTGCCGGATGCTCTTCCTCCACTTAGGATGGTCTTTGGTTAGAGATTCCCAGGTGTCGGTGGGGATGTTGCACTTTATCAAGGAGGCATTGAAGGTGTCCTTGAAACGTTTCCCTTGCCCACCTGGGGCTTGCTTGCTGTGTAGGAGTCCCGAGTAGAGCGCTTGCTTTGGGAGTCTTGTGTCGGGCATGTGGACAATGTGGCCTGCCCAATGGAGCTGGTCGAGTGTGGTCAGTGCTTCGATGCTGGGGATGTTGGCCTGATCAAGAACACTGACGTTGGTGCGTCTATCCTCCCAGGGGATTTGCAGGATCTTGCGGAGACATTGTTGGTGGTATTTCTCCAGCAATTTGAGGTGTCTGCTGTATATGGTCCACGTCTCTGAGCCATACAGGAGGGCGGGTATCACTACAGCCCTGTAGACCATAAGCTTGGTGTCAGATTTGGGGGCCTGATCCTCGAAAACTCTCTTCTGCAGGTGACCGAAAGCTGCGCTGGCGCACTGGAGGCAGTGTTGAATCTTGTCATTGATGTCTGCCCTTGCTGATAGTAGGCTCCCGAGGTATAGAAAGTGGACCACGTTGTCCAAGGCAATGCCATAGATTTTGATGACCGGGGGGGCAGTGCTGTGTGGTGGGGTCAGGTTGGTGAAGGACCTTGGTCTTACGTATGTTTAGTGTAAGGCCCATGTTCTCGTACACCTCGGTGAAGATGTTGACGATGGCTTGGAGTTCAGCCTCTGAATGTGCGCAGACACAAGTATCATCTGCGTACTGTAGTTCGACAACAGAGGATGGGACCGTCTTGGATCTAGCCTGGAGGCAACGAAGGTTGAGCAAGTTCCCACTGGTTCTATCGTGTAGTTCCACACCAGCGGGAAGCTTGTTGAGTGTGAGATGGAGCATTGCAGCAACGAAGATCGAGAAGAGGGTTGGCGCGATGACGCAGTCTTGCTTGACCCCGGTCCGGATGTGCATTGGGTCTGTGGTGGATCCGTTGGTCAGGAACACGGCTTGCATAGAAACATAGAAAATAGGTGCAGGTGTCGGCCATGGCTGATCATTCCCTCAGTACCCCTTTCCTGCTTTCTCTCCATACCCCTTGGTCCCCTTAGCCGTAAGGGCCATATCTAACTCCCTCTTGAATATATCCAATGAACTGGCATCAACAACTCTCTGAGTGAAGAAGTTTCTCCTCATCTCAGTCCTACCCCTTATCCTAAGACTGTGTCCCCTGGTTCTGGACTTCCCCAACAATGTCGTGGAGGAGGCGAAGAATGGTGACAAACTTTTGGGGGCAGCAGAAATAGAGGAGGACGCTCCATAATCCCTCGCGGATAACAGTGTCAAAAGCCTTTGTGAGGTCAAAAAAGGCCATGTACAAAGTTTGGTGCTGTCCCTGCATTTCTCTTGCAGCTGTTGCGCCGTGAAGATCATGTCCATTGTACCCCGTGGCGGATGGAATCCGCACTGTGACTCCGAGAGGAGCTCCTCAGCCACAGGGAGAAGACGTGTGAGTTACTGAACTGTTATATCTGCGTTCGGATCACAGACCCAACAGCAAGCAGCGGGACAGGTAATTTACATAATTAAAAGGTACTTAAATGGTAGTTAAGATGGTTAAAAGCAGTCACTAACAATTTTACCAACCTTTTGACGGGTTTGCCATGCCTCAGGTTTCACACCAGGTAAGTGGAGTCGGATTCTCAATGACTCTCCATCACTTTGGCTAGTTGACAGTTGCAGAAGTGGTATAAAAGCAACTGTTCATTTTCCAATGTCAGAATTTGAAGCCTTCAGACTTTGGAAGAGACTTTTGAGCGTTATGCAGGTTGGAAGTGTTTGCAGTGAACTTTCTATTCACTATCACCTCCTTGGAGCATCCTCTTTCACCATTGACAGAGCGCTTCTGTCATCTCAACCTCACCTGCCATCTATTCCAGCAGCATCGGTACCCTTGAACCTAACTCACCTTGGTCCTTAGAATCTCACCAGGATCAGCCCCAACACCAACATCACTAAACACATCAGCATCATCAACAACAACACGAATCTACTCTGCAGTCACCTGATGCTGCACAGTACACAGGGCATCAGCACCCGACCACATTGCTGCCCGGGAGGCTAGTGATGGCCTCACCATGGCCACATTTACTTAACTTCATGCTGTGCACCCTGACTGTCACATGATGCGCCAAGTTGGCACCACCCCACACCAGCTCCATAAAGTATCCCTACAATGTCCTTTCACACTCATCACCTTTGTAGGGGGCACCCTTATGTCTCACCATTCTCGACAACTCACTGAACTACTTCCAAAGGTGCCCACAAATCTGTCCAAGAATGCAAAGTGCTGAAAATAAAGATTTCAATATTTGACAACACATGAACGTTAACGATACATAAACATTGGCTATAGGACCCAAGTGCCTACCTTTGTGTGTTGTTAGTTGGTATGATTGGACAAGGATGAGGGTGAGTGTGAGGGTTGGGTAGTGAAATGGGGAACTGATAATGTAGATAGAGAGAGGGATGGGTGGAGGTGCAAGATGAGTCGGTGCGAGAAAGGATGTGCAGGGGTAGAGTATGGAAGACAGAGTGATGGGGATGTGGTGAGTGGCACAGCAGGGGATGAGGTTGAAAGTGTCATTTTGTGATCTAGTGAGATTATTGAAAGGTTTGTGCCACTGCATTGAAAGGTCTTCCTGACGACATCCCTGCTTGTGCCCTCCTGTGCAATGTGCAACCAGGCTGCTTTGGTGTCCAGGGAAGGTCCCTTCCGCCCATGGGAAGGTAAGAGGACCTCCCTGTGTGCTGTGACTCCCTCCATAAGTATCTGGAGGGAATCATGGGAGAGCCTGGATGCAGCCATGCACCTCTGTGCAGTTCTTGTCAGTGTTTGCAGCATCTCAATGCTGCAGGGCAATGACAGAAAAACTGTCAAAACCATTGTGGGCATGGTCCCTTTAAGGAAACTGGCTGATGATGCATCATAAAATGATGTCATCAGACTGGCTTCCTGTTAATCAGTTGGGAAAATCGGGAGGCAGGGTGGGCTTGAATCGGGAGTGGGCTTTCCACATGCCAACAACTCCGGCCGCATCGATCCCGCTGTGTGTGGAGAAATCGCAGCCCTTACCTGTCACTGACCATCACAGCGTCCACTTGGCCACATGCTAAAATAAAAACTACTACAAAATAAACACTCCAAACCAAATTTATAAATGAAAGCAAGCCATATTGCATACAAAAGTCAACTAATCACTCTTCATGCTTCGTGGAACCAATTCCACTCCCCGGAGCGGCGCCTCAGCAATCCTAGTAATCTGTTGCAGGATTGGTCGGTGGAGTGCTGTGACAGTCTGAAAGCCCCTTTGCACTCTGTAATCCACAACTATGGTGGCAGCAGTCTGAGCTTGAATGGCAGCAAGCTGACCTTGCATGACAGCAGTCTGAGCTTCCACTGCAGCACTCAGTCTTTGGGTGGCTGCTGCTTGTGCTACAATGGAAGCTGCGACATTGGCTATCAGACACTACATCATGGTTGGGTCCATAAGTTTTCGAATGGAGTTGGTCACCACTTCCATGTTGGAAAGGATGAGCTCCAAGCTCTGCTCAAAGCCTTATGCCAAGTTGGTGCTGGAATCCAAGCACAAAGCATTTAGCTGTGCATACCCATCACTGTACTTCTGTAGGCTGCTCCATTGAAGTCCTCATCTGAATCCTCTGCAGCAGAACTCTTGTCCGACCTCGTAGCTAGCACCTGTACTATCCTTGCCTTCTGCCCAGGCTCCAGTCCACTTGTGCCTGGTATCTCATCACGTGCAGATCCCGCCTCTAATCATAGAAACATAGAAACATAGAAAATAGGTGCAGGAGTAGGCCATTCGGCCCTTCGAGTCTGCACCACCATTTAATATGATCATGGCTGATCATGCAACTTCAGTACCCCATTCCTGCGTTCTCTCCATACTCCTTGATCCCTTTAGCCGTAAGGGCCACATCTAACTCCCTTTTGAATATATCTAATGAACTGGCCTCAACAACGTTCTGTGGTAGAGAATTCCACAGGTTCACAATTCTCTGATTGAAGAAGTTTCTCCTCATTTTGGTCCTAAATGGTTTACCCCTATCCTTAGACTATGACCCCTGGCTCTGGACTTCCCTAACATCGGGAACATTCTTCCTGCATCTAACCTGTCCAATCCCGTCAGAATTTTATATATGTCTATGAGATCCCCTCTCATTCTTCTAAATTCCAGTGAATATAAGCCTAGTCGATACAGTCTTTCTTCATATGTCAGTCCTACCATCCCGGGAATCAGTCTGGTAAACCTTCGCTGCATGCCCTCAATAGCAAGAATGTCCTTCCTCAGATTAGGAGACCAAAACTGTACACAATATTCAAGGTGTGGCCTCACTAAGGCCCTGTAAAACTGCAGTAAACCTCCCTGCTCCTATGCTCAAATCCCCTCGCTATGAAGGCCAACATACCATTTGCCTTCTTCATCGCTTGCTGTACCTGCATGCCAACTTTCAATGACTGATGTACCATGACACCCAGGTCGCGTTGCACCTCTGCTTTTCCTAATCTGTCACCATTCAGATAATATTCTGCCTTCCTGTTTTTCCCACCAAAGTGAATAACCTCA
The DNA here is from genome assembly GCF_044704955.1 of Pristiophorus japonicus. Lineage (NCBI taxonomy): Eukaryota > Metazoa > Chordata > Chondrichthyes > Pristiophoridae > Pristiophorus > Pristiophorus japonicus. The sequence continues at coordinate 388,667,446 of NC_091977.1, forward strand.
CATTTATTTACATTATACTGCATCTGCCATGCATTTGCCCACTCACCTAACCTGTCCAAGTAACCCTGCAGCCTCTTAGCATCCTCCTCACAGCTCACACTGCCACCCAGCTTAGTGTCATCTGCAAACTTGGAGATATTACATTCAATTCCTTTGTTTAAATCATTAATGTATATTGTAAATAGCTGGGGTCCCAACACTGAACCTTGCGGTATCCCACTGTCACTGCCTACCATTCTGAAAAGGATCCGTTTATTCCTACTCTTTGCTTCCTGTCTGCCAACCAGTTCTCTATCCACGTCAATACATTACCCCCAATACCATGTGCTTTAATTTTGCACATTAATCGCTTGTGTGAGACCTTGTCAAAAGCCTTTTGAAAGTCCAAATACACCACATCTAATGGTTCTCCATCATCCACTCTACTAGTTACATCCTCAAAAAATTCTAGAAGATTTGTCAAGCATGATTTCCCTTTCATAAATTCATGCTGACTTGGACTGATCCTTTCACTGCTTTCCAAATGCTATTCCACCTTTAATAATTGATTCCAACATTTTCCGCACTACCGATGTCAGGCTAACTGGTCTATAATTCCATGTTTTCTCTCTCCCTCCTTTTTTAAAAAGTGGTCTTACATTAGCTACCCTCTAATTCATAGAAACTGATCCAGAGTCTAAAGAATGTTGGAAAATGACCACAAATGCATCCACTATTTCTAGGGCCACTTGCTTAAGTACTCTGGGATGCAGACTATCAGGCTCTGGGGATTTACAATCCCATAATTTCCCTAACACAATTTCCTGACTAATAAGGATTTCCTTCAGTTCCTCCTTCTCGCTCGACCCTCGGTCCCCTAGTATTTCCGGAAGGTTATTTGTGTCTTCCTTAGTAAAGACAAAACCAAAGTATTTGTTCAATTGGTCTGTCATTTATTTGTTCCCCATTATAAATTCACCTGATTCTGACTGCAAGGGACCTACATTTGTCTTCACTAATCTTTTTCTCTTCACATATCTATAGAAGCTTTTGTAGTCAGTTTTTATGTTCCCTACAAACTTACTCTCATACTCTATTTTACCCTCCTAATTAAACCTTCTGTCCTCCTCTATTGAATTCTAAATTTCTCCCAGTCCTCAAGTTTGCTGCTTTTTCTGGCCAATTTATATGCTTTTTCCTTGGATTTAACACTGTCCCTAATTTCCCTTGTTAACCACGGTTGAGCCACCTTCCCCATTTTATTTTTACGCCAGACAGGGATGTACAATTGTTGAAGTTCATCCATGTGATCTTTAAATGTCTGCCGTTGCCTATCCACCATCAACCCTTTAAGTATCATTCGCCAGTCTATTCTAGCCAATTCACATCTCATACCATCGAAGTTACCTTTCTTTAAGTTCAGGACTCTAGTCTCTGAATTAACCCTCAAAGATACGCTCAGTGTCAGTATCTGAGTTGGTGACTGCGAGTGTGAAATCAAGTGACGGTGCTGCGTCTTCATCATCACTCTCTTCTTGATGTTCCTCCCCAATGGTAAGATTGTGGTGCAGGTGTGTGGGGGAAGTAAGAGGTGCATGCTTACACCATCTGCAGCATGGAATTCAGAAGGATGGGATGAGGAGGAAGTGGGATGTGAGAAGACGAATTACATATGAGGATACTGACTTCTGTGATGGTTTCAGCACCGTGGCTGGTCATGGCATCAGCAATGGCCACCCCATTAGTGGCTAGCACTATCTTCTCCTTGGCGTCAGGACATGTAGGTGCTTCTGTCCCCCTCCAGTGAGCTCCTGCTGCCTCCGGATGTGCGCCTGTCCTGCAAGTGTCATGCAATGTATTTGGCTGATGTGGCTGTTATGGTTGAATAGATGGTCGTGTGTGCAACCTGTGAGATGTGGATGTGAGGCTTGCTGCAGTGATAAGTGTGTGAGGGTAAGGTGAAGCATATGAATGTTAGTTATGAGTCCTGATTAATAGAGATTGTTGCTGGATGAGTAATTGGGGTGTGGTGATTTGAGCAATGGCTAAGGCTAGTGGTGGTGGGATATGACATTTGAATATACAATCACTAACCTTGACCACTCATGTGAGGCCATTGAACTTTTTGTGGCACTGTATCCCGGTCCTTGGGGCTTGACTCCTGGCATTAACTGTCACAGCTATCTAGTCCCACTGCTTTCTGAGAGTTTGTCTGGAGGGCCTCTGAACCCCTGTGGAGAGAACACATCTCCTCCTCTCCATTTTCTCCACCAAGACCTCCAGTGCCGAGTCCAAAATCCTTGGCGCCTGCTCTCTCCCCTGTTGTGCCATTCCTCACTCTTTTCTAGGTCAGATTCTCTTCAACCACGATTCCCAGTCCCTGCTCCAGTCACAATGCACCTCCTCTTTAAGAGGTGCAGGGTAGCTTTAAATACTGTTAGCCACTCATGATATTGGCCCCCTGCTGGTGCCTCCAGCCAATGAACAGCATGGTTAGTGCTGGCTGGACACAAAGATCATTCGAATAAGCAGGCAGCACGAAGTTGCAATCAACGGGCACGGTTTAGTCGCGTATAAAGACCCCTGTGTCCGTTTTCGGAGGATAGATAATTTAGCCCCCTTTGTTTTTGCTACGTTCAGTGAATGAGCTGTTAGCAGGCTCCAGCTTCAGATTGAATATAGTTTTTGAACTAGATTCAAGGAAATCCGTGGCCACATCATTTGCCATTGAGTCCACCCCACTGATATTACACAGACATGGTCACAGGTTTTGTGGATAGACTGACAGATTTGTTTATCTATCATTTGTAATTTAAAGATTATACAACAAGCCACCTGAATTATTTTTAAACTTTAAGTTTAAACTTTAAGGAGTTGTCTTCACACCAGCTAGAAAAATATACTGCAATCAATTCACAGTGGTAGCAATACAAGAACTACTCTCCCAGTTAATCTCACTACTGATGCCAAAATCATTAATGTTACACTGTATAGTTTATGCCCGCATTGTCGCTGCTAAGCTGATGGATAGGAATTTAGTAGTAGTGCCTGTATACTGTATAGTTAACATTGCTATGGTACGAAAGGTTTTCCAGTGCCAATGCCAGATATTCAGTATAACTGAGGCATTAGTCACCCATATCAGAATTCTTGGCTTACTCTAACTAGTAAAACTTGGTACTGAAGATAAGAATGTTAATTGCAACCTCACTGGGAGTTACCATGCAGAAGGCAAGAACTGCTCTGTTTGCCACTCATTGTGACATTGCAACTACATCAAAAGAACATGTCTATGAACTTGTTAGCAATTGGAAATCTTCGTCAATACACTTATGATGTCACAACAGATAGTGGAGCCGAAATTCAGTCCCGCCGGAAACGGGTCGCACCTACTGTTTTTGTAGTGTTTTGGCCATCGCAATGGATGCAGAAGTTGGTCATAATGGGGGCGGAAATGGGGGCAGGAACAGAGTCTCCGCCGCTGTCAGTCATCAGCTCCGGGCTGGTGATGTCATCGCACTGGCGCGTCACAACATCTCTCCCCCTTAGTTAAAGGGAAGAGCCGCTGCGAGCTCTGCATCTCTTTAAGTTAGATCCACTGGGCCACCAGGGAGGGTTTTGGTCAGGCTGGCTCCTGGCATCTAAGAAGAAGTGCCAGGCTGCCTTTTGACAGCCCGGCTGAACCCGGGGGCATAATTGTCGAGCCGACCGAGCAGTCGGCCAACAAAAAAAAAGTAGGCGGCCGCGGGATTGCGCCCTCCCCTTTAATGGCGGCCGCACCGCCATTTCAAACACAATGCACCAATAGAAAAAGCTTTTGGTGGCACCGGCCAGCGGCCGCAAGACTTTCTCAGCTGAATTTCGCTTCCGGTGCAGGACATCGGCGGCACGTACTTTGATGATGCACGTAGGAGGCTGCGGCAGCAGCGGGGCATAAGTGGGGGGCGCGGGGCAGATATGGTCACCGCCAGAAAAATCCCTGAGGAGAATTTTGCAAGCGACAGCCAGTCGACGAAAATTGGCGGCCATTTGATACCGTTGCGTGGCCGCCGCTTTCGGGCGGCTGAATTTCGGCCTCAGTGACTGCAGTATTCTTTCCTTAATATGACTAAAATAGGTTGCAACTAAAAAAGATATAAAACTGCAAGGTAAAAATCTGAATATGAATGCAAAGTTAAAGATTTCATGTTATATAAAACTAGCCTCCTGGCAATGTGAGTTTCAGGATGTAACTGACTCCCAGAGCAGCTGTTACCCTTTATCTTCTGTGTCAATATAATAGCAATGTTACACACCATAATTTCAGTTATTTTTGCACAATTGACATGAGTTTGTGTTTGGCAAATTGCTGTTACAAAACAAAAGGTAGGAAATGTATAGTGAGTTACATAGGCCTTGAAATTACACCACAGTACCAGCATATGATTGTTTAATACATTCTTTTGAAATTCCTGACTTTGTTATTTTAGAGAGACATCAATCTATTTCTATAAGTGGGTTGATATCTCTGCTAAAATAAGAGAACATGTTAAGTGTTCATGTTCATATCCCATGGTGTAATTTATATTGGTCCTGAATTTCTTTGGTGTCAGTGACGCCGCTGTTGCATTGTAGTTACGCTGGAAAGTTTCGCTAATCATCAGCAGAGGGAGTTACTTGCAGATTTCCTGGGATAATTAATTTACATATTCTTGGTGCAACTCTTGCGAAACTTGTTGGTAAAAACTATTTAAGTGCTGACTCCCCTCTTCCAGAAACATCCGTACAACAACCATATAATACCAGCATACGAGAGCCCACTAACAGTTCCAAGGAAAATTAAGGGTGCTGCAATGAGCCCACTGCACCTGATGAGGCTGGAGCCATATTAAAGGGGCCACAGGGCCCTAAAGTCTGGACCAGCACAGTAATTGAAAGCTACAATCAAGACCATGGTCTTCATCAGGTAATCAATCAGACGAGCAGGAGTATTCTAGTAATCTCTGTGCCTCCATTTTATATGGGGCCATTCCTGCCGCTACTCCAGGCCTGATACTGTGGTTTACCTGGCAGTCCTGGTCAGCAACAAGAATGGTATGGTAATGTAATGGTTATATTACCTGACTAGTAATCCAGAAGCCTAGTAACATAGAAACATAGAAAATAGGAGCAGTAGTAGGCCATTTGGCCCTTCAAGTCTGAACCACCATTCAATATGATCATGGCTGATCCTCTATCTCAACACCAAATTCCCACTTTTTCCCTATACCCCTTGATGCCCTTTGTTTCTAGAAATCTATCTATCTCCCTCTTAAATATATTCAGTGACTTGGCCTCCACAGCTTTCTGTAGTAGAGAATTTCACAGATTCACCACTCTCTGAGTGAAAACATTTCTCCTCATCTCAGTCCTAAATTTCCTACCCTGTATCCTGAGACTGTGATCCCTTGTTCTAGACTTCCCAGCCAAGGGAAACATCCTCCCCACATCCAGTCTATCCAACCCAATCAGAATTTTATATTTAAAACCTCTTTAAAAGCACAATACAAATGCCCAGCAGAAAACTGGCGGAGAACCGGCAATTTCCTGCAAATCAGTTGATGGCAAATCTCAATCACTGCATCAGTCCATATTGGCAACACCACACCAATTAAGATGCCAAATCTGCTCACTGGGCACAATGCCAGGACAGTGCAGGTAGAAGAAGCACAACTGGCTTCTTTGATGAAGATCTCTAAGTCCTCCTCCAACGCATACAGGATAGGAGCCACTCAAGGATCTTCCTTTCACCAGGACTGGTGTGGCCTATAGAGGTCTAATGGGTTGCTGTCCTTGGTCATGCTGCCTGATTCTCCTGGCCAGTGTTAGACCATGTTTGGGAGTGCACAATTACGCTAATTGCAAGAGCACATTAGTTCAGGAAACAACTGTGAAAATGAACCCTGAGGGGCTTTGACAAGTGAAAGATTTGCGCTGTTAAAAGGATTGAGAAAATGTGCAAGAACACAAATTTTCTTGATCTTTCCAGTCCAATAATGGAAGAAAAATGGCGTAAGTGCCTACAATAATGAGCAGATTCAGGGCCATAGTATCTCATCACATCTTAGAGAATGAATTACATTGTGCAGAATGTTCTATGGAATAACAGAGCAGCCATTTTACACAGAGGAAGGCCCCATAAATAGCAATGAGATAATTGATCATTGTTTTTTTTTTGGTAGTGTTGGTTGAGGGAAAAATGTTGGCCAGGAGAATGCCCTGTTTTTCTTTGAATAGTGCAATGGAATCTTTAACAATCACTTGGATAGGCAGACTGGGCTTTGAATTAACCTGAAATCAAAAGGTCAGCACCACTAACAGCACAGTACTTCCTCAATACTGCACTAAAGTTTCAATCTGCATTGTGTGTTGAAGTTCTTGGCTTGAACCCACAAACTTTTGCCCCAGAGATGAGAGTGCTAGTGAACAAAGCTGGCACAACAGATGGGAATTCGTCAAAAATAGAATAATGGTACATATAAAATGAATAAAAAGGGTGGGACTCCCAAATCCCGAGCCGCTGGATTTGGGAGTATACAGGGTAGGATAAGGGATATAAGGGAAGCCTATGTCATATACCAAGAGCTAAATACTGCAGAATGCCAAGAGGAGTAAATCAAATGCAGGGGTGAAATTAAAAAGGGAATTAGAAAAGAGAGGACATGAAAAAATATTGGCAAGTAAAATCATGGAAACCCCAAAGATGTTTTATAAATACATAAAGAGCAAGAGGATAAATAAGGAACAAGTAGGGCCTATTAGAGACAAAAAGTTAATCTGTGTGTGGAGACAGAAGACATGGGTATGGTTCTTAATGAATACTTTGCTTCTGTCTTCACAAAAAAGAGAGACGATGCAGAAATTGTGGTTAAGGAGAAAACGTGTGAAATATTAGATGAGATAAACATAGTGAGAGAGGAAAGATTAAGGGGTCTAACATATTTGAAAGTAGATAAATCCCTAGGCCCGGATTAAATGTATCCTAGACTGTTAAGAGAAGCAAGAGAAGAAATAGCGGCGGCTCTGATCATCATTTTCCAATCCTCTCTTACTGGTGTGATGCCAGAGGATTGGAGTACTGTTAACGGGTTGTACCATTGTTTAAAAGAGAGAAAGGGATAGACCTATTAAATGCAGGTCAGTCAGCTTAACCTTAGTGGTGGGCAAATTATTGGAAAAATTCTGAGGGACAATATTAATTGTCATTTAGAAAGGTATGGATTAATCAAGGACAGTCAGCATGGATTTGTTAAGGGAAGGTTGTGTCCGACTAACTTGATTGAATTTTTTGAGGAGGTAACAAGCAAGGTCAATGAGGGTAGCACATTTGATGTAGTCTATATAGATTTTAGCAAGGCTTTTGACAAGGTCCCCCATGGCAGACTGGCCAGAAAAGTAGAAGCCCATGGGATCCAAGGGAAAGTGACAAGTTGGATCCAAAATTGGCTCAGTGGCAGGAAGCAAAGGGTAATGGTTGATGGGTATTTTGTGACTGGAAGGCTGTTTCCAGTAGGGTTCCACTGGGCTCAGTACTAGGTCCCTTGCTTTTTGTGGGATATCAATGATTTAGACTTCACTTTAGGGGGCATGATTAAGATGTTTGCAGATGATACAAAAATTGGCCGTGTGGTGGATATTGAGGAAGACTGTAGTAAAATATCAATGGACCGGTCAGGTGGACAGAAAAGTAAAACATGGAATTCAATCTGGAGAAGTGTGAGATAATGTATTTGGGGCCGGCTAACAAGGCAAGGCAAGGAAATACACAATAAATGGCAGGTTACTGAGTAGTGTAGGGGAAAAGGGGCACCTTGGAGTGCATGTCCACAGATCCCTGACGTAACAGGACAGGAAGATATGGGGCGAGAACCACATTTCTGCTTATCGCCCAAAAGTGGGCGTTAAAAAAGGGTTTTCTGATTGCCGGCTTCTCGCCCATTCTCAAAACACCAGTTTTCATTTTTGAAAATGGGCGTTACCGCGAGCGATATCAAATGGGCGGCAGCGTCAAATTTTTTTGACCTACTGCTGTAAAATGCGGCCGTCCTGAGCAACGGCATGGCAACGCTCGATTCCCACGATTCAGGAAGTCAAGGGTCATCATGACATGCGCAGAAGGGGAGACAGAGAGAGTGGGAGCTCAGAGGCACTGAAAGCATGTGTGGCTGTGGTGTGTGCTTATCTGGCTGTAGTGGGAGGCACAGCAGAGATTCACCAGCAGCAAAAAGCCTACTAAGCACTAAGAACATAGTTGGCACCGAGTTTTTGTCCAACAAATAAGATATAACATGGAAGGGATGGAGGAGGCCCTGGAGCTGGTAGCAGGAACACTGGTGGTGGAGGGCTCCCAGTGGTCCCGGAGCGCCGCACTGCACCCCAAGGTGATGCACCCCCATTGCCAACCACACATGAGTCAGCAGTAACATCTTGCTTCTGGCTCGGAGCAAGTTCCCACCTCGGGACCGTCCTCTCCTGTATCCATCCAAGCAGCGCTTCGGCCATCACCCCTCTCCCCCCCACCCCCCCACCCCATGAAGCATCGCCTGCGGACCTCCTCGGTCAGGCAGATTGGAGTCAGGAGGGGAAGGGGAAGGGGTAGAGGTGGGGAGGAGAAGTGGGGGGAGGGGGGGGGGGAAGGGTTGGTTTGTACAGAAATACTGATGATTTTAGACTAATGTTCAGCTTAAATGTTTTTTATTGAACAAAACCTTGTAGCACATTGGTTCAATTGGCTGCACCATTACACGCTGGTAAATCCTTAACATCAATGGGTATAATCACACTTAACGTCAGTCAACTTAAACTTTAACTGTGACCAAGGTGATGCCCACCATTGATGTATGACCTGCACACCCAGCAGTGTGTCAGCCTTGTAAATAACACCAACATTCTTTCAGGCAAAGCAATCATTGATGAGCTCCTGGCGTAAGGCTCTTGCCGCTATCATGCCAGCATGGGCCCTTTCATGTGGTCTACAGGGGGGCGGGGACATGACTTCAGTGTCAGCCTGATTGTCTGGGCCGATGTCAGCATCCGCCTCCTCGTCCTCCTCTTCCTCTCTCTGTTAAGGTGGACTGTCAGACTGGGCATCCAAGAGGCACTGTGGGCCATCAGTAGCAGTAGAATTGTATGCCACCAAAATCTGTAATGTTATGGCCCGACATATCCCTCACTCTACCATTACCATCAAGATAGGGGACCAACTTAGTTCAAGGAGGAGCATACCAGGAACAGCACCAGGCATACCAGAAAATGAGGTGCCAAGCTGGCGAAGCTGCAAAACTTAATTACATGCATGCTAAACAGCATGCTGTAAACAGAGATCAGCGATTCCACAAACAACGGATCAGATCAGAGCTCTGCAGTCCTGCCACATTCAGTCGTGAATGATGGTGGATAATTAACAGGAGGAGGAGGCTTCATGAACATTCCAATCCTCATGATGGTGGAGTCCAGCCCACAAGTGTGAAAGACAAGGCTGAAGCATTTGCAACCTTCAGTCAGAGATGCTGAGTGGATGATCCATCTCAGCCTCCTCCTGAGGTCCGCACTATCACCAAAGTCAATCATCAGCCAATTCAATTAATTCCACATGATATCAGGAAATGGCTGAACAACAAAGGCCCTGATAAAAGGCCCAACGGCAGCGAGAGGTGGCGGCAGTCCGAGAGGCGGGAGTTCGTGGTTGGTGAGGCCGAAAAAAGGCCCAGCGGCAGCGAGAGGCGGCGGCAGTCCGAGAGGCGGGAGTTCGTGGTTGGTGAGGCCTATAAAAGGCCCAGTGGTAGCGAGAGACAGCGGCAATCCGAGAGGCGGGAGTGCGTGGTGTCGGAGAGGCCTATAAAAGGCCCAGCTTGTACAGCTGCAGCGGGGAGAGAAGGCAAAAAAGAAGTAGAAAGAAATCAAAAGGTGACGTCACAGCCAAGAGGGTAAGTGATTGGCTGGTGATTGGTGAGTAGCTTTTTAAAAAAAAATTTATATCAGTAAGCAACCTGTTAGCATTGTTGTTGTCAATTTAAGGGTATCTAAGGGTTAAGTCATGGCAGGAGAGCTCCGTCACATGATATGCTCCTCCTGTACCATGTGGGAACTCAGGGACACTTCCAGTGTGCGGGAAGTGTATCCACCTCCAGCTCCTGACGGACCGCGTTGCGGAATTGGAGCTGAGGGTGGATTCACTCTGGAGCATCCACGATGCTGAGAATGATGTGAGTAGCACATGTAGCGAGTTGGTCTTAGCGCAGGTGAAGGGTCCACAGCCAGCTAGGGAATGGAAGACCAGAAGGAAGAGCAGTGCAAGGAAGGTAGTGCAGGGGTCCCCTGCGGTCATCCCCCTGCAAAACAGATACACTGCTTTGAGTACTGTTGAGGGGGATGACTCATCAGGGGAGGGCAGCAGCAGCCAAGTTCATGGCACCATGGCTGGCTCTGTTGCACAGGAGGGCAGGAAAAAGAGTGGGAGAGCGATAGTGATAGGGGATTCAATTGTAAGGGGAATAGATAGGCGTTTCTGCGGCCGCAACCGAGACTCCAGGATGGTATGTTGCCTCCCTGGTGCAAGGGTCAAGGATGTCTCGGAGCGGGTGCAGGACATTCTAAAAAGGGAGGGAGAACAGCCAATAATGGGAAATGTGGAAATGGCTGAGACCTTAAACAATTATTTTGCTTCGGTCTTCACAGTGGAAGACACAAAAACCATGCCAAAAATTGCTGGTCATGGGAATGTGGGAAGGGAGGACCTTGAGACAATCACTATCACTAGGGAGGGAGTGCTGGACAGGCTAATGGGACTCAAGGTAGATAAGTTCCCTGGTCCTGATGAAATGCATCCCAGTGTATTAAAAGAGATGGCGGAAGTTATAGTAGATGCATTCGTTATAATCTACCAAAATTCTCTGGACTCTGAGGAGGTACCAGCGGATTGGAAAGCAGCTAATGTAATGCCTCTGTTTAAAAAAGGGGGCAGACAAAAGGCAGGTAACTATAGGCCGGTTATTTTAACATCTGTAGTGGGGAAAATGCTTGAAACTATCATTGGGAAATCATGTTTAACTAATTTACTGGAATTCTTTGAGGATATAACAAGCATGGTGGATAGAGGTGTACCGATGGATGTGGTGTATTTAGATTTCCAAAAGGCATTCAATAAGGTGCCACAGAAAAGGTTACTGCAGAAGATAGAGGTACGCGGAGTCAGAGGAAATGTATTAGCATGGATAGAGAATTGGTTGGCGAACAGAAAGCAGCGAGTCGGGATAAATCGGTCCTTTTCGGGTTGGAAATCGGTGGTTAGTGGAGTGCCACAGGGACCGGTGTTGGGACCGCAACTGTTTACAATATACATAGATGACCTGGAAGAGGGGACAGAGTTTAGTGTAACAAAATTTGCAGATGACACAAAGGTTTGTGGGAAAGCGGGTTGTATTGAGGACACAGAGAGGCTGCAAAGAGATTTGGATAGGTTAAGCGAATGGGTGAAGGTTTGGCAGATGGAATACAATGTCGGAAAGTGTGAGGTCATCCACCTCGGGAAAAAAAACAGTAAAAGGGAATATTATTTGAATGGGGAGAAATTACAACATGCTGAGATGCAGAGAGACCTGGGGTCCTTGTGCATGAATCCCAAAAAGTTAGTTTGCAGGTGCAGCAGGTAATCAGGAAGGCGAATGGAATGTTGGCCTTCATTGCGAGAGGGATGGAGTACAAAAGCAGGGAGGTCCTGCTGCAACTGCATAGGGTATTGGTAAGGCCGCACCTGGAGTACTGCGTGCAGTTTTGGTCACCTTACTTAAGGAAGGATATACTGGCTTTGGAGGGGGTACAGAGACGATTCACTAGGCTGATTCCGGAGATGAGGGGGTGTAGAATTTACCAATATCTCGCAAAGATTCCAGGTACCTTTCCCCTACAGAGGAGAAGAATCCCTTTCTGGGCTTTTAAAATGAGTTTAAAGGGGCAGACGAACCTGCGGGGGATAAAAGGGGATGCATTCATGGAGACCCGCCCCCCAGTGTTTGGACTCATAGGAAAGGGAATTCAAAATGGACGTAAATTACAGAAGCTTGAGATCCCCTAAACATCTATGGGAAGGAGCATATCAATTTTAAGATTCTACAACATTTTGGCTGCAAAAAAAAAAAGAGTTACCAAATACAGGAGGTGGGGCCAAATTTGTGTATTAAAGACCCCAGACTGTCTGGGGGAACTATTCACCCTCTAAGAGATAATCGAATTACCCAATCAAGCACAATGGAAATCATGGTCAAGAAACTGGACAATTCTAAAACAATGCAAAACCAGTGATAGCACATTCTCACACCATAATCAAGTTACTGCTGACAAAGGAGACATTTGAAAATCAGTGGACAGAACAGTTCAAACAGAGCCCAAGAGATTTGATGGGAAATAACGGAGCCTTTTTTTTGGAATATATCTTTCCCCCAGTTTTACAAGGAAAGACCAGCAAGGAGCAGCACATAGACTGGAACACAGACACAGACACAAGCAGCCGGAGCTGGGGAGTGAAGAAATGGAGCAGTGAAGGAAACTACTAGAACTCATCAAGGACCGACCGAGCACGAGGCCCACGAAATGGAAGGTTGTCAGCAACCAAATTGACAAACCCGGGCTACTACAACCAGCAAAACAACCTACCGAAACCAACTCAGCAAAAACTGAAGAATCAACCTTTATTTCCACTCTACAATCTACTTTGGAACGACCAACGGGTGAGAAATTACCAAAAGGGACTAACTAAACTATTCCTAACCAAAGAAAGTGGATACTTACCCCATACATCCAAAACGCAACTTACCGCATCAACGGACGCACCCCAACCGAAGACTACGCAGTCCGAAGCCCTCTCCTCCGACCGGGGTACGGCTCGCCTAGAGGGCCAAGTGCAGTGAACCCCGAAACCGCGATTCACCGGCAACTGTCAAAAAGGGGATTGGTGAGCATGGCCCCTGAACCCACAGAGCTATAACTTAGTTAGTTTGGGGAATTGGGGGAGGGAGGCTGGGATAACTTGTGTAAATGTATCTGCATTCTCCTCTTTACCCCATTTAGAGTTTAAGCTGTATTCTTTTTCCCACAGACTGTAATTGGACAATTTATTCAATGTGTTGTACACCTCAGTGTGTATTGGTCTGTGTGTGTTATTAAAGGTGTGCCTTTTACTTCTTTTTAAACACAATAAAGCTATACCTGCTTCCTACCTTGAAACCGATTGTCTGTCCAAGTCTGTCACAGTCCCTTCATAATTCCAGTGTCAAGAACCAAGCGTGTGGGAGCGATTTGGAACCGCTCATATAAGGTCAGAAGGGAAAGCTGACCCCCTGCAAACCACCCCTTACAGGGGTTACCTTATGATGATAGATTGAGTAGACTGGGTCTTTACTCGTTGGAGTTCAGAAGGATGAGGGGTGATCTTATCGAAACATTTAAAATTATGAAAGGGATAGACAAGATAGAGGCAGAGAGGTTGTTTCCATTGGTAGGGGAGACTAGAACAAGGGGGCACAGCCTCAAAATACGGGGGAGCCAATTTAAAACTGAGTTGAGAAGGAATTTCTTCTCCCAGTGGGTTGTGAATCTGTGGAATTCTCTGCCCAAGGAAGCAGTTGAGGCAAGCTCATTGAATGTATTCAAGTCACAGATAGATAGATTTTTAACCAATAAGGGAATTAAGGGTTACGGGGAGAAGGCGGGTAAGTGGAGCTGAGTCCATGGCCAGATCAGCCATGATCTTGTTGAATGGCGGAGCAGGCTCGAGGGGCTAGATGGCCTACTCCTGTTCCTAATTCTTATGTTCTTATAACATCCCAGCTGTCGTGCTGAAGGCTTGTGCTCCAGAACTTTCGTGACTATAGCCAAGCTGTTCCAGTACAGCCACAACACTGGCATCTATCTGACAACGTGGAAAACTGCCCAGGTATTCCCTGTTCATAAAAAGCAGAACAAATATAATCTGACCAATTACTGCCCCATCAGTCTATTTTCAATCATCAGCAAAGTGATGGAACATGTCGTCGACAGTGCTATTAAGCGGCACTTACCCACCAATAAATTGCTGAGTTTGGGTTCCGCCAGCACCACTCGGATTCAGATCTCATTACAGCCTTGATACAAACATAAACAAAATAACTGAATTCCAAAGTGAGTTGAGAATGATTGCCCTCAACATCAAGGTAGCATTTGACTGAGTGTGGCATCAAGGAGTCCTAATAAAATTGAAGTTAATGGGAATCGGGGAAAATTCACCACTGGCTGGAATCATACCTAGCAGAAAGGAAGATGTTTGTAGTTGTTGGAGGTTAATCATCTCAGCCCCAGGACATTGCTGGTGGAGTTTCTCAGAGCAGTGTCCTCAGCCCAACCATCTTTAGCTGCTCCACCAATGACCTTTCCTCCATCATGAGGTCAGAAGTGTTCATTGATGATTGCACAGTGTTCAGTTCCATTCGCAACTCCTCAAATAATGAAGCAATCCATGCCCGCATGCAACATTGAGTGCTTTATCCATCAATCCATCCAATGTAACCTAACAAAACCAACTAATCACCCTTGTGCATTTCTTTAATGATTGTCTTCAGTGTGCCTTTGCCTGACCTACCCAGTGCCATCCCAGTGGCTGCAGCATGGCTGGTGGAAGGCTGCTGACTTTTACTGGGGGAGATTGCAGATGGCCTTGCAGGACAACCTTGAGCAGCTCTGGTCCTTGAAGGCCTAGCTATGGACTGCATCACTTTGGCATGGGCAGCAGCAGTCTGGGCAGGCTGTCTGACAGATAACAGTAAGGGCATTGGCAGAGTGACAGTTGTGGGAGGATGAATCCTGTCATCCTGAGAGGACAGCAGGTTTGTCCTTCATGGAGCCACTGTTACATCCTTGGGGTGGTGTCTCAGCATTCCTAGCCATATGATAAACTCAGCCACAATGGCAGCAGTTTGAGCTTGTTTGGCAGCAAGCTAAGCCTGCATGGGAGCAGTCTGAACTTGCATGAAAAATGTCTGAGCTTCCACTGCAGCCCGCAGATGTAGGGTGGCTTGTGCTTGTGCTGCAATGGAAGCTGAGACATCAACTATCAGATGCTGCATGATGATTGGGTCCACAAGTATGCTAATGGATATGCCCACCCCTTCCATGCTGGAAAAGATTGGCTCCAAGCTCTGCGCAAAGCCCTGTGTAAGGTTGGTGCTGGACTTTCCCATGCCCCTTGATATTGCAATCAGTCTTTCTGGCAGGCCTGCCAATCCACCAAGCATTTTGTTGTGCACACCTATCAGTATTCTTCAGTAGGCCAATCCATCAAAGTCCGCATCTGAATCCCCTGCAGCAGAACTCAAGTGCTTTAATTGGTGCTAGCCTCACATGAACTTGTGTCTTCTGCTGAGCGTTCAGCCACTCGCTAAAACCCCACAAATAGGCAGGCAGCACAAAGTTCGCGTGCTGCCTGCAGCCCTCAGAACTGCAATGGGTGCCAAGCGCATCATGATCCCCACACCACTTTTCCGGGGGCAAACAAATTTTTAGGCTATCATCTTTGGAATGTTTTATGAGGTATTATTGACATGACAAACAGTGTAAGTTCCAGAAGTTATGTACAGGTGCAGCACCTAAAATCCAGAACCCTCAGGACCGAGGCCGTTTTGGATGCCGGGCTTTTCCGGACTTTCAATTTGCTTTCTGACGTCACAAATCCGGAAACACACGAGCCCAGGTTTGGGTACTTCTAGATTTTGGAACGTCAGAAAGGGGGCAGGGCGGGGGGGAACACCGCCGAGGAACTGTTCGGGCTGTCTGGCCCCACCGAGTAGGTCATTAGGCCGAGACCTGCCGAGGAGCTGTACACGCGGACGGACCCCGCCGTGTAGGTCGTCAGGCGAGGCCCCGGCGAGGAGGTTGTCGGGCGGGCTGGCGAGGAGACCCCGAGGTAAGGATAGCGGCAGTGAAGCGGGCGAGGCGAGCGGCGGCAAGGCAAGGCCTGAGGTTGGGCAGCGGCGGTGCCCCAGGATCGGCGGGTCCAGATTCCGGAACATTTTACAGATTCCGGGCAACCCTGCCACCATTGTCCCGGAGTCCGGAACTTTCCGGATTCTGGAACTCCAGATTCTCGACGCTGCACCTGTATTGATGCAATATGTATTTGTTAAGGCAGCCCTGTATTTCCTTACTGTTAGTGACTGAAAACAGTTAATTATTTATTTTCCAAGAAACAATCAAAAAATCAGAAGTAGTTCTCTTAAAAACACCTTTTTAAATTGTTTTCTCCACCATTCCCTCATTTTGCAATACTCCACGTTCCACACCAGATTCTGCAAAACCCAAGGGGATTATTTGGGAAAAAGGATGAAAGTAGGCGTTAAGAGAATGCTAATAAGACACGCCTGTTTAAAAGTCTAGTTTTAGCCCGTAACTTTGAAGTTAATTACTAAGTATCACAATTTCAAGAGGCTTTTGATAAGGTCCCATGCAAGAGATTGGTGTGCAAAATTAAAGCACATGGTATTGGGGGTAATGTACTGACGTGGATAGAGAACTGGTTGGCAGACAGGAAGCAGAGAGTCGGGATAAACGGATCCTTTTCAGAATGGCAGGCAGTGACTAGTGGGGCGCTGCAGGGCATAGTACTGGGACCCCAGCTATTTACAATATACATTAATGATTTAGATGAAGGAATTGAGTTTAATATCTCCAAGTTTGCAGATGACACTAAGCTGGGTGGTGGTGTGAGCTGTGAAGAGGCTAAGAGGCTGCAGGGTGACTTGGACAGGTTAGGTGAGTGGGCAAACGCATGGTAGATGCAGTATAATGTGGATAAATGTGAGGTTATCCACCTTTGTGGCAAAAACACGAAGGCAGAATATTATCTGAATGGTGGCAGATTAGGAAAAGGGGAGGTGCAACGAGACCTGGGTGTCATGGTATATCAGTCATTGAAAGTTGGCATGCAGGTACAGCAGGCAGTGAAGATGGCAAATGGTATGTTGGCCTTTATAGCTAGGGGATTTGAGTATAGGAGCAGGGAGGTCTTACTGCAGTTGTACAGTGCCTTGGTGAGGCCTCACCTAGAATACTATGTTCAGTTTTGGTCTCCTAATCTGAGGAAGGACGTTCTTGCTATTGAGGGAGTGCAGCGAAGGTTCATCAGACTGATTCCTGAGATGGATGGACTGACATATGAGGAGAGACTGGATTGACTGGGCCTGTATTCACTGGAGATTAGAAGAATGAGAGGGGATCTCATAGAAACATATAAAATTCTGACGGGACTGGACAGGTTAGATGCAGGAAGAATGTTCCCGATGTTGGGGAAGTCCAGAACCAGGGGACATAGTCCAAGGATAAGGGGTAAGCCATTTAGGACTGAGATGAGGAGCAACTTCTTCACTCAGAGAGTTGTTAACCTGTGGAATTCCCTACCGCAGAGAGTTGTTGATGCCAGTTCATTGGATATATTCAAGAGGGAGTTAGATATGGCCCTTACGGCTCAAGGGATCAAGGGGTATGGAGAGAAAGCAGGAAAGGGGTACTGAGGTGAACGATCAGCCATGATCTTATTGAAATGTGGTGCAGGCTCGAAGGGCCGAATGGCCTTCTCCTGCACCTATTTACTATGTTTCTATGTTTCAACATGCTTGCAGGCACTGAAATGGAGACCTGCATATTTCGCACTCAAGTGCTAATTTAGAAGCAATTTTCCTGGATGGTATATGTAGCCTCCACACACGCACTTCCATTGAAGGTGTGGAATGCGCGAGCTGACAGACAACAGCATGTATCAGGATGGCTCAAGGACCGAGAGAGAGGGCTTACATATTCTCAGAGGTGGCACTGGATGTCTTGGTGGGGGAGTTACAGCGGAGGAGGGATGTCCTTTACCCGCAGGGGGGACAGGAGGCCACAGACGCAACTAATTTGATGGATGGGGGCGGAGGTCGCTAATGAGGTCACAGCCTGCAGCAGTGCCCCCAGGACATGGCTCGAGTGGTGAAGGTAAGATTCCATCTCACAAACACGTTCTCAATAACTGCACCGCCATCATGCATCACAACCTCAATACACTGCACCACCATCTAACTATACACTGACATTCACACAATTCACACTATTGCATCCTCCACAGGCACACCGCAGACACATCTCGCAGCTCGACAACCATGTGAAGAATCATACACACATAAACACATCTGCCAATACGCTGATTCACAATCACCACCCTTTCTCTTTGGGTACTAGATAGCATATAACAAACACCAGCAGGACCTGACTGGGGAAAGCATGCCCACCATCTACACTTAATCCTTTCAACACGTCCCCATGAATTACACAACAAAAAAGGACCAACAATTCCATCACTACCCAATTACCATAACCATTCTTTATCTTATCATCATAGGCAGTCCCTCGGAATCGAGGAAGACTTGCTTCCACTCTTAACATGAGTTCTTAGGTGGCTGTACAGTCCAATATGAGAACCACAGTCTCTGTCACAGGTGGGACACATAGTCATTGAGTGTAAGGGAGGGTGGGACTGGTTTGCCGCATGCTCTTTCCGCTGCCAGCACTTGATTTCTGTATGCTCTCTGCGACGAGATTCGAGGAGCTCAGCGCCCTCCCGGATGCACTTCCTCCACTTAGGGCGGTCTTTGGCCAGGGACACCCAGGTGTCAGTGGGGATGTTGCACTTTATCAGGGAGGTTTTGAGGGTGTCCTTGTAACGTTTCCTCTGCCCACCTTTGGCTCATTTGCTGTGAAGGAGTTCTGAGTAGAGCGCTTGCTTTGGGAGTCTCGTGTCTGGCATGCGAACTATGTGGCCTGCCCAGCGGAGCTGATAAAGTGTGGTCAGTGTTTCAATGCTGGGGATGTTAGCCTCGTCGAGGACGCTAATGTTGCTGTGTCTGTCCTCCCAGGGGATTTGTAGGATCTTGCGGAGACATCGTTGGTGGTATCTCTCCAGCGATTTGAGGTGTCTGCTGTACATGGTCCATGCTTCTGAGCCATACAGGAGGGTGGGTATTACTACAGCCCTGTAGACCATGAGCTTGGTGACAGTTTTGAGGGCCTGGTCTTCAAACACTCTTTTACTCAGGCGCCGAATGCTGCACTGGCGCACTGGAGGCGGTGTTGGATCGTGTCGTCAATGCCTGCTCTTGTTGATAGGAGGCACCCGAGATAAAGGAAGTGGTCCATGTTGTCCAGGGCCGCACCGTGGATCTTGATGGGGGGCAGTGCTGTGCGGCAAGGACAGGCTGGTGGAGGATCTTTGTCTTACTGATGTTTAGCATAAAGCCCATGCTTTCGTACGTCTCAGTAAATACGTCGACTATGTCCTGGACTTCAGCCTCTGTGTGTGCGCGGACGCAGGTATCATCCGCGTACTGTAGCTCAACGAGCAAAAACAAACAATGAAAACATGACATAACCAACAGCATGTCTGTCTCCATGCAAGAAGATACTAAAAACATCCCAATAGTTGATAATCTAGGGGCTATAGCGAGGGAGGAACTTAATACAATTACTATCACCAAACAAGTAGTATTCGGTAAAATAATGGGACTAAAGGCGGACAAGTCCTCAGGACCTGATGGCTTACATTCTAGGGTCTTAAAAGATATGGCTGCAGAGACAGTGGCTGCATTGGTTGTAATCTACTAAAATTCCCTGGATTCTGGGGCGCTCCCAGCGGATTGGAAAACTGCAAATGTAACGCCCCTATTTAAAAAAGGAGGCAGACAGAAAGCAGGAAACTATAGACCAGTTAGCCTAACATCTGTCGTTGTGAAAATGCATTATTAAGGAAGCAGTAGCAGGACATTTGGAAAAGCATAATTCAATCAAGCAGAGTCAGCATGGTTTTATGAAAGGGAAATCGTTTCACAAATTTGCTGGAGTTCTTTGAGGATGTAACGAGCAGGGTGAATAAGGGGGAACCAGTGGATATGGTGTATTTGGATTTCCAGAAGGCATTCGATAAGGTGCCACATAAAAGGTTACTGCTCAAGATAAACTTCACGGGATTGGGGGTAATATATTAGCATGGATAGAGGATTGGCTAACTAACAGAAAACAGAGATTCGGGATAAATGGGTCATTTTCCGGATGGCAAACAGTAACTAGTGGGGTGCCGCAGGAATCGGTGCTGGGGCCTCAACTATTTACAATCTATATTAATGACTAGGATGAAAGGACCGAGTTTAATGTAACCAAGTTTGCTGATGATACAGAGATGGGTGGGAAAGCAAATTGTGAGGAGGACACAAAAAATCTGCAAAGGGATACGGACATGCATGAGTGGGCAAAAATTTGGCAGATGGAGTATAATGTGAGAAAATGTGAGGTTATCCACTTTGGCAGAAAAAATAAAAAGGCAAATTATAATTTAAATGGAGAAATATTGCAAAGGGCTGCAATACAGAGGGACCTGGGGGTCCTTGTGCATGAAGCACAAAAAGTTAGTATGCAGGTACAGCAAGTAATCAGGAAGGCAAATGGAATATTGGCTTTTATTGCAAGGGGGATAGAGTACAAAAGCAGAGAAGCCCTTCTACAACTGTACAGGGTATTGGTGAGGCCACACCTTGAGTATTGCATACAGTTTTGGTCTCCGTATTTAAGGAAGGATATATTGCATTGGAGGCTGTTCAGAGAAGGTTCACTGGGTTGATTCCAGAGATGAGGGGGTTGACTTATGAAGATAGGTTGAATAGGTTGGGCCTATACACATTGGAGTTCAGAAGAATGAGAGGTGATCTTATCGAAACATATAAGATAATGAGGGGGCTCGACAAGGTAGATGCAGAGAGGATATTTCTACTCATCGGGGAAACTAAAACTAGGGGACAAAGGGCCAAAATTTCCCCATGAGTTGCACTGTTTTTTTTTGGTATAACTTGATTTTTCTGGTGTATCTTTTTAGTTGCAAATATGGCCATTTAATTTGTGCCAGTGTAAGTGAGTTAGTTAGGTTTTTTGTTAGGTCAGTTTTTTTTTCAAAAGGGGGCGTTCCCAGCCACTGACACCATTTATGCCAATTTGGCCAGAAAAAAGTTGTACTAAACTAACTTAGGGCAGCTTATGTGTCCACTTTTGTCTGCGCAGAAAGACCTTACTTACAGTTAAGGAATCGGCGAAAGAAACAATATTTCAAGCACCACCAAGCACCAAACAAACCACAAGCAGTAATAACAATTCAATAAAAAATAAAGAAGTGAAGTAAAGAATTAAATTAACAAATAAAAGTACTGCATCAAATCCTACTTTAAACTGAACTATGCAGCGACTGGCCGTGCGGGAGTCCGTTCGGCCAGGGCAAGGTGTGGGACACTGGCAAGTCCTTCGGCCGGGGCAAGAATTGAGAGAACGCGGCATACCGGGGCTGTAGGAGGGAGGAGTATTAACGTGGCAGGCGGTGGGGTGGGGGGGGTGGGGGCGGGGGCGTGGTGGGGGGAGAGTATCAATGGTGAACGTAGCAGGCTGTGGGCGGGGGTGGGGGGAGAGTATCAACGGAGAACGCAACAGGCTGTGGGGGGTGGGTGAGTATCAAAGGAGAATGCGGCAGGCTGTGGGGGGGCACTGGTGGTGGTGAGTGGGTGGGAGGGAGGAAGGGAGAATGCTGAACTCTGCAGGCCTGGGGGGTGGTGGGGTGCTGACGAGGACTTCACTTTAGTGCAATAAAATAATTTTTTTATCAAACTGTACTTTAATATAACTCTTTAAGGTTTCTTAAAAACTTTAAGATCACTTATCAACTTGTAAAGTTACAAAAGTTACAAAACAATTTCAGTGTGAAAAATCTTACAGTCTAAAATCACTTAAACTTCAAGATCACTTTTTAGGTGCGAAATTAAATAACTTCCAAAATATGAGAACATTTACACTCTCAGATTACTTAAAAATCCTAAGATCACTTATAAGTTGTAAAGTTACAAAACTCTCCTTGGCCTCACCCTGGGTCTGTCTTGCGGCACACCTCCAGTGTGAGGCGCAGGCTGGGTCGGTGTGGCCATCGGTGTGACAGGCTGCATTCCACCAGCAGTGGGACCCGGAACCTCGGACGGTGGGACATTGAGTGTTCCATACTGCATTCCAGCAGCACTGGGAGGTGCAGGCTGGGATATTGGGGCGCTGAATGATCCATACTGCATTCCAGCAGCACTGGAACCCGCAACCTCTGGACTTTCAAAAGCATCCAATGTCGGACCAAAACTTAAATCACTATGCAGGGACTGGGTCACACTCAAACCACGGAATGACAAATCAGAAATCATGGAAGTGCTTGGCAACACAAGTTCAAGATTCTCCCCTTCATACCTCTCCATGGCCACCCCCTCCCTCCGACAAAGTTGGTCTGGCTTGCTCGCATCTGAATCTTCTTCTGTATCTTCAGGATTGTCATCAAGTTCTGCAAAATATAACAAAACAGTCAAATGGTTAGCAGCAGAGGAGGGGGCAGGATGGGTGGCATGAGTAAGCTCACACATCGCAGGCCAGGCAGCAGGTTGATTTGAAGGGCCACGAGTAATTTTCAGTACTTATCCTCTCCGTCACATGTGGGCCCAGCTTGTGCAGTACTGATGGCTTTTCTCCAGCTAGGACCCATCAAAGTAGCGACCCTCTCTTCCAAGGGTGTCAGTGGGTGCAGATTTGGCGGGCCTCCTCCTGTTCGAGTTCTTTCCCTTTTGTTGTGGGCCCATTTCTTCTGCAAAGATGAAAACATAACTTGTTAGAGAGTGTGTCTTTCTGCTGGGTGGGACATATACAGATGATCACATTTACAGATGCAATTCCATTGACAAATGAAAATATTACTTACACTATCTGCTTGACCAAGGTCCTGCCATTTCTTTTTACACTGCCTTCCATTTCTCGTGGTATTCACCACTGCGCAGTAATCTTCTGCAAGTTTGTTCCAGCGTTTATTAATTTCCTTGGGTGGCACTTTTGTGCGATCCCAATTGCTCATATCCAGCTCCTGCCATCTTTCCTTGATTACATTCACTAGTACCTCCACTTCTTGATGCATGAAATTCTTCGTTCTTGGGGCACGGTGTTGCATTGCTCTATTGAATTGACACTCAGTGATTTTTCAAAACACAAAGTCCTTATTTTGCATGCAGCAATGAATGATTCTCACCTATGCAGCATGCTTTGTGGAGGTTTAGCAGCTGATTTCTTGCAGAGTACTCCAAACAGCACTCCTATAGCTTTCAAAACATCAAGCAGGCATTCAAAACTAAGTGAGTGGTTCTCCCTTTAAAAATGGCCGATTGCCAATGTTATTGCCCCACTGAGCATGGGCGAACGCTGCAACGCGCATGCATGTGCTGCCGGCAATCTCACAGGCACTCCGATCAGGCCCCATCCCACTGCCGGCTCTGCGCGGCCAGCACGGACCTAGCTCCGCCCCCTCTCTGTGTTCTGCGCCACACCACCTCGACAGATGGCCCGAGAATCGGCCATAATTGCAAGTATTTTTTTTGGTGCTGCTTCTGCTCTACAATGTCGGCAGGGAGCTCGGAGGTGCGCCGAAAAAACCGGAGGGCCAAATTTGGGCCCATAGTCTCAGAATAAGGGGTCGCCCATTTAAAACTGAGATGAGGAGGAATTTCTTCTCTCAGAGGGTCGTAAGTTTGTGGAATTCTCTGCCCCAGAGAACTGTGGGGACTGGGTCATTGAATATATTTGTTGGAACTAGACAGATTTTTGAGCGATAAGGGAATAAAGGGTTATGGGGAGCAGGCAGGAAAGTGGAGCTGAGTCCATGATCAGATCAGCCATGATCTTATTAAATGGCGGAGCAGGCGCGAAGGGCCAAGTGGCACACTCCTGCTCCTATTTCTTATGTTCTTATGTTCTAGCACTTATCAAGATTAAACTATTCACTATTCACTATTAAGCTTATCCTTAGTGGCTATCCTATAATTTAAAAACATTAATTCACAGGATATGGACGATGCTAGTTTAAACCCCTTTATCAAGATGGCGCCTTGCACTTGCGGGGGTTTGCTAGTGCTGTTGGGGAGGGTTTAAACTAGCTTGGCAGGGATATGGGAACCTGAAAATAGATTCAGTAGGAAGGAGAGTAAAGCTGGAATTAGAAAGCAAAAATAAAGAAAGTGTGTTTGAAGGAGAGAGGAACCAAGCAGGAAAATAGGCTAAAAAAACAAATTTAAATGCACTTTGTCTAAATGCACGTAACATTCGTAACAAAATAGATGAGTTGACAGCACAAATAAGTACAAATGGGTATGATCTGATAGCCATCACAGAGACGTGGTTGCAAGGTGACCAGGACTGGGAATTAAATATTATGGGGTATTTGATAATCCAGAAGGACAGACAGAAAGGAAAAGGAGGTGAAGTAGCTCTATTGATGAAGGGTGGAATCACTGCAATAGAGAAAAGATATTGGCTCAAATGATCAGGATGTTGAAACAGTTTGGGTGGAGATAAGGAATAATAAGGGGAAAAAGTCACTGGTGGGCATAGTCTATAGGTCCGCTAACAGTAGCAACTCTGTTGATCGGAGTGTAAACCAGGAAATAGTGAGGGCTTGTAAAAATGGAACAGCAATAATCATGGGTGATTTTAACCTCCATATTGATTGGACAAATCAAATTGGTCAGGGTAGCCTTGTGGAAGAGTTCATAGAGTGCATAGGAACAGGTTCCTTGAGCAGTATGTAATGGAACCAAACAGGGGGCAGGCTATCTTGGATCTGGTCCTGTGTAATGAGACAGGATTAATAAATGATCTCCAAGTAAAGGATCCCCTAGGAATAAGTGATCACAGCATGGTTAAATTTCAAATTCAGATGGAGGGTGAGAAAGTTGGATCTCAACCCAGCGTACTAAGCTTAAATAAAGGAGACTATTAAGGTACGAGGACAGAATTAGCTAAAGTAGTCTGGGCAAATAGATTAAAGTGTACGATGGTTGATGAACAATGACGTACATTTAAGGAGATATTTCACAACTCTCAAGAAAAATATATTCCAGTGATGAGAAAAGGGTGTAAAAGAAAATATAGCCATCCATGGCTAACTAAAGAAATAAAGGGCGGTATCCAATTAAAAACAAGGGCATACAAAGTGGCCAAAACTAGTGGGAGGACAGAAGATTGGGAAGCTTTTAAAAGCCAGCAAAGCATGACTAAACAAATGATTAAGAAAGGGAAGATAGACTCTGAAAGTAAACTAGCATGAAATATAAAAACAGCAAGAGTTTCTATAGGTATATAAAAAGGAAAACAGTGGCTAAAGTAAATGTTGGTCCCTTAGAGGACGAAACTGGGGAATTAGTAATGGGGAACATGGAGATGGCAGAAATTCTGAACAAATATTTTGTATCAGTCTTTATGGTAGAGGACACAAACAATATCCCAACAGTGGATAGTCAAGGGGTTATGGGGGAGGGAGGAACTTAACACAATCACAATCACTAAGGAGGTGGTACTTAGTAAGATAATGGGATTAAAGGCGGATAAATCCCCTGGACCTGATGGCTTGCATCCTAGGATCCTAAGAGAAGTAGCGGCAGGGATAGTGAATGCATTGGTTGTAATTTACCAAAATTTCCTGGATTATGGGGAGGTATCAGCAGATTGGAAAACTGCAAATGTAACGCCCCTATTTAAAAAATGAAGCAGACAAAAAGCAGGAAACTATAGACCAGTTAGCCTAACATCTGTGGTTGGGAAAATGTTGGAGTCCATTATTAAAGAAGAAATAGCAGGACATTTGGACAAGCATAATTCAGCCAGGTAGAGTCAGCATGGATTTATGAAGGGGAAGTCATGCTTGACAAATTTGCTTGAATTCTTTGAGGATGTAAAACGAACAGGGAGAATAAAGGGGAACCAGTGGATGTGGTGTATTTGGACTTCCAGAAGGCATTTGACAAGGTGCCACATAAAAGGTTACTGCACAAGATAAAAGTTCACAGGGTTGGGGGTAATATATTAGCATGGATAGAGGATTGGCTAACTAACAGAAAATAGAGTCAGGATAAATGGTTCATTCTCGGGTTGGCAATCAGTAACTAGTGGGGTGCCGCAAGGATCAGTGCTGGGACCCCAACTATTTACAATCTATATTAATAACTTGGAAGAAAGGACCGAGTGTAAGGTAACCAAGTTTGCTGATGATACAAAGATGGGAAGAAAACAATGTGTGAGGAGGACACACAAAAAATCTGCAAAAGGACATAGACAGGCTAAGTGAGTGGGCAAAAATTTTGCAGAAAAAAAATCAAAGAGCAAGTTATTATTTAAAAGGAGAAAGATTGCAAAGTGCTGCAGTACAGCGGTACCTGGGGGTACTTGTGCATGAAACATGAAAGGTTAGTGTCATGTATGTATGCTTGGGGTTACTAGCCACCGGGGGCACCACTGTTGGAGGTCATTGGGCTGTACGCACGTGTGTGCGGGCCAGGTATATAAAGCAAGCCACTATGTAATGCGGGCACTTTGGGCCTGAATAAAATTGAGCCAGGTTTGCACCTGAGTGAGTTTACATTATTCAGTCTATCGGGTTATTACATACATAACATTTGGCGACGAGATAACTGAAGAACCTTCGCATGCAAAATGAGCACCATTGGAATTCTGGAGAGATTTGTGGAGGGAGAGGACTGGTCGGACTTTATCGATCGCCTAGACCAGTACTTCATGGCCAACAAAATGGAGGAAGCTACTGACGCAGTTAGGCGCAGGGCGGTTTTCCTCACTGTTTGCGGTCTGAAAATCTATGGCCTCATAAAGAATCTCTTCTCGCCTGCACATCCGATGGACAAGGACTATGAGGAATTGTGTGCTCTGGTACGTGACCATCTCAAACCAAAAGAAGGCTTCATCATCTCACGTTATCGATTCTACACACATGTTCGTTCTGAGGGCCAGGATGTGTCGGAATTCGTCGCCGACCGAAGACATCTTGCTGGGCCATGTAAGTTCGAAAATACGTTGGGAGTCATGGTATGAGATTTCTTCGTAATAGGAGTCAACCACGAGGTGATCCTCCATAAGTTATTGGCTGCGGAGACGCTGGATTTGAGCAAGGCCATCGCGATTGCCCAGGCATGCATGACGATGGATGATAATTTGAGGCAGATATCATCGAAGAGTCGGAGCTCCACGGCAAGTACTGTAAACAAGATTGTGTCATCGTATGGCAGAGTTACTTATGGCAGGGCCTACTCGACTGCGTATGCGAAACCTGTAGCTGCTCAAAGTCCACCAACTTATACAAATCCGATTTCACCCTGTTGGCATTGTGGGGGCAATCATCGACATCATCAGTGTCATTTTAAACAGTACATCTGTAAAGGCTGTTTGAAAGTGGGGCATCTTCAGCAAACGTGTCCACAACTAAGCAAGCGTGCTGTGACTCACCGCGTAGATGATGACGACCAGTCCAGTGCGGATCTGGATATGTAACCCGAGATACCCGAGGAGGAAGTTTATGGACTGTATTCGTTCCTGACAAAGAGGCAACCGATAATGGTTAATGTGAAACTAAATGGCGTGCCGGTATCGATGGAATTGGACACATGCGAGTCAGTCGATAATGAGCCAAAGGACATTCAACAAGCTGTGGGACACTGAGGCTGTGAAGCCTAAGCTGAGTCCAGTCAATACCAAGTTGCGTACTTGCATCAAAAGAAATCGTACCAGTAATTAGCAGTGCAGTAGTCAAGATGTCGTATGATGGTTTGGTTCATGATCTACCATTATGGATCGTTCCAGGAAATGGTCCAATGCTGTTCGGCAGGAATTGGCTCGAAAAAATCAAATGGAATTGGAATGATATCAAAGTGTTGTCATCAGTAGATGACACTTCGTGTGCTCAAGTGCTGAGCAAGTTTCCCTCGCTGTTTGAACCGGGCATCGGCAATTTCACGGGAGCCAAGGTGCAGATTCACTTAGATTCGAGTGCAAGACCCATCCATCATAAAGCTCGGGCTGTTCCATACATGATAAGGGAGAAGGTCGAAATTGAACTGGACAGACTCCAACATGAAGGGGTCATATCACCGGTTGAATTTAACGAATGGGCCAGTCCCATTGTTCCTGTGTTGAAGAGTGATGGCACTATCAGGATGTGTGGAGACTACAACTGATTTTTGAAACAGGATCAGCACCCGTTACCGAAGGCTGAGGACCTGTTTCCAACGCTAGCCGGTGGGAAATTGTTCACTAAACTGGATCTGACGTCGGCTTATATGACACAGGAGCTCATTGATACGTCGAAGAAACTTACGTGCATCAACACTTATAAAGGACTATTTATCTACAACTGGTGTCCTTTTGGAATTTGCTCAGCTGCAGCCATATTTCAGAGGAATATGGAGAGTCTACTGATGTCCGTCCCTAGAACCGTCATGTTTCAAGACAACATTCTGGTCACAGGTCGTGACATGGCCAAACACCTGAACAACCTTGAAGAGGTTCTACATCATCTGGACAAAGTGCGTCTTCATGGCACCAGAAGTCGAATTTCTTGGGGGGAAGTTTGCTGCTGGTGGCATCAAGCCTACGGACTTGAAAACCAAGACCATCAAAAATGCACCCAGACCTCAGAATGTGACGGAGCTGCGTTCATTCCTTGGTCTACTCAACTATTTTGGTGATTTCTTAACTAGATTGAGCACATTGTTAGAGCCACTGCACATGCTGCTCAGAAAAGGTGACAACTGGGTTTGGGGTGTGTCTCAAGATAGAGCTTTCAAGAAAGCTACAAATCTGCTTTGCCCTAATAAGTTGCTGGTACATTATGATCTATGTAAGCGTCGAGTATTGGCCTGTGATGCTTCATCATATGGGGTTGGCTGCGTGTTCCAATAAACTAATGAGTCGGGTAAACGACAATCTGTTGCGTATGCTTCCAAAATTTGTCAAAGGCGGAAAGAGCCTACAGCATGGTAGAAAAAGAAGCTTTAGCCTGCATGTATGGCGTTAAAAAGATGCATCAGTACCTGTTTGGTCTTTGTTTTGAACTCGAAACGGATCACAAGCCACTCATTTCATTGTTTTCAGAAAACAAAGATATCAATACCAGTGCTTCGTTCCACATCCAGAGGTGGGTGCTGACATTATCTTCCTGTGATTATGTCATTCGCCATAGACCTGGCAACGAGAATTGTGTCGAATCACTGACCCATCTGCCTTTGCCCACACCGGAGGTGGAGATGCCGCAACCTGCAGATCTACTGTTAGTTATGAATGCTTTTGAGAGTGAAGGAATCCCTGTCACTGCTCAATAAGTAAGGACCTGGACCAGACAGGATCCAATTTTATCAGTTGTAAAACGTTGTGTCCTTAGTGGTGATTGGTCTGCTATATCTATGGAAATGTATGATGAGATCAAACCTTACAACCATCGCAAAGACGAACTATCCATTCAGTCAGATTGTTAACTGTGGGGTAATCGTGTTGTTATGCCTAAGAAAGGCAGAGAGAAATTTGTTCGTGATCTACACAGCACTCATCCCGGTATTGTCATGATGAAAACCATCGCTAGGTCTCATGTATGGTGGCCTGGAATTGAATCTGATCTGGAATCATGTGTGCATCAGTGCAACACTTGCATGCAGCTAAGCAAAGTACAGTGGAATCTCCACTGAGTCTGTGATCGTGGCCATGCAAACCATGGTCGAGGATCCACATCGACTTTGAGGGTCCTTTCTTTGATAAGATTTTTTTTTGTGGTGGATGCATATTCCAAGTGGATAGAGTGTATAATCATCCAGTACATCCACAGCTACCATTGAGAGCCTTTGTGTCATGTTTGCTACTCATGGTCTGCCTGACATCGTTGTGAGCGACAACGGATCTTGCTTCACAAGTCTGGAGAGTTCATGAAACTCAATGGTATGAAACATGTTAGGTCAGCACCATTCAAACCTGCTTCTAATGGTCAAGCAGAGCGTGCTGTCTAAACAATCAAGCAGAGTATGAAACGTGTAACTCAGGGTTCACTGCAGACTCACTTGTCATGCATACTGCTTAGTTACAGAACAAGACCCCACATGCTTACCGGGGTCTCCCCTGCTTAACAATTAATGAAGAGAGGTCTCAAGACCAAGCTCTCTCTCATCCATCCTGACTTGAACGATCGTGTTGAAAACAGACGTCAAAATCAGCAGTGGTATCATGATCGGCTGCTGTGTCACACGACATCTCTGTTAACGATCCTGTGTATGTGCTAAATTATGGTCAAGGTCCCAAGTGGATCGCCGGTGCTGTTACGGCCAAGGATGGTAAGAGAGTGTTTATTGTCAGGCTCAAGAATGGGCAAACATGCAGGAAACACGTTGATCAGATAAAGCTGCGGCACATGGATGAACTGGAACAAGTTGAGGAAGATACGATCAGTGACCAACCAACCGATATTCATCAGAGGACTCCGCCGTCATCAATGAATCTGGACTTTCAATCTCTGATATGGTCATATGGCCTTGGAAATAGCGGATGCATTGACAGTCATTTTCCAACATTCCATTGACTCTGGATCAGTTCCTATCGAGTGGAGGGTAGCCAATGTAACCCCACTTTTTAAAAAAGGAGGGAGAGAGAAAACAGGGAATTATAGACCGGTCAGCCTGACATCGATAGTGGGTAAGATGATGGAATCAATTATTAAGGATGTCATAGCAGCTCATTTGGAAAGAGGTGACATGATAGGTCCAAGTCAGCATGGATTTGTGAAAGGGAAATCATGCTTGACAAATCTTCTGGAATTTTTTGAGGATGTTTCCAGCAAAGTGGACAAGGGAGAACCATTTGATGAGGTATATTTGGACTTTCAGAAGGCTTTCGACAAGGTTCCACACAAGAGATTAATGTGCAAAGTTAAAGCACATGGGATTGGGGGTAGTGTGCTGACATGGATTGAGAAATGGTTGTCAGACAGGAAGCAAAGAGTAGGAGTCAATGGGTACTTTTCAGAATGGCAGGCGGTGACTAGTGGGGTACCGCAAGGTTCTGTGCTGGGGCCCCAGCTGTTTACACTGTATATTAATGATTTAGACGAGGGGATTAAATGTAGTATCTCCAAATTTGCGGATGACACTAAGTTAGGTGGCAGTGTGAGCTGCGAGGAGGATGCTATGAGGCTGCAGAGCGACTTGGATAGGTTAGGTGAGTGGGCAAATGCATGGCAGATGAAGTATAATGTGGATAAATGTGAGGTTATCCACTTTGGTGGTAAAAACAGAGAGACAGACTATTATCTAAATGGTGACAGATTCGGAAAAGGGGAGGTACAACGAGACCTGGGTGTCATGGTACATCAGTCATTGAAGATTGGCATGCAGGTACAGCAGGCGGTTAAGAAAGCAAATGGCATGTTGGCCTTCATAGCGAGGGGATTTGAGTACAGGAGCAGGGAGGTGTTGCTACAGTTGTACAGGACCTTGGTGAGGCCACACCTGGAGTATTGTGTACAGTTTTGGTCTCCTAACCTGAGGAAGGACATTCTTGTTATTGAGGGAGTGCAGCGAAGGTTCACCAGACTGATTCCCGGGATGGCGGGACTGACCTATCAAGAAAGACTAAATCAACTGGGCTTGTATTCACTGGAGTTCAGAAGAATGAGAGGGGACCTTATAGAAACGTTTAAAATTCTGATGGGTTTAGACAGGTTAGATGCTGGAAGAATGTTCACAATGTTGGGGAAGTCCTGAACCAGGGATCACAGTCTGAGGATAAGGGGTAAGCCATTTAGGTGAGGAGAAACTTCTTCACCCAGAGTGGTGAACCTGTGGAATTCTCTACCACAGAAAGTTGTTGAGGCCAATTCACTAAATATATTCAAAAAGGAGTTAGATGTAGTCCTTACTACTAGGGGGATCAACGGGTATGGCAAGAAAGCAGGAATGGGGTACTGAAGTTGCATGTTCAGCCATGAACTCATTGAATGGCGGTGCAGGCTAGAAGGGTCGAATGGCCTACTCCTGCACCTATTTTCTATGTTTCTATGTTTCTATGTCATTGCCATTCCCATCAGATTGGCTACCCAACCCCCAGTCATAACTGACTCAGAACGCTCGCCCAGAACTGGAGTTGAACTGAGACGATCAATTTGTGAGCGGAAAGCCCCGGACCATCTTAACTTGTAAAAAGACTGATACTAAGATTTTGAAGGGGGATAATATCATGTACTTATGCTTGGGGTTACTAGCCACCAGGGGGGCGTCAGTGTCGGAGGTCATTGGGCTGTACTCACGTGTATGCGGGCCAGGAATATAAAGCAAGCCACCATGAAATGCGGGCACTTTGGGCCCGAATAAAGTTGAGCCAGGTTTGCACCTGAGTGAGTTTACAGTATTCAGTCTATCGCGTTATTGCATACATAACAGTTAATATGCAGGTACAGCAAGTGATCAGGAAGGCCAATGGAATCTTGGCCTTTATTGCAAGTATAAAAGCAGGGAAGTCTTGCTACAGTTATACAGGGTATTGGTGAGGCCACACCTGGAATACTGGGTGCAGTTTTGGTTTCCATATTTACGAAAGGATATACTTGCTTTGGAGGCAGTTCAAAGAAGGTTCACTTGGTTAATTTTGGAGATGAGGGGGTTGACTTATGAGGAAAAGTTGAGGAGGTTGGGGCTCTACTCATTGGAATTCAGAAGATTGTGCTCAAATTTGACCAGGAGTTGCTCCATTTTTTTGGGAGCAACGTGATTTTTCTGGAGTATCTTAAAAATCCCCATTTTGCACATTCAATTTGCGGCAGTGTAAGTGAGTTAGTTACGATTTCTTTAGTTTCTTTTTTTTTCTCTCAAAAGGGGGTGTTACCAGCCACCTATGCCAGTTTTGGCCATTTAGACCACTTTGGCCAGCTAATGGTTACTCCAAATCTACTTAGGCCAGCGTATGTGGCTACTCCAGAAAACCCTTGCGCGAATTAAGAAATCAGCCAGGTAGATTCACCGTAGGCCATTCGGCCTGGGATAGGGGCAGGAAGGGAAGCGAAGGGGACCTTGCACCAAGACTTACAAAGCACAAAAAGTAATACGCATTCAAGAAGAAATAAAAAATAGAACTAATTCCTACCTTCATCTGAAAATTCGGCCTGGGAAGGCAGCGGGCCGGCCGGAGCAGGAGGCCATTCAGCCTGGGATAGGAGCGGGACGACAATGCACTGGGAGACCAATCGGCCAGGGATGGGGAGGGAGCGATTGAACTGCTGACATCGGAGAACACACAGGCTGCATGAAGCAAACTCACCGGACAGGCTGCAATAGGCTGCAGCAAGGGCAAAACACAAACAGCTACTTCAACAGCGGGCCGGCCGGTGCAGGAGGCCAGTCGGCCTGGGGTAGGGGTGGGACGACCAGGAGACCAATCGGCCAGGGGTAGGAGCAGGACGACTGTGAGACCACTCGGCCGGGGATAGGGGCGGGAGTTGCCGCTATCGAAGAACACACAGGCTGCAGGAAGCAAACTCAACGGACAGGCGGGGGGGGAGGATGTGGTGGGAGATGGAGGAGGAGGGAGAGAGGTCACATGACTCAAGGGGGTTGGGATAGAGGACAAAAGACCTTTGGTGCGGTCCATATACATACCTTGCAGGGAGAGAGAGAGACACAGAACTGCAAACCTGTGCTCAGCTGTGCTGCCTGCTTTCCAGCCATTTTGACCTTCTTTGAAAGTTTAACTTTAACTATAGGGGCAATAATATCAATGCCATACCTTGTGCGAGCGTTCTGCATCATTGTGCTACATAGGAGACAATTGATTAGAGCTCATCACATCAGGAACATCAGAGCCCGTAGGCTGCTGGGCAGGAGGCCTTACCCACCTCGCCAATTTCGAGTCAGGACCTGAGTGATGCAGATTGTGTCAGAAGGCTGCGTTTCCACAGAGAAGTTGTCCGTGAGATCTGTGAGTTGCTGAGATCAGACTTACAGCCAAGAAGTGGCAGGTGGACTGCTTTGTCAGTTGAAGTGAAGGTTACAGCTGCACTTTCCTTCTATGCCTTGGGATCATTTCAAGCTACAACTGGAGATGTGTGCGCCATCTCTCAACATGCAATACATGTCTCCATTCGTCAGGTCACGGCTGCACTGTATGCGCAGAGGAATGACTTCATCAAGTTCCCGATGACCGCCCAAGCAATCCATGACAGGACTGTGGTATTCTCAAGGATTGCTGGCTTCCCAAAGGTACAGAGCTGCATTGATTGTACCCACGTCGCCTTGCGAGCACCTTTGGAGGATGCCGAGCTATTCAGGAATATAAAAGGCTTCCATAATAAGAACATAAGAATTAGGAACAGGAGTAGGCCTTCTAGCCCCTCGAGCCTGATCCGCCATTCAACAAGATCATGGTTGATCTGGCTGTGGACTCAGCTCCACTTACCTGCCCGCTCCCCATAACCCTTATATCCCTTATTGGTTAAAAATCTATCTATCTGTGATTTGAATACATTCAATGAGCTAGCCTCAATTGCTTCCCTGGGCAGAGAATTCCACAGATTCACAACCCTCTGGGAGAAGAAATTCCTTCTCAACTCAGTTTTAAATTGGCTCCCCCATATTTTGAGGCTGTGTCCCCTAGTTCTAGTCTCCCCGACCAGTGGAAACAACCTCTCTGCCTCTATCTTGTCTATCCCTTTCATTATTTTAAATGTTTCTATAAGATCATCCCTCATCCTTCTGAACTCCAACGAGTAAAGACCCAGTCTACTCAATCTATCATCATAAGGTAACCCCTTCATCTCCGGAATCAGCCTAGTGAATCGTCTCTGTACCCCCTCCAAAGCTAGTATATCCTTCCTTAAGTAAGGTGACCAAAACTGCACGCAGTACTCCAGGTGCGGCCTCACCAATACCCTGTACAGTTGCAGCAGGACCTCCCTGCTTTTGTCATCCATCCCTCTCGCAATGAAGGCCAACATTCCATTCGCCTTCCTGATTACCTGCTGCACCTGCAAAATAATGTTTTGGGATTCATGCACAAGGACCCCCAGGTCCCTCTGCACCGCAGCATGTTGTAATTTCTCCCCATTCAAATAATATTTCCTTTTACTGTTTTCTTTTCCAAGGTGGATGACCTCACACTTTCCGACATTGTATTCCATCTGCCAAACCTTAGCCCATTCGCTTAACCGATCTAAATCTCTTTGCAGCCTCTCTGTGTCCTCCACACAACCCGCTTTCCCACTAATCTTTGTATCACCTGCAAATTTTGTTACGCTACACTCTGTCCTCTCTTCCAGGTCATCTATGTATATTGTAAACAGTTGTGGTCCCAGCACCGATCCCTGTGACACACCACTAACCACCGATTTCCAACCCAAAAAGGACCCATTTACCCCGACTCTCTGCTTTCTGTTAGCCAGCCAATTCTCGATCCATGCTAATACATTTCCTCTGACTCCGCGTACCTTTATCTTCTGTAGTAACCTTTTGTGTGGCACCTTATCGAATGCCATTTGGAAATCTAAATACAGCACATCCATCGGTACACCTCTATCCACCGTGCTCGTTATATCCTCAAAGAATTCAAGTAAATTAGTTAAACATGATTTCCCCTTCATGAATCCATGTTGCGTCTGCTTGATTGCACTATTCCTATCTAGATGTCCCGCTATTTCTTCCTTAATGATAGCTTCAAGCATTTTCCCCACTACAGATGTTAAACTAACCGGCCTATAGTTACCTGCCTTTTGTCTGCCCCCTTTTTTAAACAGAGGCGTTACATTAGCTGCTTTCCAATCCGCTGGTAGCTCCCCAGAGTCCAGAGAATTTTGGTAGATTATAACGAATGCATCTGCTATAACTTCCGCCATCTCTTTTAATACCCTGGGATGCATTTCTTCTTGACCAGGGGACTTGTCTACCTTGAGATCCATTAGCCTGTCCAACACTACCCCACTAGTGATAGTGATTGTCTCAAGATCCTCCCTTCCCACATTCCCGTGACCAGCAATTTTTGGCATGGTTTTTGTGTCTTCCACTGTGAAGACCGAAGCAAAATAATTGTTTAAGGTCTCAGCCATTTCCACATTTCCCATTATTAAATCCCCCTTCTCATCTTCTAAGGGACCAACATTTACGTTAGTCACTCTTTTCCGTTTTATATATCGGTAAAAGCTTTTACTGTCTGTTTTTATGTTTTGCGCATGTTTACTTTCGTAATCTATCTTTCCTTTCT
Source organism: Pristiophorus japonicus (assembly GCF_044704955.1). Classification (NCBI taxonomy): domain Eukaryota; kingdom Metazoa; phylum Chordata; class Chondrichthyes; family Pristiophoridae; genus Pristiophorus; species Pristiophorus japonicus. The sequence continues at coordinate 388,703,605 of NC_091977.1, forward strand.
TTATTGCATTCTTAGTCATTCTTTGCTGTCGTTTAAAATTTTCCCAATCTTCTAGTTTCCCACTAACCTTGACCACCTTATATGCATTGGTTTTTAATTTGATACTCTCCTTTATTTCTTTGGTTATCCACGGCTGGTTATCCCTTCTCTTACCGCCCTTCTTTTTCACTGGAATATATTTTTGTTGAGCACTATGAAAGCTCCTTAAAAGTCCTCCATTGTTCCTCAATTGTGCCACCGTTTAGTCTGTGTTCCCAGTCTACTTTAGCCAACTCCGGCCTCATCCCACTGTAGTCCCCTTTGTTTAAGCATAGTACGCTCGTTTCTGACACAACTTCCTCACCCTCAATCTGTATTACAAATTCAACCATACTGTGATCACTCATTCCGAGAGGATCTTTTACTCGGAGATCGTTTATTATTCCTGTCTCATTACACAGGACCAGATCGAAGATAGCTTGCTCCCTTGTAGGTTCTGTAACATACTGTTATAAGAAACAATCCCGTATGCATTCTATGAATTTCTCCTCAAGGCTACCCCGTGCGATTTGAATTGACCAATCGATATGTAGGTTAAAATCCCCCATAATTACTGCCGTTCCTTTTTCACATGCCTCCATTATTCCCTTAATTATAGTCCGCCCCACCATGAGATTATTATTTGGGGACCTATAAACTTCGCCCACCAGTGACTTTTTCCCCTTACTATCTCTAATCTCCACCCACAATGATTCAACATTTTGTTCATTAGAGCCAATATCATCTCTCACAACTACCCTGATATCATCCTTTATTAACAGAGCTACCCCACCTCCTTTCCCTTCTTGTCTATCTTTCCGAATCGTCAGATACCCCTGTATGTTTAATTCCCAGTCTTGGCCACCCTGCAACCACGTTTCAGTAATGGCCACCAAATCATACCCATTTGTAATGATTTGTGCCGTCAACTCATTTACTTTGTTTCGAATGCTGCATGCGTTTAGGTAGAGTGTTTTAATACACTCCGTGAATGTGCAGCTCATGTGTGACAACATGCATCGCATCATGTCAGTCGATGCAAGAGACCCTGGCAGCACCCATGATGCATTCATCCTATGTGACAGCATTATATCTGCCATATTTGAGCAGCAGCCAGAAGGGCAGAGCTGGCTACTGGGAGTTAAAGGGTACGGCCTTGCCACCTGGCTCTTGAAACCCCTACGCGTATCCCGGACGGAAGCTGAACATCAATACAACATGTCGCACATCACGACATGCAGCATCGTAGAGAGGACCATTGGCATCTTGAAACAACGTTTCCGATGCCTGGACCATTCCGGAGGCTACTTGCAATATTCCCCTGAGATTGTCGGTCAGTTCATTGTTGTGTGCTGCATGCTGCATAACTTAGCGATCATGAGGCAGCAGCAGCTGATAATGGAAGAAGAAGAACCACCTGCAGTGAGAGTGGGCTGATGAGAATGATTTGGAAGATGCAGGTGAGGAGCACAGGAGGAGGTGGAGGAGGATAATGATGAGGATGAGGAAACCATGTAAGTGCCTGAGGCTGGAGCACAACATCGGAGGAGGATGCTCCTTTAAAGATTGCTCGAGCCTTGCGCCAGCAGCTCCTCTGTGAATGCTTTAGTGATGCCTGAGGGCTCTGCGACAACTATTCCACCTGGACATGTTTATTTTTTGGAGCTGTTCCTAAATGTTGTGTTGTGTTAATGGAACATGATTCAGTTTTAATGTAAAATATATTTTATTCAAAAGTTTACAATGTACTTAATTTTCGTGTAATAAAATAATTCTTGTATCAAACTTTACTTTAATATGGCTCTTTAAGATCACTTATAAACATTAAGATCACTTATAAACTTATAAAGTTACGTAACTTACAAAAAACTTTCAATTTGAAAACACTTACACTCTAAGATCACTTAAAATCTTTAAGATCACTTATAAAGTTGTAAATTTACATAACTTACAAAAAACTTTCAATTTGAAAACAGTTACAACAGTAACATCAACAACAACAACAACAACAACAGCAGCAAAGAAAGGCTGCACCCATCTCTCATCCCCATCTCGGTGAATGTGCACTTCTTCATGTAGCGGGGGCAGGGGGGGGGGGGGTGGTGGCTGGGAGGGGGGGGGGTGTCAAGGTGTTAATGTGGAAGGCCCGGCTTGGGTTTCTTCAGAGGCTGGTGCGGTGATTGCAGTAGGAGTGGCAGTTGGTTCTGTCAGTGGCGCATGGTCTGGGAGTGTTCCCTTATTGCAGCAGCTAACTCACACATTCCCTCCCTGATGGCCTGTGTCATTGCCAGTGTCATCCTTTCCACTACCTCTGACATTCCCTCCCTCATGGACACTATTCCCTCACTGATGTTCCCAGACATCGTTTCCATTTCCTGTGCGATTACTGTTACTTCTCCCGACAGTCCCGCTGCCTCATCACTCACCCCACTGATGGTGTCCACGAGTGATCGGGTAAGGCCAATGCTTACCCCATTCAATGCCATGATCTGAACCACATCTGTTGCATCCTGCATCTCAGGAGAGCCTGGTCGATTTCGCCTTACCCTCACTTTGGGTCTGCCTCGCGGCACGCCAGGGGGAGGCGCAGGCTAGGACGTTGGGGCCCTGGTTGTTCCATGCTGCGTCCCACCACCACTGGGAGGCGCAGGCAGGGACGGTGGGGCCCTGGGTGTTCCATGCTGCATCCCACCACCACTGGGACCCGCAACCTCAGACGGTAGGGCCCTGGGTGTTCCATGTGCATCCCACCACCACTGGGACCCGCAACCTCGGATGCTGTGAAACTATGGAATGCCACATCAGAACTGAAACCACTAATTATGGACTGGCTGAAACTAAGGAATGCCACACCAGAACTCATGGAAGGGGCTGCCAACGTCAAGTCCATTAACGTGGCCTCATCCATATTCAGTACAACATTGTCCCCTTCGTCTATCTCCATCCCCCCCCCTTCTCCCCCCGCTCCCCCCCCCTCCCCCACCCCCGATGTTGGTCTGCAGCGTTAGGCTCGTCCGCATCTGAATCTTCTTCTGGATCTTCACGATTAGCATCAGGTTGTACAAAATATAACAGAACAGTCAAATGGTTAGTAGCAGAGGAGTGGGCAGGATGGGTGGCATGAGTAGGCTCACACATAGCAGGCCAGGCAGCAGGTTGATTTGAAGGGCCACGATGAATTTTCAGGACTTACCCTCTCCCTCGTGTGTGGACCCAGCTTGTGCAGTACTGATTGTTTTTCTCCAGGTAGGACCCATCAAAGCAGCGACCCTCTCATCTAAGGGTGTCAGTAGGTGCAGATTTGGTGGGCTTCCACCCTGTTTGAGTTCTTTCCCTTTTGTTGTGGGACAATTTCTTCTGCAAAGATGAAAATGCAACTTTTTAGAGAAGGTGTCTTTCTGCTGGGTGGGACATATACAGCTGGTCAAATTTACAATTTCAATTGCATTGAATAAATGAAAATATTATTTACACTAACTACTTGTCCAAGGTCCAACCATTTCTTTTTACACTGGCTTCCATATCTCTGGGTGTTCACCATTGCACAGAAATCTTCTGCAACTTGGTTCCAGCGTTTCTTCATTTCTTTGGGTGACATTTTTGTGTGACCTCTGCTGGTATCCAGCTCCTGCCATCTCTTCTCAATGACATTAACTAGTATCTCCGCTTTGTCATGCAAGAAATTCTCCCTTCTTGGTGCACGTTGTTGCATTGCTGTATTGACACTCACAGCACTTTTCCAATGCTCTTAGACACACAGTGATTTTCCAAACACACAGTCCTTATTTTGCAGCAATGATTTTCAGAAATACAACACTTCTTCTGGCACTTTTGCAGGCATGCAGCACTGATATTAACACACCGAGCACTACTTCTTGATTCAAGCAGTTAATTTCGTTCTACAGCACTCCTTCTGGCACCAAAACTCAAGCAGCTATGTATCCCTTTAAAAATGGCTGATTGCCAAATTTCGGCGCTACTGCGCATGCGCGGACATCGCGACCTGACTCCAATGCACATGTGCAGACGTCCCGACACTGTTTTCAGCGCAGGACGCTGGCTCCGACCCCAACTTGACTGGCCATGCTGACCGAGGAAAGGCCGGACAGCGGCCAAAGTGGGGAGCGATTTTTTTGGCGCATTTATCAAAGGAGAAAAGCGGCGCATCTCTGGTAAGTGAACCGAAAAAAGGCCTGGGCCAAATTTGAGCCCACTGAGAGATGATCTTATCGAAATGTATAAGATTATGAGGGGCTTGACAAGGTGGATACAGAGAGGATGTTGCCACTGATAGGGGAGACTAGAACCAGAGGACATAAACTTAGAATGAGGGGCTGCCCATTTAACACTGAGATGAGGAGGAATTTCTTCTCAGAGGGTTGTAAATCTGTGGAATTCCGTTCCTTAGAGAGCTGTGGAAGCCGGAAGATTGAATAAATTTAAGACAGCGATAGACAGTTTCTTAATCGATAAGAGATTAAGAGGTTAATGGGAGCGGGCGGGGAAGTGGGCCTGAGTCCATGATCGTATCAGCCATGATCGTGTTAAATGGCGGAGCAGGCTCGAGGGGCCATTTGGCCTACTCCTGCTCCTATTTCTTATGTTCTTAAGTTCTTATGTTCTTATGTAACCAGACTTTGCAGCTCAAGACCCCATTTTGGTCATCTTTAGCGCTAATCTACTAATCTCAGACAACTGCATCATAAGAACAGAATTTGACTTAGTCAGTCATTGAAAATCACTGGCCCTGATGTTATACCCTATATGGCATATACACCCCCATTGTTATAAAACATTGCAGCCTCTGACTCTGTGAGCAAATCCACAATAGATCTGCTGTTAATTTATTAGAAAGACCGCATATATCTTGTGCTTTCATCCTTCCTGTAACAGTTATAAAGATTCATTTATAAAGGCTACAAATATTTTGCAGTCAATTGGGTGCTATTAAAATTTATTCCACATCAAACAAATTCCCTCACACTGATTAGTGTAAAGGAAATTTATATACTGGAATTCACTCATGTCAATTTGTTGGAAAAACAAAAAAATACACAAGCAAACTAATCAAATTACTGGAAAAAACTTCCAAATCTTTTCATCCACTATTTTTTCACAGTAACTGAAATTGCTAACACCCAAACTGAATAAAAACATGTCAACATGATTAAACTTACCTATTAGAGGTTTATTTCTGACTTTTCATTACTGGCTAGCTTGCTAGGGCTGCATTTCAGAAAATAGGGTATGTGCTGTGCGTAATTTTTTGACCATTTAAATTGGTGACTGCAAAAATAAGTTAATTTTGATCCATAGCTCTTCAAGGGCTAATGACATGCACTATTTAGCTCCCCTCCCCAAAGTTTGGCGAGCTCTTATCAAGTTCATACCTGGTACTTGCCTTGCATATTAAATAAAGGCTTGCCCCAGAAGATCTGTTGTGGTCAGCTCTTCTTGATTCATATAAGCAAGACTTGCGGTGTTCTCGTCCCATTGCCTCAGAACCCTTTTTTGTCGACCATTCGTATCCCCTTTAAAGTCAGATTTTCACTGGCCTGACAATTATTTTGTATTGATCTGAAATAAACCAGAAAACCCCCTGTGGGATATCACTCAATTATATTAAGCTTAAAAAATGAGTACTGTACCAAAGATAATATTTTAGTGGATTTATTTAATTTTGTACTAAAAGTGCCTTGAATGCATATTGTTGAGATTTTCTTAGGATAAATTCTGAAAAACAGAATTTCAGGACTTTTTGTGTGCAAAGGTCATGACGCAGAAGGAATCCAGACAATCTGCTGTTCTATTTTCTACATTTGTCCAAGCATTAAAGGTCAGTTTGTACAAATATTATTTAGTGTTAAAATTGGTCTCTCAATTCTTCTTTGACCTTCAACTGAAGGTAATTAAGAACTTTATTTGACCTTTGAGGTAAAAATGAAAAAACACAGTCAAGTCTAGAAATTAATTGGTTGCAATCCACAAAATTGGGTGAGGCATCAAAAGGACTCCTGCTCAGCTTTACAAAGGAGTTGCCTGCAGTTGCTCTGTTGAATGGAGCAACATATTTGGAAGTGTACTATGTGCAACGAGAGCAACATGCAGACTTTGGGCTAAAATTTTGGGTGCGCCCCGTTTGGGGGCGGTAACACTCATGAGGTGTGAGACTTTGCGTCAGGTGCAGAGTCTCGTCTCTCACAAGAAATTGGGATTATCGCCCCCGAAAGGAAGTGGAGTGCTAAATCAAGCACTCCACTTCCTTTCTGGGGTGAAGTGGGGCGGACGCCTCGAGAGTGGGGCACACTAAAGCGATGAATTAAAAGGAAGGGCCTAAGTTGCGTACTCTGCAGGAAAATAAGAGTCCTATTCATCATCGTCATAGGCAGTCCCCCGAAATTGAGGAAGTCTTGCTTCCACCCTAAAAGTGAGTTCTCAGGTGACTGAACAGTCCAATACGGAATTTACAGTGTCTGTCACAGGTGGGACAGACAGTGGTTGAAGGGAAGGGTGGGTGGGTAGTCTGGTTTTCCACATGCTCCTTCCGCTGTCTGCGTTTGGTTTCTGCATGCTCTCAGCGATGAGACTCGAGGTACTCAGCACCCACCCGCATGCTCTTCCTCCACTTAGGGCGGTCTTTGGCCAGGGATTCCCAGGTGCCGGTGGGGATGTTGCACTTTATCAAGGAGGCTTTGAGGGTGTCCTTGAAACGTTTCCCTCTGCCCACCTGGGGTTTGCTTGCTGTGTAGGAGTTCCGAGTAGAACGCTTGGTTTGGGAGTCTCGTGTCGGGCATGCAGACAATGTGGCCCACCCAACGAAGCTGGTCGAGTGTGACAAGATAAACAGCATGCAAATTAATTTGTAAAAGCCTGCCCAAAGAAGGGAGGTGGTCAGGTCATAGAGGTGCTGCTTAGGGTGCTCAGTCACTTGCTAACATCCTTATAAATGTGCTTTGTGAGTAGTCTTAGTTTGTAAACAATCAATCAGCAAATATCCAGAACAGAGGGTGGGCATCCTGAAGCAATTGTAGTTTGAAAAGATGGTCATTACCTTTTTTGAGTAACAATCTGTAAAGGACAGTGGAAAAGATGAGTTTGGAATGTCGCACCACCACCATGCAATTATCTTCCATTTATTATGGTCGTTTGTACAGTGACACCTTGTCCAAATCCTCACAGCAAATCCTCAAAATAAATGCAATTAAACATTTTTTTGGACTTACATGCTTGGAAGCCACTGTGTTGGGAATGCATTGTATATCTTAATCCTTTCCTCTTCCTTCTGGTTCGATAAGAATGCCAGAGGAAGTGGCAACACCACTCTAGGAACTTAACAGCAGATGGTACCATGCACTCAACCTATCCAAGCGCCAGGTCAGATAATTGCACTCTGGAGAAGGTAATTGGTGAGTACTAGGAAGGAACCAGTTTAATCACATCACAAGTGAGAAAGAGCAAGTGGGAATGGCAGGAGAAAACAAAGAAAGACGTGGCCAGGTCTTGAGTCCATGGTGTATGTCAATTGTATGGATGAGGGATTTATACTGGGCATTCATTCGGTTTTCATGCAGGAGCAAAAGGCTTTTTATAACATCCAATGGGATGGATTTTCTCCTCCTGGCCCTCTTTGTTTTCGCCTTGGAGGGGCGGCAATGGCAGCGGTGAGCTCTTCTAGGCGGGTGGCCAGCTTCCAGCGCTCCATCGAGGTAAAAGGTTTGTCGTTCTCCCCAGGCCTCTCTTAGAACGCTCCGAGGTCGGCTCTTTAGCTAGGGATTTTCATATGCTAAGCCAGCTTAGCGCCCGACGAGAGGTGTGCAAAAGCTCCCTTAGCGCTCCACCCCACACTCAGGGCACAGCTGCCCAATTTTGCTGACTGAGGCGCCAACCTTTGTGAGTCCCAAGGTAGTTAGGGAACAGACACAGAATAATGTTCTATCATTAAAGCTATGACTGATGTAATTGAGATCTTGGACACTGAGGAGAAATTTGCAAAGAGTAGTGTTGCCGGCTTTGCCCACACCATAGATACTATACTGATTGCTCTTATGTAACCCACTGGTCATCTAGGTGAGGTGTCTAGCCCAAGCAATGTGGCTGGGGAACGATCAAATGAGACAGTTTCCTTTCAAGGTGACCGCACATCCTTCCACAGCAAGCAGGACTCTCAACGGATTGAGGAATTCCCTGAGAATGTGCAGGTGCTGGTAGACAATACATTGCCGCATGTAGCTCCAGCTGTTGCAAAGATATCTCACAACTTCGCACCCAGAGCTTCAATGCCATGATCGTACCATGAGGCTGGCATGACCCAATCTCAGCCTGCCACCACAGTCACTTCTCTCACGCAGGAAGCACATAGACACAGCCTAGGGTCAAGAAGTATGACAATTACATTGTACTGAGTATCACAGGGAAGCACTGGCATAGGGCCTAGATCACATTAGCAATGTAAATATGAACATTAATGTTTTAGAAATATTATGCCTGCATTCATTTCCTATCAAATCTTTCCATTATAAATGTCCAATTTTAGAATGGAAACTACCTACATAAACTTGTCATGGTGTAATTATATTATATCCTCCTGCCAGTGATTGCGAAGTAGTGGTTCAGTTTTGCATCTCCCAGTTCCTCAGTGCCTGACTCCTAAATTGCTGCACATATTCCTACTTCAGCATATATAATATAAAATCAAAGTACTCTATAAAAATAAGGCTAGAATGTAAGACTTCAGAAAGTTCACTGCATATGATGGTCCAATTATCACCTCCCCTCTCACTTCATTTCACCTGAAGACGAAACTTGGAGCTAGACTTTCCACTTTTGTGCAAATCGGCCAAAAATAGGTATTATTTACAATGTGGGTAGTAAACATGGGCTTTGAGATCGCCGGATTATCGCCCATTTCCAAAACCCTAACTTTCCAATTTTTAAAATGGGCGTTACCGCGAGTGATCTGAAATGGGCGTTAGTGGTAAAATTTTTTGACCTTCTGCCGTAAAGTGTTGCCGACCATAGCAATGGCATGGCAACGCTCAATTTCCGCATTTCAGGAGGTCAGGGGTCATCAGTACATGCGCAGAAGAGGAGACAGGGAGAGAGGGAGCAGAGAGGGACTGAAAGCGTGTGTGGGTGTGGTGGGAGGCAGGAGCGAGATTCACCAGCAGCAAAAAGCCTACGAAGCACCAAGAAGGTAGTTGTCCAACAAATAATATATAACATGGAAGGGATGGAGAAGGCCTTGGAGCTGATAGCCAGGAACACTGGTGGCAGAGGGCTCCCAGTGGTCCCGGAGCATGGCACTGCACCCAAAGGTGTCGCACCCCCATTGCCAACGACACATGAGAGCCAGGAGGAAGATCTTGCTTCTGGCTCGGAGCACGTTCCCACCTCGGGACCGTCCTCTCCTGTATCCGTCCAAGCAGTGGTTCTGCCGTCATCCCCCACCCCCAGTGAAGCAGTGCCTGAGGAGCTCCTCGGTCAGGCGGCTTGGAGTCAGGAGGGGAAGGGGAAGGTGTAGAGGTGGGGAGGAGAAGCGTGGGGTGGGGGGGGAAGGAAAGTGGGGTGCATGGCCGCAGGTGTCTGGGGCATATTTTTAGGTTGTTGATGCTATTTTGGTGGGAGGGTCGGGGCAAAGGGGAGGGGGCTACCTTGTTGGTTTGCATTTGTGTTCTGTTTTGCTGAAAATGGGGACTATTGTAAGGATGTAAATGTGATAAATTTGTTGTGGGGTGGGGCGGGGGTGGGGTGGGGTGTTTTTTATAGTTATATATGATTTCAGACAAATAGTCGGATTAAATGCTTTTTATTTAACATAACCTTGTTGTGCATTGTGTCAGATAGCTGCAGTGTTACACACTGGTGATTCCTTAACATGAAAGGGTATAATGACACTTAACTTGAATCAAATTAAACTTTAACTGTCACCAAGGTGAGGCACACCATTAATGTATGACCTGCACACCCAGCAGTGTTGCAGCTTTGTTAATAACAACAACGTTCTTTCAGGCAAAGCGCTCATTTATGAGTTGCTGATGTAAGAGTCTTGCAGCTATGAAACCCCCACGGGCCCTTTCCTGCGGTCTAGAGGAGGGCGGGAGCATGGCTTCAGCGTCAGCCTGATTGTCTGGCCCGAGGTCAGCGTCCACCTCCTCGTCTTCCTCTTCCTCTCTCTCCTGAGGTGGACCGTCAGACCCTTCTGGCAATTCTTGTCCCCTGATAGCCAAGTTGTGCAGCATGGAGCACACCACCATGAATTGAGCTACCTGCTCAGGGTGGTATTGGAGCTCACCTCCTAAGTGGTCCATGCATCTAAAGCACTGCTTAAGCACTCCAATGGTTTTCTCGACGATATTGCGAGTGGATCTGTGGCTCTCGTTGTATCGCTTCTCGTCTTCGGTGTGGGTGTCACACAGTGGGGTCATCAGCCAGGTGGCGAGGCCATATCCTTTGTCACCAAGCATCCAGCATTAACCTTGTGGCTGATTGGTAAACATGTCAGATACAGTGCTCTCACGCAGGATGTGAGCATCGTGGATGCTGCCCGGAAATTTAGCATTCACTGCCATAATAGTTTGCTGGTGGTCGACATTGAGTTGCACATTCAGGGAGTGGAATCCTTTGCGGTTCCTAAAAACCTCTGCATCCTGAAAAGGCGCCCGCATCGCGATATGCGTACAGTCTATTGTTCCCTGCACCTTGGGGAAGTTAGAATCCTAAAGCCCTCTCGGCCTGAGCCTCCCTGGTCATAGGGAAGCTGATAAAGTCCATCCTGCCATCCTGTGTGCGTAAAGGGCTTTAGTGACCTGTCTAATGCAGCAATGTGTGGCATGCTGAGATATAGTGCTAATGTAGTGCCAGCTGCGGCCTGAAAGGAACCTGACGCGTAGAATGAAAGTGCTGTGGTGACCTTGACCTCGGCGGACAGTGCGGTCCTGATGGTGCTGGCAGGCTGCATATCTCCCCCGATGAGCTGGCATATCTCACTGATAATCTCTTTGTGGAAGCGCAGTCTCCTAAGGCAGGTGGTGTCGAACAAGTTGAGGTAAGACTGCTTCTCCCTGTAAGTGCGGGGGGTGTAACGTCTGGTCCTCCTCATCAGTCTGGCACGTCTTACATTGGACACATAATGCTGTCATATGTACCTTCTGCCATCTCGAGTCTGCAGCATGTGCATGGTCATCAAGGCAGGCTGAGAAATGACAGGCCCCATTCCAATAGCTATCAGTATTACACCGATTGTTCACAAACAATAAATGTCCCCACTAAGACACCTAAAGTAAATTCCAATCATCCACAGTATGATAAGATGTTTGTTCAGATGTTCACATCATCTGAAAAGACCTGCAGAGTACATCCAAACTCCCCCAAAGTTGAAGCAGAGCAGCCTTTTATATAAATCGACCTGCGATTTAGAAAATAGCGTCCATACCGCTGTGATTAGTTTAGGTCAGTTCAACTTTTTCACAGCGGTTTTTTTGGGCGAACAATATTGTCAGCGAGATGTGTGTGTGATGCTGAAAGTAACGCTGGCCGATTTCCTGGGCATTAGTTTTGGCAAATGTGATCTTTACAACAAAAAACAGTGGCTGGGCGGTATTATTAAATCTCTGCGTTAATTGTGGCCGAAAGTAACGCTGGGCGATATTATGGGCTTTGTTTTCGCCGATTCTGATCTTTCCACCCCAAAAAGGTGGGCGGACGGTATTATTTTTTATCGGCGATAAGTAACCGAGAAATGGGTGTTACTTTCCATTTTGTGGCTAAATGGGCGATATATGGGCATTACACCTCACTTCAGCGTTAAAATGGATGTTAAGTGGGCAGTATGCTTGCAAAAATAATGGAACATCTAGCCCTTGGTCTTGATTCCCTGTGAGTAATGCTGAGAGAGATCGACTACTCATTAAATAAAAATAGATCTTTTCAATTCTTTTTTAAATGGCAGTATTTGTTGGCTAGGGTTGTGGAAGATAATAGTGTCGATTTTTGCATGGAACATACATAAGCTGGATGGTGGGCTGGGAGGCCCAATCAGTTTACATGGGTGTGTCTCATTTAAATACAATAAATGAGATGCCAGTGCTTGTTACGCTCTTTATAGGCAGCTCACCATTTGGGAGGGCACTTTTCAAAGGTGGTCTATGGAGAGTGAGTTCTAACTTAGAATTACACAGAATTTACAGTACAGGAGCAGGCCATTCAGCCCAGCACGTCTATACCGATGTTTATCCTCCGCGTGAGTCTCCTCCCACCTTACTTCATCTCACCTATCAACATATATCCTTCTATTCCTTTCTTTCTCATTAACTTATCTAGCTTCCCCTAAAATGCATCTATATTGTCACCCAACCACTCCATATGGTAGCGCATTCCACATTCTTAACACTCTTTGAGGAAGGAGGTTTTTCCTGAATTCCTTATTGGATTTATTGAAGCAGCAGGCAGGATGACATTATCTGTGGTCCACTAATTCTCCAATGCAGCCATGGAGCAAGCGAGAAACTGGAAGGAAGTCCTCTTTCCCTTCAATAGATGACGGTTGCCTTGTATAATTAACCAGCAGGAATAACGATAGGTTGTTGAGCAGGTCAATTCCAGCAGCATTGTACCAAGGACCTGGCTGAAGTACAAGAAGAAACAACTGTTATGTATTGTCCATGTACATTAAATGTATAGTTACAATGGTGCGCCACAATGGGTAAGGTGGTGGGAGACCCGAAAGTACCTGCGAGACAGAGTATAAAAGGCTGCCCACCACACCTGAAGGGCACTCTGGACTTACACAATAAAGGATCAAGGTCACAGCAGTTATTACAACACCAGACTATGTGGAGTCAGTGATTTGAGTGGTACATACATCACAAATTGGCGACAAGGACACCAACGAGCTCTTCACGCAACTATGGCTACTTTGGGCATGCTAAAGGATTTCACAGAGGGTAATGACTGGGATGCCTTTACGGAAAGGCTCGAGTACTATTTTGTAGCAAACAACCTGACAGGGGACACGAATGCACTGATAGAGAAGTGTAAGGCAATATTGCTGTCCAGTTGTGGTGATGAGGTTTACTGTTTCATCAGGGATTTGCTGGCACCCACGAGCGCCAAGGACAAGTCATATGAGAAGCTGATTGAACTCATTCGTAACCAACTGAAACCGAAGGAGAGCATCCTCACGGCCAAGCACAAATTCTACCACCACTACAGACCTGAGGGCCAGGATGTCACAAAATATGCTGCGGACATCAGGAGACTTACGGCGCCGTACGATTTTGGCACACACCTTAATGAGGCGTTGCGAGACGTCTTTGTTATGGGGATTGGCCATGAGGGACTCCTTCACAAGCTGCTATCTACTGAACCTACAGTCAGCCTGCAGCAGGCCATCAACATCAGCAGGGCATTGATGACCTCGACTTGCAGCACCAAGCAGATGATCCACAGAGTCTCGAACCCGGCAGATACTATTCACAGGATAGCGCCCGTCACGGACAAAACTGCAGAACGTGGCTCTGCCCAGGGCAGAGAACATGCTGGACCTCAGGATCCTGGAACTCAGAGTCTGCCGAGGGGGGCTAATCGAGTAGCACCATGCTGGCGCTACGGAGGAAGCCATGGGGCACACCGGTGCAGGTTTGCGGAGTATACGTGCAATACCTGCCACGTAAAAGGCCACCTTCAGCGTGCGTGCAAAAGAAACACGAATCACCCATATGGCTGAGGAGATGGTGGATGATCTGTTATCCAGCGAGGAGCATTGCGGTTTGGTTCGATGGGCATCCCAGCCCCAGGTAGAAGAAGAGGATGCGTTTGGACTGTATACGTGTACCGGCAATTCGGCCCCAATGATTATGGAAGTCAAGATTAACAGAGTCCCAGTGAGTATGGAAGTGGACACGGGGTCGGGTCAGTCGCTGATGAGTCAGGAAACTTTTGATAAACTGTGGATCAACCCAGCTGCACGATCCAAGCTGGTCCCGGTCACGGCAAAGCTGCGCACCTACACCAAGGAACTGATGCCTGTTCTTGGCAGAGTGGATGTGCAGGTATCTCACGGTGGCGAGATGCACGGTTTACCTTTGTGGATCATTGCAGGTGATGGGCCGACACTACTCGGCAGGAGATGGATGGGGAAGGTCCGTGGGAGCTGGGAAGACTTCATTCCTCCACAGACCGCTGTCCCCCGTGTTCACAGGCAGAGCAAGCCTCCACCTTCGGATCGGATGGCAGCGAAGGAAGCGTGTGTGGGGTTGGGCAGAGCAGCGGTGGCCGTCGACTCCCCCTGCAAAGTCTGAGAGTGAGAAAGAGTCGCTGGAACCAGTAGCAGCGCTGACTAAGCTGGAGAAGAGAGAAAGGCTTCGATGGGCTGCTCCAGCAAGCACCGTCGGCCCGCAGGCAGAGACGGCCGTTCGTGGGGCTTGCAGCAGGAGGATCGGCTGCGGCAGTGAGGAGGTCGGCTCTGGAGGATGTGTGTGTGTGTGGCGACTCCCAGGCAAAAAGGTCAGCTGCGTGGGGTGCTCCAGAGGATGCGGCGGTGCGGGGGCCGGTGCGTTGCGGCTCCCGGGTGCTTTCAGAGTGTGGCGGCTCGAGAGAGAGGGAGGGAGAGCAGGCAGCAGCACAGCAAGCTTAAGATGGTGGCGAGCCTCGTGGCAGCAGAGTTCTGCAGAGAAAGGAAGGCAGGTGCCAGCAGAGCATCTAAAATGGCGGCGCCCAGTCGAAACCTCATGGGAAAAACAAAATGGCGTCTTAAAAGAGAAATGTACCTTGGAGTCTTAAAGGGGCCTTACACCATTGGCAGTCCTCACAAAGAGACTTTTGTAAGGGCAAGAGTGAGTCAAAATGATTACTGTGATTTGTATGATGACGTGATTTATGACAAGAGTTAATATTTTGATGCTAAAATGATTACTGTGATTAAAATGATTGAGATGATTGGTGAAAAGAGTTAATATCACAATGCACAGTTAAAAGGATTAATGCGATTTCTGATTTTATGTGATTTATGCAATTGTTCAGCGGCTGCAGACAAGCCGCAAAGGCAACTATTTTCTGAGAACAGAGGCAATGCACTAGTTGCCATACCTTGTCTCAGAGCAGCCCATTACCTCGGGCAAAAAGGGGCTGTATGCCGCCACCATACCTCACCCAGTGAAGCTGGGATTTAATAACTATTCAGTGTACCTGCAACCTTTTGATATAACTCTTCAACGCATACAAATGTACTTTCTATGTGTACCTGCTTTCCACTGGAGATTATGTTTGTGTACTTGTATCACCCATGTAAGGACTGCAAATACCACATGCTTGCACTGGATCGCAAGCATAATCTCTACATGGGGGGGAAGAGGGAAGTGGATGGTCATGGACTCACACTCACAAATCAACCAGGACGAACAAGGCCGAGGTTACCGGCAATTTGCTTTTGGAACTGGGTGCAGTGAGATGTTATGTATTGTACATGTACATTAAATGTATAGTTACAATGGTGCGCCACAAGGGGCACTGTGGTGGGAGACCCGAAAGTACCTGCGAGACAGAGTGTAAAAGGCTACCCACCACACCTGAAGGGCATTCTGGAGTTACACAATAAAGGACCAAGGTCACAGCAGTTACTACAACACCAGACTGTGTGGAGTCAGTGATTTGAGTGCTACATATATCACAACAACAACCTCACCAGGGCTGCCAGGATAAGACTCCCCTTCACCACCCTATTTTGTCCCCAGCACTATCAATTCTTCCCTCCCCTGCTTCCCAGGTTTGTCCTCCACTACACATCTTTCTACATGCAACTACACATTCAACACCTGCTACTGCACTCACAACTACTTCCATAATTACTTTTTTAAATTCATTCACAATATGTGGGCATCACTGGCAAGACCAGCATTTATTGCCCATCCATAATTTCCTTTGAGAAGGTGGTGGTGAGTCACCTTCTTGAACTGCTGCTGTCTGTTTGGTGAAGGTACTCCCACAGTGCTGTTAGGTAGGGAGTTCCAGGAATTTTGACCTAGCGACGATGAAAGAAGTGATATATTTTCAAGTCAGGATGGTGTGTGACTTGAAAGGAGCTTGCAGGTGGTGGTGTTCACAAGCACCTGCTGCCTTGGTCCTTCTAGGTGATAGAGGTCACGGGTTTGTGAGGTGCTATCGAAGAAACTTTGGCGACTTGCTGCAGTCTATCTTATTGATGGCGCTGAGACTTTCTTTTGGTGTTAATGGTCATTGTGTGCCATGAATGTTCCTAGCCACTTAACAGCCCAAGCCTGAATGTTGTCAAGGTCTTGCTGCATGTGGGCACGGACTGCTTCATTATCTGAGAAGTTGTGAGTGGAACTGAACACTGTGCAATCATCAGCAAACATCCCCATTTCTGACCTTATTATGGAGGGAAGGTCATTGATGAAGCAGCTGAAGATGGTTGGGCCGAGGACAGTGCCCTGAGGATCTCCTGCAGTGATGGCCTGGAGGTGAGAAGATTGGCCTCCAACCATCTCCCTTTGTGCTAGATATGAGAGTTGCGAGCTTTCCTCCTGATTCCCATTGACTTCAGTTTTACTAGGGCTCCTTGATGCCACACTCGGTCAAATGCTGCCTTGATTTTGAGGGCAATCATTCTCACCTCACCTCTGGAATTCAGCTCTTTTGGCCATGTTACAGTTGTGTATGAATAAAGAGTCTGATCAGATACTGTGAGCTCATAGTAAAGTGTGACCTTAGTCTTTTATTACAGGTCTCCAGAGTGCCTCTCCAGCCTGTGAGGCCTCCTTAAGTACAGGTGCTCCCAAGGCACTATGGGATCAAAAAGTCAATAGTGTAACTATTTACAAGGTGAGTCGATCTGGGGCCTTTCTTTCCCTGGTTGATCGTCTCGGTGCAAATGCTGGTTTTGGTGAGTCGTTTGTTGCGCCCTCGCTGGGCTGCTGTGTAGCTGGCCTTGCTGGGCTGCCTGGTGGGGTGAGTCCTGCTGGGCTGCTGCAGGTGATGGGTTCTGCTTCGTGGTCAACAGCTGTGTCGGTTGCCACTGGTTTGTGTGTTGGGGGGGTCAAAAAAGGTAAGTGGGTTGCTCTGGATAGTCTGTGAATCTGAGTTTGGTTTGGTCCAAGTGTTTCCTGTAGATGAGTCCATTTGAAAGTTTGACCTGAAACACCTTACTCCCTCTTTGGCCACAACAGTGCTGGGAAGCCACTTGGGACCTTGTCCATAGTTCAACACAAATACAGGATCTTGGTTTCAATTTCGCGTGACACATTGCGCTATCATGATATGTACTTTGTTGAAGCTGCCTGCTCTCTACCTGTTCATGTAGATCAGGGTGGACAAATGAGAGCCTTGTCTTAAGTGTCATTTTCATGAGCAGTTCAACGGGTGGAATCCCAGTGAACGAATGGGGTCTTGTGTGGTAACTAAGCAGGACTCGGGATAGGCGAGTCTGCAGTGAGCCTTCAGTTACCCTCTTCAAGCTCTGCTTGATGGTTTGCACTGCTCTCTCTGCCTGACCATTGGATGCTGGTTTGAATGGGGTAGATGTAACATGTTTGATCCCATTGCGGGTCATGAACTCTTTGAACTCAGCACTGGTGAAACACGGCCCGTTGTCGCTCACAAGGACATCAGGCAGGCCGTGCGTGGCAAATATGGCCCGCAGGCTTTCAGTGGTGGCAGCGGACGTGCTTGCCGACATTATCTCACATTCAATCCATTTAGAGTATGCATCCACAACCACTAGGACCATTTTACCCAAAAACGGGCCTGCATAGTCGACATGGACCCTAGACCACGGTTTGGAGGGCCAAGATCATAAACTTAGTGGCGTCTCCCTGGGTGCATTGCTTAACTGTGAACATGTGTTACATTTGTGCACGCAGGACTCTAAGTCTGCATCGATACCAGGCCACCACACGTGGGATCTGACTATCGCTTTCATCATTACAATGCCTGGGTGAGTACTGTGGAGATCACTGATTAAAGTGTCCCTGCCCTCTTTGGGTACCACTACCCGGTTACCCCGCAGAAAGCATTCTGCCTGTATAGATATTTCATCTTTGCGCCGCTGGTACGGTTTTATCTCTTCCTGTATTTCTAATGGGACACTGGACCAGCTCCCGTGAAGCACACAGTTTTTTACGAAGGACAGTAAGGGGTCCTGGCTCGTCCAGGTTCTAATCTGTTGGGCGGTAACGGGTGATTGCTCACTCTCAAATGCTTCCATTACCATAACTAAATCTGCGGGATGTTCCATTTCCACCCATGAGGTGGGCAATGGCAGCCTACTGAGAGCATCAGCACAGTTTTCTGTGCCTGGCCTGTGGCGGATGGCATAGTTGTATGCGGACAATGTGAGCGCCCATCTCTGGATGCGGGCCGATGCATTCGTATTTATCCCCTTATTTTCAGAAAAAAGGGATATCAGTGGCTTCTGGTCAGTTTCCAATTCAAATTTTAGCCCAAACAGATATTGATGCATTTTCTTTACCCCATAAACACACACTAACGCTTTTTAAAAATTATGCTGTCGGCCCTCTCAGCCTTAGACAGACTTCTGGATGCATAAGCAACCGGTTGCAATTTCCCAGATTCATTAGCTTGTTGCAATACACACCCGACACCATATGATAACACATCACATGCTAATACCAAACGCTTACATGGATCATATAACACAAGCAATTTGTTTGAGCATAACAGTTTTCTAGTTTTACAAAGGCATTTTCTTGGCTTTTACCCTATACCCATTCGTCTCCTTTATACAGTAATGCGTGCAGTGGTTCTAACAGTGTGCTGAGACCCGGTAAGAAGATACCAAAATTGTTCAGGAGTCCTAGAAACAACCGCAGCTCCGTCACGTTCTGTGGCCTCGGCGCGTTCTCGATTGCCTCCGTCTTCGAATTGGTGGCCTGATGCCATCCACTACAATTCTTTGCCCCAGGAACTCCACTTCAGGTGGCAGGAAAACGCACTTCGAGCATTTTAACCTGAGCCCCACGCGGTTGAGCCGACTAGAACCTCCTCCAGGTTCTGCAGATGCTCGACTGTGTCCCGACCTGTAACCAAGATGTCGTCCTGGAAGACCACGGTGTGCGGGATCGACTTCAGTAAACTTTCCATGTTTCTCTGGATTATCGCCGTGGCTGATCGAATCCCAAACAGGCATCTGTTGTAAATGAAGAGACCTTTGTGAGTGTTGATGCAGGTGAGGCCCTTCGATGATTCCTCCAGCTCCTGCATCATGTAGGCCGAGTCAAGTCCAGCTTCGTGAGCGTCTTTCCTCCCGCCAGCGTCGCAAAAAGGTCTTCTGCCTTTGGTAGTGGGTATTGATCCTGCAGGGAGAAATGATTGATAGTTACTTTGTAATCACCACAGATTCTGATGGTGGCCTCTCCCTTGAGGACTGGAACAATCGAACTGGCCCACTCATTGAATTCGATCGGCGAAATGATGCCTTCTCGTTGCAGCCGGTCCAGCTCGATCTCCATCCTCTCTCACATCATGTACGGTACTGGTCTCACCTTGTGATGGATGGGTCGCGCCCCCGGACATAGATGGATCTGCACTTTTGCTCCTTGGAACTTCGCGATGCCTGGTTCGAACAGCGAGGGGAACTTATTTAAGGCCTGGGCACACGAAGTGTCATCAATGGACGAGAGCACTCGGACGTCGTCCCAATTCCAATGTATCTTTCCCAGCATGCTCCTGACGAGCAGTGTGGGACCACTGCCTGGTACCACCCAAAGTGGTAGCTTGTGCATCGCTCCATCGTAGGAGACCTTTACAGTAGCACTGCCGATTACGGGAATCAGTTCCTTTGTGTAAGTTCTCAGTTAAGTACAAATGGGATTCAGGACTGGTCTTGAGGACTTGCTGCACCACAATTTATCGAAAGTCTTTTTGTTCATGATGGACTGGCTCGCGCTCGTATCCAGCTCCATTGACACCGGAAGTCCATTTAATTCAACCTTCAGCATTATCAGGGGACACTTTGTGGTAAATATGTGCACCCCATATACCTCTGCCTCCTCAGTCTGAGGCTCTGGTTCATCGTGATCCGCCGTGGATCTGTCCTCCTCTGCAACATGGTGGTTTGCAGGGTTAGCAGCTCGCCTGCACATACGTTGGAGGTGTCCCATTGTTCCACAGCGCTTGTAAATGTATCCTTTGAAGTGGCATGACTGGAAACGATGATCACCCCCATAGCATCAACAAGGTTTTAATGGCCTAGCATTCATCACCCTTGATGGTGGACTCTGAGACATCTGCTGACGTGCAGCTGCAGGCATGTGAGGCCTGCCCTGTACATTGCGATTCGAAAACAACATTACTTTTTTCACAGTATTTGTAGCAGCACTCGTGTGCTGAGAGATTTGCTTAGTATTGTCACTGGTGGCATTGAACATCTGTGCTATCGCTATGGCCTTACTCAAGGTTGGGGCTCTACAGTCAAAAGTTTGCGAAGTATCACTTCATTGCCATTGCCAAGTACAAAGAAGTCCCTGAGCATGTGCTCCAAATATCCTTCAAATTCACAATGTCCTGCAAGGCACCTTATCTCAGCGACATAACTCGCCCCTTCCTGGCCTTCAGACATTTTGTACATGTAGAACCGGTACCTCGCCATCAGAACGCTTTCCTTTGGGTTCAGGTGCTCTCGGACCAGTGTGCACAACTCATCATATGACTTCTCTGTGGGTTTCACTGGAGTAAGCAGATTTTTCATGAGGCCATACGTTGGTGCCCCGCAAACGGTGAGGAGAATCACCCTTTGTTTGGCAGCGTTCGCTTCTCCTTCCAGCTCGTTGGCCACGAAGTATTGGTTGAGTCGCTCCTCGAAGGTTTCCCAATCATCTCCCTCCAAAAATTTCTCCAGGATGCCCGCTGTTCTCTGCATCGCTTGGTTCGTCATCTGTATCTCGGCGCCAGTTGTTGTGTATGAATAAAGAGTCTGACCAGATATGTGAGCTCATAGTAAAGTGTGACCGTAGTCTTTTATTGCAGGTCTCCAGAGTGCCTCTCCAGCCTGTGCGACCTCCTTAAGTACAGGTGCTCCCAAGGGATTGTGGGATCCCTTGGGACTCCAGGGGATGAGTCTTCTGGTGGTTACACAAGGTATTTACAGGTTTACATATTTAACAGTTACGACCAAGGCAGTAATGAGATCAGGTGCCAAGTGGTCCTGGCGAAACCCAAACTGAGCATCGGTGAGCAGGTTATTGGTGCATACGTGCTGTTTGATAGCACTGCTGACGCCACCTTCCATCACTTTGCTATGATTGAGAGTAGACTGATGGAGCAGTAATTGGCTGGATTGGATTTATCTTGCTTTTTGTGGACAGGACATACTTGGGCAGTTTTCTACATTGTCGGGTAGGTGCCAGTGTTATAGCTGTACTGGAACAGCTTGGCCAGAAGCACTTGTCTTGAGCACTACAGTTGGGATTTTGTCAGGGCCCATAGCCTTTGCTGTATTCAGTGCGCTTAGCCATTTCCTGATATCATGTGGAGTGAATCGAATTGGCTGAAGACTGGCTTCTGCAATGGTGGAGACCTCAGGAGGAGATCCAGATGGATCACCACTCGGCACTTCTGGCTGAAGATGGTTGCAAATGCTTCAGCCTTGTCTTTTTCACTTATGTGCAGGGGCTCTGCTATCATTGAGGATGGAGACATTCATGGAGCCTCCTCCTCCCGTCAGTTGTTTAATTGTCCACCACCATTCACGTCTGGATGTGGCTGGACTGCAGAGCTTTGATCTGATCCATTGATTATGGGATTGGTTAGATCTATCTATAACATATTGCTTCCGCTGTTCAACATGCATATAGTTCTCTGTTGTGGCTTTCCCAGGCTGGCACCTCATTTTTAGGTACACCTGGTACTGCTCCTGGCATGCTCTTCTGCATTCCTGATTGAACCAGAGTTGGTCCTCTGGCTTGATGGTAATATGCCGGGCTATGAATTTACAGATTGTGTTGGAATGCAATTCTGCTGCTGCTGATGGCGCAGATGGATGCCTAGTTTTGAGCTGCTAGATCTGTTCTAAATGCAACCCATTTAACATGGTGGTAGTGCCACAGGACACGATGGTGGGTACCTTCAGTGTGAAGGTGGTATTTTGTCTCCATAAGGACTGTATGGTGGTCACTCCTATCAATACTGTCATGGACAGATGCATCTGTGACAGGTAGATTGGTTAGGACGATGTCAAGTAGGTTTTTCCTTCATGTTGATTTTCTCACCACCTGCTGCAGGACCAGTTTGGCAGCTATGTCTTTCAGGACTCGGCGAACTCAGTCAATAATGGTGCTACCGAATTACTCTTAGTGATGGACCTTGAATTTCCCCACTATCCTTCTTCCAAATTGTGTTGGTGGTAAGCAGCAGCAGGTTTCCTTGCCTATGTTTGGCCTGATGCCATGAGACGTCATGGGGTCCGGAGTTGATGCTGAGGACTCCCAGGGCCACTCCCTCCTAACTGTCTGTCCTGTTGGTGGTGATGGAAGAATCTGGGACATTGGCTGAAAGGTATGATTCTGTGAATATGACAGACTTGACTTCTGTGGGACAGCTCTCCCAGTTTTGGCACAAGTATTAATGAAGAGGACTTTGCTGGGTTGACTGGGCTGGCATGCGTGCATACTAAACTTTGTTGTTTCTGAGTCCGATGCCGAGGTTCTATGCTGGGTGGTCCATCCGGTTTTATTCTTTCTTGTAGCGGTTTGATACAATTGAGTGACTTGCTGGAACATTTCAGAATGAGGAACTGATGCTAACAATGTAGTTAGAGACAAAAATGTGTTGGTGCCTTAACTGCGACATTTGATTTCATTTGCATGTCTTTTTGTGACTTGCGTCCTGCCACCTCATTTTTATGTTTAAATGGACAGTAGCAAAACAAAAATTAACTCCAATAAGTGCAGGGGAAGGGCTTAAAGGTGGCAGTTCAGCCTGAGTGGAGAGAATGTGCAGCATATTCTTGGGGCAACAATGTATGGAAATTCTTGAGAAAAACAAGGTTGGTCAGTGGCTGGATGTGTCGATTATGGAAATAGTTCTCGATTGCCGGTTACCACTGTGTGCACAACATCTCTGTTGATGTTGTCATGTTCTTCTTTGTTTTGCTACTGTCCATTTAAACATAAAAATGAGGTGGCAGGACGCAAGTCACAAAAAGACATGCAAATGAAATCAAATGTCGCAGTTAAGGCACCAACACATTTTTGTCTCTAACTACATTGTTAGCATCAGTTCCTCATTCTGAAATGTTCCAGCAAGTCACTCAATTGTATCAAACCGCTACAAGAAAGAATAAAACCGGATGGACCACCCAGCATAGAACCTCGGCATCGGACTCAGAAACAACAAAGTTTAGTATGCATGTGGTACTGAAGCCCATGAACCTTCTCCTCATCCAGCTGCAAGCTCACTCCTCTTTAGATGGCAACATTGTGCTGCATGTAGCAGAGAACGATAACTCTTCAGATTGTGGTTGGATTGTAGAAAAAAACTTTGTATTGGGTTTCTAAATGGGGTCAGCAGTTAGAGCTATAAAGGGTAGCCCTGGTTTCCCCACAGCATTCTCATTTTCTCAGGTCTGTCAAATAATGGAGGCTTCATGAACTGCTGCATAATAAAAGCATCATGTCTACTCCCTGGATAATAGAACCATGGAAGTTTATAGCACAGAAGGAGACCATCATGTCTGTGTTGGCTCTTTGTTAGAACATTCCAAAACTAACCCTACTGCCCATAGTCTTGTATCTCTTTCTGCTTCAAATATTTTTAAAGTTGCAATGGTATCTGCCTTAACCACTTCTGTGGCAAAGTATTATATACTCCAACAAATTTCTGAGTAAATAAAATTCACCTAACCTCTCTCCTCACTCTCTTAGTTTTAAATTGATGAACCTTTATCACTGACTCCCCAACCAGAGGAAACAGTTTATCCCTATTCACCCTATCAAAACCTTTCACAATTTTAAAACAGCTGATAAATCTGCTCTGATCTTTCTTAGCTCCACTGAAAATATTCCCAGTATCTCAAGCATCTCTCGTAACTATAATTACCCATCCTCAGCCTCATCCTGATGATGGGCATCAACATGCAGAATCACACGTCTGTGCGCAAAAATTACCTGCACATTAATGGAGCGGTATCCATTCCTCATCATGTATGCATTCGGCTTGAAGTGCAGAGACCTGATTGTCACATGGGTTCCATCCTTGGACTCTTGCACAGCCTGCCAGACAGTAAAAGTTCTGTGCAACTCCAGTTGGTGTGTTCTTTCCAGTAGGAAAGTGAGAAATGTATTCTGATAAAGGGTCACACACGTGAAAGGGTCACACATCTCTCTCCACAGATGCTGCCTGACCTGCTAAGTATTTAAAGCATTTTTGTTGATATTTCAAATATCTGCAGTATTTTGCCTTTTGTATTGAAGTCGAGATTGTGTTCGGTCTACATGATATGTTAAGTCATCCTCGACTCAGGGGACTGTCTAAGAAGAAGAGATTTTGAGATTCTGGTGATATTGGGGCTAAAATTCCGGCCTCGCCGGGTCCATACGAAACATGTATGGACCTGGCGAGGCCCCGCAAAAGCCGTTTTTCGGCGCATAATGCGCATGCGCCGATAACCAGCTTTTCCGATCTGTCAAGTTTTGGCTTGACAGATCGCACGCATCCTGCAACCAGGACATTTGCGCTGGTGAGATTGGGCTATTTGCCCAGCTCATGCCCAGTGAATGTCCTTAAACTCTTGCGCCTGGTAAAAGCAGACGCATAGCCTACCTTTACCAGCGTAAGAGTTTTAAAACACATAAAAATAAAAATTAAACATACATTTTTATGTTAAAAATCCTGTCCACTAAGGTAAGTTTATTTAAGCCCTATTAAAACACTTTAATAGGGGAGGAGGTGGGTGGGGTGGGGGAGGGGGAGAAGGGGGGAGAGAGGGGGAGAAGAGGGGGAGAAGGATGGGAGAGGGGGAGCAGGGAGAGAGGAGGGAGGGAGGGAGGGAGGGAAGGAGGGAAGGAGAGAGGAGGGAGGGAGGGAAGGGATGGAGAGAGGAGGGAGGGAAGGAGAGAGGAGGGAGGGAGGGAAGGAGAGAGGAGGGAGGGAGGGAAGGAGAGAGGAGGGAGGGAGGGAAGGAGAGAGGAGAGAGGGAGGGAAGGAGAGAGGAGGGAGGGAGAGAAGGAGAGAGGAGGGAGGGAGGGAAGGAGAGAGGATGGAGGGAGGGAAGGAGAGAGGAGGGAGGGAGGGAAGGAGAGAGGGAAGGAGGGAGGGAAGGAGAGAGGGAAGGAGAGAGGGGGGAAGGGAGAGAAGGAGGCTGAATGGCCGGGCCCAAGACTTCGGGCTGGATTTACAGGTAGGTGGCGTTGGGTCTCGGGGGGGGGTCGCGGAGGTCCGGGGGGGGAGGGAGAGTCGCGGAGGTCTGGGGGGGGGGAGCGGAGGTCGGGTCACCGGGGGGGAGAGCGGGTGTCGGGTCAGGTCCGGTCGGGTAGGAAGAGCCTTATCCAGGCAGCCCCAGTGAGCCCATTCGGCCAGGGCTAGGGGCTGCATGCTTCGGGCCCCTCCCACAGTTTTGGGCGCCTGGAGCTACTGCACATGCGCACCCACTGTAGCGCGCATGTGCAGACATCCCGGCACTGTTTTCAGCGCAGGGACCTGGCTCCACCTCCCACAGCTTGTGCTGCGCCGCGCCCAACTCCAGAGGGCCTGTACGGAGCCGGAGAATAGGTGAGTTTTTTTTAGGCGCACTTTCTGGCGCGAATAACGGGCATCCAGATCCGGCGCGGCCTGAAACTTGGGCCCTGTGAGTTGTGCACTTTTCTGTACCTGTCTTAGATATTGTGGTTGAAATGTACAAACCACACAATTCAAGCGAACTTGTCAACGCAATGTTTTTCTCTGACCGAAATGGATCAATGTAGCTGTATAAATGAATCAACCATTTTATGTTCGGGGGGAGTGAGCCCTGGAATGTCTGGGTGAGGACCCAGGAAGATTGCTGCTCTCCCCTGCAGGTACAGGGAATAAACAATTCTTTTACTTTCAACAGACTTCAAGTGGTGTATTCATTTGTTACACTACATCCAATGGCGTAGTTGGCAGGATTCCTTGGAAGGCGAACAGACGACCGTTGACCGATCATCACAGAGTGAGTATTTTAAATTACCACTCTAAAAATCTGATGTAATCAGTAACGGGACGTGTTGGTCGACAAGGGAATCCGAACTTGGAGAAGTCCGTGAAGGAATAAAGACTCGTAGTAGAAGTAAGACGACATAAATTTTTAGTTAAAGTAATTGGACAGAAAATTGTGTTGCGATAATTGTCGGCAAGTTGCAAGTAAATAAGGAATATGTACATTGAAGGGGATATATATATTGGATATATATATATAAATACAGGGAACACTGTTGGAGACAGTGGTCCGCCTCTGGTCTATTAAGGGCCACCTGTCACGGGCACAGATAATACTGCCTAAGAAGTAGGCAGACAAATATTATCCATCTCTCAGTTCGGTCACTGAAGATGACCGACAGCGGTAAAATAGAGTGGGGACCTGAAGGGTCGCACACCAAGTTTTACGCTGATGACCGCCAGGGACTTATAGACAAAATGATAAAGGATGGATGGGATCCATCTCAGGAGCCATCAGTTCAGACAGAATGGTGGCAGAAAGAAAAATGAAAGAGGGCAATGCAGGCTGGCATAATTATAGCGCAACAATTTCTAAAGTACAAAGAACTAAGTAAACCAAAATTAGAAGAGCTCAAGAAGTTAAGAGAGGAAAACAAGAAATTAAAGGAAATGTTAGAGGAACGTAGGATGGGAAGATTTGGAGGGGGATACAGGGAGGCAAACAGCGATGTGCCCCGCCATATAGAGAAGTCGAGGCGACAGCGCCGGAATGCTCATCGGTAAATCATCAGTGAAATATAAAGGCAACATTTACAACCTTCACCCCATTAGAGAAACAGGGAATGATCAAGGACTTACCTCTTTTAAATGCCCGTCACGGAAATACAGATTTCTGGAGACAGTTAAAGGAGACCTCAGAAATACATAACATGCATGAACAAGATGTACACCAAATCGTAAGAGCAAAGTGTCCATGCGATAGGTGGAATATCTTGACAGATGCTTAAAAGAATGGAGGATGGATTCCCGCCGATAACAGTCTGCCTGATGTAAGACAGATGGAGTTAGATGGTTTTATCACGGCAGTTCAGACAGCTTTGGGAAACCCTACACCAAATTGGGGACTCATAATGTTAGTTAAACAAAAGAAGAATGAGAACAGTAGTGAATATGGAGAGAGACTGTGGACAGCATATCAGGAATACTCAGGATGGCCACAGCCAAACAAGGACGACCCGGCATTTCGGAAAACATTTAAAGATGAGTTGTCCGCAGAGCACCAGAAAATCCTAAAAATGGAGGTAAAAGCCGTCGATACGAATGACGGCTTAATCACCTGGTCATATCAGGTAGACAGTGACAGCAATGCAAAGCAAATCAAAACAGCAGTGTCCATGTTAACACCCCCCGGTGACCAAACTAAACGGGGGCCCTGGTCTGTTATGGCTGCGGCTTAGTGGGACACATAAGAAGGGAGTGTAGACAGAAACAACCCACCAGGTCGCCGGCCCAATGTACCAATTGCCAACGTATCAGCCACACCCAAGAACAGTGTCGGGCCAGGGGCGGCGGCTGCCAAGGACAGGGACACATGCAGAGGGGGAACCGCAACACGATTGCCCAAACTGACTGACCAACAATTGGTCCAGGCCCTGAAGGACCTGGCCCGCGATTGAAGATCAGCAGCCCCCTTGCAGAGTGATGTTGACCCATGTATCCATGTAACAGCGGTGTTAAGGGGCCGGCAGTGCGACATGTTACTGGACACGGGAGCAACAGTCTCAATTATGGACCTTCCCCTGCCCACTGCACGACGTACTTTATCAATAACGGGGGTACGGGGATCATCTACATATGTAAAACTAAGTGAAGTCACTTTATTAGAAGTAGCGGGAATCTTATTACCTGCTCAGTTTTATGTGATACCGAATAACTAAGGCACGATATTGGGGATAGATCTCTTGGACCAATTAGGAGCTTCAGTTGATCCGCGAGAAAAGAAAATAGTCTGGGTAAAGACCAACGGACAAAAGACCACACCTTTGAGGAACAGAACAATTCCGATAGTCATGCTAGGGTAGGACATATGCAACCCTTGAGAAGGGACTAAGAAGCCCTGGAATGATGGGAACCCTTTGTCAGCCTATCAGTGAAGTTTGGGCAACATTCAAACAGGTCTGCGGCTGGTAAAGGGCGACCCCATCATAATCTCAGGGTCTGAACACACCCTTCATAGGCAGTATCCCATTAAGCCCGAGGCTATGTATGCCATAAAACAAATTGTAAGGGACCGACTTGAAAGTGGGATAATTGGAGAGGCGGAAGAGACTACGAACTCCCCAGTGTGGCCGGTAAAGAAACCGGGATCATACCAGTTGACTATTGATTACACAGCCCTGAATAAAGTAACCCCTAGACAACATCCTCTCGTGGCCAGTCCAGCCACCATCTTTAATGGACTAAAACCTGGACACAAGCTGTTCACCATGTTGGACATCGCCAACGGATTTTGGTCCATACCCTTGGCAAAAGAATCTCAGGATAAATTTGCCTTTCCGATAGGTGACCACCAATATACCTGGACACGGGTCCCACAATGCTTCTACAATAGCCCGGTGATATTTCACCGGACTATTAGTCGAACCATAGAGAAGGTCGACCTAACCCCGTACAGAAGCACGATACTGCTGTATGTAGACGACCTGCTGATAGCCTCAGAGGATGCCGGGGGCGCACAGGTGCACATAGAGATCCTGGAAGCCTTACATGAAGCAGGGTTTGAGGTGAACCCCAAGAAGGCACAGATTGGACAAGCCACAGTGCAGTACCTGGGACACGAGCTATCCCAAGGAACTCGGGCAATGCCCAATGCCAGGAAAGAAGCCATTAGAATTATGCCCCGACCAAAGACAGTCCGGGGAGTATGCAAAGTACTGGGACTCTTTAATTACTGCAGAACTTTATACCTAACTTCGCAGCAATCGTGGAACCCGTGCAGAGACTGGTGAAAGTGGGAAAACCGTCCCTAGATACCATAGAATGGGGTCCCGAGCAGGAGCGGCATATGGAAATCTAGAGGAAGCCCTAATGTCTGCCCCAGGATTGGGACTCCCGAATATGGACTTCCCTTTCTACATATATTGAGAACCAAGAAGGCTTTTATAAAGCCGTGGTAACACAAATGCATGGGGACAGAATGAGACCCATAGCTTACTATTCAACACAACAATCACCAGTAGCCGCGGGCCTGTCGAGATGCGTGGCTGCACTAGATTGTGCCACATGGGTAATCAAGGTCAGTGAACCTGTCATCATGACAGGTGAGATTGTCCAACACACAAAACACACTGGTGGAAATGTTGAATACTGGAAAGCTAGAAGATTGGGAAAATTTTAAATGACAGCAAAGAATGACTAAGAAAGCAATAAAGAAAGGAAAGATAGAAACTTGCGCAAAACATAAAAAACAGATAGTGAAAGCTTTTACCAATATATAAAACGGAAAAGAGTGACTAAAGTAAATGTTGGTCCCTTAGAAGATGAGAAGGGGGATTTAATTATGGGAAATGTGGAAATGGCTGAGACCTTAAACAATTATTTTGCTTTGGTCTTCACAGTGGAAGGGACAAAAACCATGCCAAAAATTGCTGGTCATGGGAATGTGGGAAGGGAGGACCTTGAGATAATCACTATCACTAGGGGGGTAGTGCTGGATAGGCTAATGGATCTCAAGGTAGACAAGTCCCCTGGTCCTGATGAAATGCATCCCAGGGTATTAAAAGAGATGGCGGAAGTTATAGCAGATGCATTCGTTATAATCTACCAAAATTCTCTGGACTCTGGGGAGGTACCAATGGATTGGAAAGCAGCTAATGTAACGCCTCTGTTTAAAAAGGGGGCAGACAAAAGGCAGGTAACTATAGGCCGGTTAGTTTAACATCTGTAGTGGGGAAAATGCTTGAAGCTATCATTAAGGAAGAAATAGCGGGACATCTAGATAGGAATAGTGCAAACAAGCAGACGCAACATGGATTCATGAAGGGGAAATCATGTTTAACTAATTTACTGGAATTCTTTGAGAATATAACGAGCATGGTGGATAGAGGTGTACCGATGGATGTGCTGTATTTAGATTTCCAAAAGGCATTCGATAAGGTGCCACACAAAAGGTTACTGCAGAAGATAAAGGTACGCAGAGTCAGAGGAAATGTATTAGCATGGATCGAGAATTGGCTGGCTAACAGAAAGCAGAGAGTCAGGATAAATGGGTCCTTTTCGGGTTGGAAATCGGTGGTTAGTGGAGTGCCACAGGGATCTGTGCTGGGACCACAACTGTATACAATATACATAGATGACCTGGAAGAGAGGACAGAGTGTAGTGTAACAAAATTTGCAGATGACACAAAGATTAGTGGGAAAGCGGGTTGTGTAGAGGACACAGAGAGGCTGCAAAGAGATTTAGATAGGTTAAGCAAATGGGCTAAGGTTTGGAAGATGGAATACAATGTCGGAAAATGTGAGGTCATCCACCTTGGAAAAAGAAACAGTAAAAGGGAATATTATTTGAATGGGGAGAAATTATAACATGCTGCGGTGCAGAGGGACCTGGGGGTCCTTGTGCATGAATCCCAAAAAGTTAGTTTGCAGGTGCAGCAGGTAATCAGGAAGACGAATGGAATGTTGGCCTTCATTGCGAGAGGGATGGAGTACAAAAGCAGGGAGGTCCTGCTGCAACTGTACAGGGTATTGGTGAGGCCGCACCTGGAGTACTGCGTGCAGTTTTTGTCGCCTTACTTAAGGAAGGATATACTGGCTTTGGAGGGGGTACAGAGACGATTCACTAGGCTGATTCCGGAGATGAGGGGGTTACCTTATGATGATAAATTGAGTAGACTGCGTCTTTACTCGTTGTAGTTCAGAAGGATGAGGGGTGATCTTATAGAAACATTTAAAATAATGAAAGGGATAGACAAGATAGAGGCAGAGAGGTTGTTTCCACTGGTCGGGGAGACTAGAACTAGGGGGCACAGCCTCAAAATACGGGGGAGCCAATTTAAAACCGAGTTGAGAAGGAATTTCTTCTCCCAGAGGGTTGTGAATCTGTGGAATTCTCTGCCCAAGGAAGCAGTTGAGGCTAGCTCATTGAATGTATTCAAGTCACAGATAGATAGATTTTTAACCAATAAGGGAATTAAGGGTTACGGGGAGCGGGCAGGGAAGCGGAGCTGAGTCCATGGCCAGATCAGCCATGATCTTGTTGAATGGCGGAGCAGGCTCGAGGGGCTAGATGGCCTACTCCTGTTCCTAATTCTTATGTTCTTATGTTCTTATAAAGCTCCGGGCCGTCTCCAATGTCCGCTGAGCAAAGTGGGAAGCAGTCTTATTACTACATGATGAATCAGTAAAGATAGTCAGGGACATCGGGGAAAACCCGGCGGAAGGAATCTTGTCCAGAGGAGAACCCCATGAGTGCAGTGCACTAGAATGGGAGGATTCCCCGGGAAACTTGAGTGAGGTAGCTCTCGAGAATCTGGACCTCACGTTATATGTAAATGGATCTCGATGGTACGTAGATGGTCATCCCTGAATGGGATGGGCAGTAGTCGACCAACATCTACAGGTAGTGATACAAAAAGCATTGGATGGAGGTCTCTCGGCTCTGTTGGCAGAATTGACCGTGTTGACCGAGGCCCTGTTGTTAGCAGAAGGGAAAACGGTAAACAGATGTACAGATAGTAGATATGCCTTTGGGGTGGTACATCACTATATTTTCGCCTGTGGAAAACGAGGATTCATCACCTCAGGTGGCAAGGCTATCAAACATGATGGCCGAATAAAATGGCTGTTAGATGTTGCTAGTAAATCCGCCAAAGCAGCAGTGATTAAGGTGAAAGCGCACCAACAAGTGGTGGACGAGATTCAGCAAGGAAATGAAGCCACGGTTAATGCCGCCCATGAGGCGGCCACATCTGCAGAAGTAGAAATAGAACCAATCTGCAGTATTACCACAGCGGAAGACATAAACATCGTAAAATCACACACGGCCATAAGTAACAGGGAAAAGGCAGAATGGAAAAGGAAGGGAGGAATGCCTGGCCCAGACTCTGTATGGACGGAAAGGTGTTAGCCTCTGCTGCATAAAGAGGATGCTCATGGAATTACACCATGGCATTAATCACGCCGGGCGTGACGCTATGATAACAAGTACCTCCCGAGATTGGTGGTGGCCAGGAATGGGATGTGACATTGCTAAGTACTGTCAGCAATGTATTTCGTGCACCCAACATAATCCAGGGAAGGCCATAAAAATAAAATGGCTCATCAGTCACGCCCACGGGGGACTGTGGGAGAATCTACAAATTGATTTTATAGGGCCTCTGCCAACCTCTCGAGGAAGAAAATACTGTCTAGTGATAATAGATTCGTTCACACGGTGGGTGGAAGCATTTGCTACCTAAAACTGCACGGCAACAACCCGTAGCAAGAATACTTACAGAAGAGGCAATTCCCCGCTGGGGAATATCCACTCAAATTGACTCTGATCAAGGAACCCACTTCACAGGGCAGGTAATAAAGTTATTGTGCACCACATTAGGCATCAAACAGAAATTTCACATCCCTTACCACCCACAGAGTTCGGTGATGGTGGTACTATAAAGACAGCCCTGACCAAAGGCACCCAAGAAACTGGACAGGTCTGCCATATTAGTGAGGCTGAGAGCAACTCAGAACTGCACAACGGGTTTAACCCCATACAAACTCATGATGGGTAGGGCCATGAGACTACCTGAGGGAGTAATTACAGGGTGAGTGGACTTGGGTCCATTCAGGGACTACATTTGAAGATATGTAATGGAACTGAGTTAAAAGACATGAGACAGGAAGTCAGGGAACGGCAGGCAGGTAGGGACCAGGATGAGGATTTAGAATCACCGACAGACGCGTCACAGGTAGGAGAAAAGGAAACGGTAAAAGGTTTACCGGGCTGAGTGGGATTTGCCCTGCTGTGGTTCGGCCCATACGAGGTACTCATAAGCGGCGACACATGTGCATGTGTAGATATTAAGGGCGCCGGACGATGGAAACATTCGTCCCAGTTGAAAAGATACATTGACATGTAGTGGATAGCCCAAGGGCATCCACCCTTTTCCTATTTACAAGATGACCTGGAGGATCGTGGTTCCGATAATACTTTGGTCTCACAGAACAGAACACCTTCTGAGAAATCGACATCCAGAGGATCAGGGAGACTCGATTTACCAACAGGTCCTCGTGGGAGATGGAATCTATCTGACTGGCATATTCCGACGGGAGGGTGCACAGACCACCCTCGGATTAGGCCGAACATTTTGCGCGTGTAAGGGAACCCAACCCACAATATTGGGTGTTGCAATAGGGTACAATAGGACCTTGTGCATTGAATGTAGTATCAATAGAATATGGACCAATTTCCGGACCTATCAGAGATGCGTATAGATTAAGTTTGAGTATTTACCAGGGATGACACAGGTATTAGATGCCTGTAGAAACATATGGCCACACGCTAACTGTATGCGGTGCCTTACAAAGGAAGGTAGCCACAGGGATATCAACATAGGAGACGTGACATCAGACATCGTGAGAGATTGCCGGATATTTGACCGGGAAGTCATCCCAAATTTGGTCCAATACCAGCTTCATGGCTTCACTATGTACGTTAGGCCTACGCAAAGGTTTGAGCCTGCACAGTACATTTGTGCGCGAAACGATGAGACATGTCTATCCCCAATAATTTGGGTAGAGTGGTCTGAATATTGGTCAACCCAGCACCAACAACATCAGCCCCCACAACAATTGTGCCCTCTCCGTCTCCACTGGAGTGCCCAATCCATACTGATGGACCTTTGAGCGGAGTGATCTTGCAAGCAGAGGGAATCCAGTTGTATGATAATGTGCACCACGAGATACTCCCGGTAATAGTTAATCTGACTGACCTAAACTTACCAGAGAAATGCGATCCCAAGGTGAGTGTCCTATATACCAGAATGCTGGACATATTGCTCAGGGAAGTTAGGGATGCCTCAGGGGCCTCACAATACTGAGGACACACAGGGTTCTGATGCCACAAGCGAGGACTAGTCAACGATGTACTGACTGACGTAAATACCGGCACATCTCTCGTAAATACCCTGGATATCCAATCCGAGAAAGCAAGCTCAGAGAGTCTTAAGGAAACTATGCAGATACTACTCCAGAGGTACACGGGTCATGCCAGGACGGTGGTAGACTTGGGACAGCAGACCTCCAAGATACTAATACAGGGGCTTACAACATTGGAGGGGCATGCTGCCACCATTAACCACCTAATTGACTGAGAATATAACGATGCCACAAAAGGGGTAAAGTGGGATATTTGTTATGCCTATGGGGGATGGATGATAGGCAAGTCCTCCATTACCTGGACCAAATGCAGGCTGGAAGGGTCCCTGACTGGATCAACAGCATCCACCTAATTCAGCTGACACAGCACCCAGGATCACTGGATGACTGTATATTAAAGGGCAATGTAAGGGTCTACCCTATGATGGGCGGGTGCGCTGACTCCCACACCTCATTCGTGGGGATGGTGTTTATGATCCCGATAATGATCGGAAACACAAAATCATACCCGCAGTACGAGGTAGAGAATATAGGATTGATTAGGGAAAGGAACTACTTGCGGTACTACCCAATGGATCATTATGCGATCAAAAGAAATGGAACCATGAGAGGGGTCTCACTGACAGGGTGCCCCGGGGAAGGGAACCTAACGATCTGTCAACACCCAGTGGGACAAGGTAGGAAGGATGGATGTGGGTTCAATCGGATTATCGGATATGTGCTGGAAATAAGTTCAGTGGAATCTGAACCGACCCACTCTGCTTACCGGGGAAAGGGCGAGTATTGCGTAGTGACAACCCAACGGACGTGCGACTATGGTGGATTTACATGTAACATCACTAACCCCAATTTCTGCTTTACACACAGCCTAACCGTGACAATCGGGAATGCATGGATGACGTACATTCATGCACGAAAAACGGTCACCCAGAATCTAACGGACGAGATAAGAGCGGACCTGTGGCTATACGAGGAACCCCTCGCAGCGCCCATCCCGCATCTGCCAGAGGATTTAAAGAACCTCAGGAATCCTTTACAGGAGAACATTAAATGGTATCACCTCCTAAAGCAGGAATGACAAGAATTAGACAAAAAGATTGAAACTGAACTCCGTAAGATCCCAAGGTACGAGCAAGCCTGGACTTGGGGTTTAAATGTAAACGTCCACCCTTGGATGAGCATTATCTCACACATACTGGTGGCATTACAGGTGGTTTTGGTATTATGCTGGTTCGTGATGACATGCGCCACTTGTTCAAAGCAAAGAAATAAAAAGAAAGCTAAATCAATAGTTAAAGAACAGGCAAAGCTACTTAGAGAAGATGTTATTTAGAGCTTAAAAGGCACTGGACCTCCCCAACACTGTAGTGGGCACGACACAAAGGGGGCGGGATGTACAAGGCAGAGAAAGCAGTGGGCAGCAGTTGTCTCCTTGGCTGGGTTAGCCAAGGCCAAAATGGGGGATTGAAGTAGGATTTTAGAATCCCACAAAGTAAGACCCTGGCAGTAGTCAAAGAAGGTCAGCAGCAGCCTTAGCAACAGCATGTATAGAAATAATAACCGTACATCACGTAAACAGTTCCAAGAAATCGCATGGGACAGGATGTCCAGTTGCGAGAATGTAAACATAGCAAAATAGAAACATAGAAAATAGGTGCAGGAGTAGGCTATTCGGCCCTTCGAGCCTGCACCACTATTCAATAAGATCATGGCTAATCACCCCTTTCCTGCTTTCTCTCCATATCCCTTGATCCCATTAGCCGTAAGGGCCACATCGAGCTCCCTCTAGAATATATCTAATGAACTGGCATCAACAACTCTCTGCAGTAGAGAATTCCACAGGTTAACAACTCTCTGAGTAAAGAAGTTTTTCCTCATCTCATTCCTAAATGGCTTACCCCTTATCCTTAGACTGTGACCCGTGATTCTGGATTTAGAAACAATGGGCCCAAGTTTCCACATGATTTGCGCCTGATGTTTAGGAGCAACTGGTGGAGAACGGACTATCTTAGAAATCGCAATTCTCCACATTTTTTTTTCTGCAGTTCTAGTCAGGTGGAACAGTTCTACTTTGGAACAGAATTTTTTCTTCAAAAGGGGGCGTGTCCGGCCACTGACGCCTGATTTCAAAGTTTCCACAGTGAAAACGTACTCCAAACTAACTTAGAATGGAGCAAGTGAAGATTTTTGTAGAACTGAAAAAACTTGTTCTACACATTAAAAAATCAGGCGCAGGTTACAAATTAGGTGTCCAGAACGGGGTGGGGGGGGGGGGGAAAGGGAAGTCATTAAATTCTACAATTAATCCTTATTTATACTTCTACAAATATTATACAAATAAATCCAACCTGAATAAACATTTATAAGCAAAGAAAAGATTAAATAAACCATCTTCCTACCTGTGTGAAAGTGCTTCAGCCAGCCTCACAAGTTCGTTCGTTCGTTCCCGGCGGCGGGGAGGGAGGAGGAAGCCGTTCCCGACGGCGGGCGGGCGGGAGGGAGGGAGTGCGGGCCCGCCCGCCCAAACGCAGCGGGGGGGGGAGGAAGCCGTTCCAGACGGCGGGCGGGAAGGAGACAGTGAGAAGGGTAGCCTCAGTGCTGATGTGCTGATGGCAATGTGCTTTTATTAAAAAATGTTCAAAAATTAAACAGCTACAAAGAACTATAAAAATGGCCGAGTGCCAATGTTTCCTTCACATTGCGCGTGCGCGAACGCTCCAACGCGCACGCGCAGGGTTGCCGGCAGGAAAAAAGCTAATTTAAATAGTACCCGCCCCCTCCCACTTACAAAATCGGCGCGAGTGTAGGCTCTGCCCCCCTGGGCGCCGCGCCAAACAGACAAGGAGCTACAGGGCTCTCCAGAATCGCGAGTTCTTTTTCCGGCGCCGTTTTAGGCGCGAAAAACGGGCGCCCAGCTCGGAAGGGCACCCGTTTTTTATCGTGTGGAAACTTGGGCCCATAGAAACATAGAAAATAGGTGCAGGAGTAGGCCATTCGGCCCTTCGAGCCTGCATCACCATTCAATAAGATCATGGCTGATCAGTCACCTCAGTACCCCTTTCCTGCTTTCTCTCCATACCCTTGATCCTTTTAGCCATAAGGACCATATCTAACTCCCTCTTGAATATATCCAATGAACTGGCATCTACAACTTTCTGCTGTAAGGAATTCCACAGGTTAACAACTCTCTGGGCAAAGACATTTCTCCTCATCTCAGTCCTAAATGGCTTACCCCTTATCCTTAGACTATGTCCCCCGGTTCTGGACTTCCCCAACATCGGGAACATTCTTCCTGCATCTAACCTGTCCAATCCCATCAGAATTTTATATGTTTCTATAAGATCTCCTAGAAACATAGAAACATAGAAAATAGGTGCAGGTGTAGGCCATTTGGCCCTTCTAGCCTGCACCGCCATTCAATGAGTTCATGGCTGAACATTCAACTTCAGTACCCCATTCCTGCTTTCTCGCCATACCCCTTGATCCCCCTAGTAGTAAGGACCTCATCTAACTCCTTTTTGAATATATTTAGTGAATTGGCCTCAACAACTTTCTGTGGTAGAGAATTCCACAGGTTCACCACTCTCTGGGTGAAGAAGTTCCTCCGCATCTCGGTCCTAAATGGCTTACCCCTTATCCTTAGACTGTGACCTCTGGTTCTGGACTTCCCCAACATTGGGAACATTCTTCCTGCATCTAACCTGTCTAACCCCGTCAGAATTTTAAATGTTTCTATGAGGTCCCCTCTCATTCTTCTGAACTCCAGTGAATACAAGCCCAGTTGATCCAGTCTTTCTTGATAGGTCAGTCCCGCCATCCCGGGAATCAGTCTGGTGAACCTTCGCTGCACTCCCTCAATAGCAAGAATGTCCTTCCTCAGGTTAGGAGACCAAAACTGTACACAATACTCCAGGTGTGGCCTCACCAATGCCCTGTACAACTGTAGCAACACCTCCCTGCCCCTGTACTCAAATCAGGCCAACATGCCATTTGCTTTCTTAACCGCCTGCTGCACCTGCATGCAACTTTCAATGACTGATGTACCATGACACCCAGGTCTCGTTGCACCTTCCCTTTTCCTAATCTGCTGCCATTCAGATAATATTCTGCCTTCGTGTTTTTGCCACCAAAGTGGATAACCTCACATTTATCCACATTATACTGCCACGGATTTGCCCACTCACCTAACCTGTCCAAGTCACCCTACAGTCTTTTAGCGTCCTCCTCACAGCTCACACTGCCACCTAGCTGAGTGTTATCTGCAAACTTGGAGATATTACACGCAATTCCCATCCAAATAATTAATGTATACTGTAAATAGCCAGGGTCTCAGCACTGAGGCTTAGGAAAAGGGGAGGTGCAACGAGACCTCCATTTGCCTGTACCATAGGAGTTATTGCATCTTTAGAAAGGAATTAATAACATATTAAGTGCGGCAGCTATTTCGAGCAGTTTTTACAGCTCGTTAATCCGCTGTGCAATATTTACTGATGTGAAATGTTCAGTTTTTAATCTTTGCGAGGACTCCAGGAAGGGTCTGTGCTGCCATGTGTCTCTCTCGCAATTCATGACTCAGAGGTGAAAGCATTACTTAGAGCCAACTGATATTTGAGCGGAATGCTGGTAGAATCATTGAACTGCTATTATGATTGCCATGCTCAGTCTTGCTATGGTGATTTTGTATAGAAAAGAGTAAACAGCAGGCATAGTTGATAATATTGCCAGTCGGGCACACCTCTAAGTTCTCTTGTGGATCCTTTCAAAATGACGCTGACTGCAACGTTGCGGTTAATGGTGTGATAAGGCTACTGACCCCATTTTGAAGCCTTTACCATCCCGTTAATGTCATGTATTTAACTGTCATTGTAACCCATGTATAAACTGATCCACGTTGTACACCGTGAGAACATTGACCACTAGGTGGTGAACTTGTGGGAGACACTCCTAACCTGGACTTTCAGGTATAAAAGGGGAAGCTCCACCCACCTTCATCACTTCAGTGCTGGCTAATAAAGGTTACTGGTCACAGAGTGACCTTCTCTCAAGTATGGGCCGCGTGTGTATTTATACTGTATAGTAAGGACATATTGGCGATGAGAAACTGGGATTTAAACCACGCGAGCATGGCCACTAGCAGCACAGACGAGAGGTACTGTGTTGGTGATGATTGGGACGATTTTATTGAGAGTCTACAGCAAAGTTTCGTCACTAAGGAATGGCTGGGACAGGATTCAGCCGACAAACGCAGGGTTCATCTCCTGACGGTTTGTGCATCCAGGACATACTCCCTGATGAAGGACCTTCTTGCGCCAGAGAAGGCGGCGGACAAGACTTTTGAAGAGCTCAGTAAGTTGATCGGGGAACACTTTAAACCGGCGAGCAGCATGCACATGGCGAGACACCGGTTTTACACGCACCGGCGGCGAGAAGGGCAAAGCGTTCCAGACTTCGTGACAGACCTCCGGTGACTGGCGAGCCTATGTAAGTTCCCAGATGCATGCAGAGCGGAGATGCTGCGAGACTTTTTTATTGAGGGCATCGGGCACGCTGGGGTTTTCAGGAAACTGATTGAGACCAAACACTTGACCCTGGCAACGGTGGCTTTGATGGCCCAGACATTTATCTAAGGGGGGGAAGAGACCAGAATGATGTTTGACACAAATCTTGGTTTAAATGCAGCAAATGGACAGGGAGTCAACATTGTTAATGCGGCACACAGTTCTCCAGGCAGACATGGACAATCCGACATGCCCGAGCATGTAGTCGAACCCAAAGGGGGAATTTAACAGAGACAATGGCTAGCTGAACAGCAATTCATGCCATCGCAAGGGACAATGCAGCCAGTAATGGGGCCATCAACACCTGTCAATGGTGTGCTTAAGGACAGTTATAGAGACAGAGACGATAGACTGGTAATGGACCTTTTGTTTCCAACAACGGCTCATGTTGGAGGTGTGAAGGCAAACCACAGCCAGAGCTTGCAGGTATCAGCAATATATTTGCAGAAACTGCAATGTCAGCGACCACTTGGCGCGTATGTGCAGGAAACCTGCAGCCAGGTTGATGTACGAAGAGGACGGGTATGATGTAAGCCCTACGAGACCAAATGGACACTGGGGTAAATCGCTGGAAGCTGAAGTTCAGTGAGTTCATGTGGAGCACATATACAGTTCATACACCAGGACGCCACCGATAATGATGAAAGTGCTCCTCAATGGCATCCCAGTATCAATGGAGCTAGACACAGGGGCCAGCCAGTGCCTGATGAGTATCAAACAGTTCGACAAGTTGTGGGCGTCCAAGGCCAGAAGGTCAAAATTATTGCCAATTGACGCACAGCTATGGACATATACAAAGGAGATAATTCCGGTGTTAGACAGTGCCATGGTAGTCGTGACCCACAAAGATTCGGAGAACAGGTTGCCACTCTGGATTGTCCCAGGGGACGATCCTGCACTGCTGGAGAGGAGTTGACGAGCTGTCATAAACTGGAAATGGGGCGATGTCAATGTAATTTCTTCTGTGGAGCGAATATCATGCTCACAGGTCCTGGACAAATTTGACTCACTATTTCAGCCCGGCATTGGCACTTTCATGGGGACCAAGGTAGTGATTCACATAAACCCGGACGCCAGGCCAGTACACCACAAGGCCAGAGCGGTGCCGTACATGATTGGGGAAAAATTAGAAGGCGAATTGGACCGCCTGCTGAGGGAAGGCATCA
Organism: Pristiophorus japonicus; assembly: GCF_044704955.1. NCBI lineage: Eukaryota > Metazoa > Chordata > Chondrichthyes > Pristiophoridae > Pristiophorus > Pristiophorus japonicus. The sequence continues at coordinate 388,744,631 of NC_091977.1, forward strand.
TCTCGCCAGTCGAATTCAGTGACTGGCCGAGCCTGATTGAGCCGGTGCTCAAGGCGGATGAGTCGGTCAGGATATGTGGTGATTACAAGGCCACCATCAATCGGGTGTCACTCCAAGACCAGTACCCGCTACCGAGAATGGAGGACCTCTTTGCGACGCTATCTGGTGGGAAACTTTTTTCAAAATTGCAACTGACCTCAGCTGACATGACCCTGAAGCTGGCGAGTGAGTCAAAGAAGCTGACCACCATCGCGACACACAAGCGGTTGTTTGAATACAACAGATGTACGTTTGGGATTCGCTCGGCCGCCGCGATCTTTCAACGAAATATGGAAAGCCTCCTCAAGCCGATTCCAAGGACAGTGGTTTTTCAAACGACATCCTCATCACGGGTTGTGATACTGAAGGACACCTCCGCAACCTGGAGGAGGTACTACGCAGACTGGACTGGGTAGATCTGCGACTGAAAAAGGCGAAGTGCAACTTCCTAGCTCCAGAGGTAGAATTCCTGGGGATGAGGGTATCAGCAGACGGGATCAGACCTACTGCGTCCAAAACAGAAGTGATCCAGAGAGCACCCAGACCCCGTAACACGACGGAGCTGCGTTCGTTCCTGGGGCTCCTGAACTATTTTGGTAACTTTCTTCCCAAATTGAGCACGCCGTTAGAGCCACTACATGTGCTCCTACGCAAAGGTCGCAAATGAATCTGGGGGGACAGCCAGGAAAGGGCTTTTGATAGAGCACGAAATTTGTTATGCTGCAACAATCTGTTAACACTATATGACCCATGTAAGAAACTAGTTTTAACGTGCGACGCGTCATCCTATGTGGTCGGGTGTGTGTTGCAGCATGTTAATGCCAAGGGTCAGTTACAGCCAGTAGCTTATGCCTCCAAAAGTCTGTCCCATGCAGAAAGGGGCTACGGGTTGGTAGAAAAGGACGCACTTGCATGTGTATATGCTGTAAAAAAAATGCACCCGTGCCTGTTTGGCAGGAAATTTGAGTTGGAGATAGATCACAAGCCCCTAATGTCCCTTTTGGCCGACAACAAGGCCATAAATGCATCAGCCCACATACAGAGGTGGGCACTCATGTTAGCCGGCCATGACTATACAATTCGGCACAGACCGGGCACTGAAAACTGCGCCGATGCACTCAGCAGGCTCCCACTAGCCACCACTGAGGGGGCAACCGAGCATGCTGCCGAGATGGTCATGGCTGTTGAAGCTTTCGAAAGCGAAGGCTCACCAGTGACAGCCCGTCAGATTAAAGTCTGGACAAACAGAGACCCGCTACTGTCTTTAGTCAAGAAATGTGTCCTGAATGGGGACCGGGCAGCCACGTATGGGGCATGCCCTGAGGAATTCAAACCATTTCACAGGTGCAAGGATGAACTCTCGATTCAGGCCGATTGCCTACTATGGGGAAACCGAATAGTCATGCCCCAGATGGGCAGAGAGATGTTCATCAGAGAACTCCACAATGAGCACCCATGCATTGTCATGATGAAGGCAATTGCCAGGTCACACATTTGGTGGCCAGGGATAGATGCAGACCTGGAACTTTGTGTTCGCAGTTGCAACACGTGTGCCCAGCTGGGCAATGCGCCCAGGGAAGCCCCCCTTAGTCCCTGGTCCTGGCCCGCCAAGCCATGATCACGCATCCATGTGGACTACGCAGGTCCTTTCATGGGAAAAATGTTTTTGGTTGTAGTAGACGCTTACTCCAAATGGATCGAGTGTGACATTCTCAATTCAAGCACATCCTATGCCATGGTAGAAAGTCTACGGGCAATATTCGCCGCCCATGGTCTACTAGACGTCTTGGTCAGCAACAATGGCCCGTGCTTTACAAGCATTGAATTCCAGGACTTCATGGCAGGAAATGGTATCAACCATGTCAGAACGGTACTGTTCAAGCCGGCCTCAAACGGCCAGGCGGAACGAGTAGTGCAGATAATCAAACAGGGGATGCTCCGAATCCAAGGGGGTTCCCTATAAAGCCGCTTATCATGCCTCCTGTTGGCCACACTTGCTCACAAGGGTTCCACCCGCAGAGCTACTAATGAAAAGGATGCTCAAAACCAGGTTATCCCTTATACATCCCACCATGAAAGAAATTGTTGAGAGCAGGCGCCAATCACAATGTGACTACCATGACGGGAATGCGAGGGCGCGATGTATTGATGTCAATGACCCTGTCTTTGTCCTCAACTATGCTGCAGGGCCCAAATGGCTCGCAGGCACTGTGATTGCCAAAGAGTGGAATAGGATTCTGGTAGTTAAACTTACCAATGGACAAATCTGCCGCAAACACGTGGATCAAACAAAAAGGAGGTTCAGCAACCCCATAGAAGAAGCAGAGGAAGAACACGATGTAGAGTTCACTCCTCCACAGGTGACCGAACACTGGAACCAAGTGGAGGAGAGCCCAGTCACTGTGTGCAGTCCGGACAGGCCTGATGCACCGCAAACAGCAGACACTCAGGCCAGCACCCAACAACCGGAGCCCAATTCAGGCGCTCTACAAGGGAGCGTTAACCACCAGAGAGACTTAACCTGTGATCCCAATAAGACTTTGGGGGGGAGGTGATGTCATGTATTTAACTGTCATTGTAACCCATGTATAAACTGACTTAAGTTGTACACCATGAGAACATTGACCACTAGGTGGTGAACTTGTGGGAGACACTCCTAACCTGGACTTTCAGGTATAAAAGGGGAAGCTCCACCCACCTTCACCACTTCAGTGTTGGATAATAAAGGTTACTGGTCACAGAGTGACCTTCTCTCAAGTATGGGCCTTTTGTGCATTTATACTGTATAGAAAGGACATTTTAGTTAATGTCAGGTGAAATGAGTTAAAATCAATCCCGACCACACATTGTGGGACTGGAGTCATGGATTGGTCAGACTGATTGGGTTGGAAGCTCCGTTCTGTAATGGACACTGATGAACCAGTTGGGTTTTTAATAACAAAACTGCAATTTTTATGGCGAGCATACTTGGCCATGGCTAGCCGAATGGATTTCTTCTGTGCTGTAAATTTCAATGATTCTGTGATTCATACAAATTACCAGATTATTGAATTCAATCATAGTTTAACATGGTGGGATTTAAACTCATGACTTGTGGGCTGCGAGTCCAGTACATAACCATGAATCCACCTTTCTCATTTCCATTATGTTACTTCTTACCTGATGTAATACTGACTTATGTTTAAAATAAATTTCTGACCCTGACACTGAAATTAATTACTCCTCCATCTGTAAAAGTCATGGATAATGTTTCTATGGTTCTGTGACTTAACCTGCATCATAAATTTTTCATTTGCTTCTTATATAAACTGTACAAGTCAGTGTGATGTGAAAGTCATGTAAAAGTATCTTGCAAGCAATTTGCACTTAATATGAATGCAATTCAAGATAGCACAAGATTCTTGATTCGAAGAATAAGTATGTAAAGAATGCTGAGTAGATCATGCAGTGGTAATACAATGCTTTCATTAACATTTGATAGCAGTGGCTTAGTGGAATTAATTCTCTGAAATTACCATAATAACATTCTAATCTATATACAATTAGGATTCAAACTTCCAAACTACAATTGAAAACAACCATGTGCTCGTATATCCCTTCAGTTTAAGTATTATGGCCAAGATTGCACAATATGGGCTGAATTTTAATGGGAAAGGCGGGTTGGGGGCTAGGGGTGCTCGGAGGCGGTCAGGAAACATGGGAGAATGGGTTTGCCGCAGGCCCTGCCAACTTTAACGGCAGGACCTGTTTTGAATGCTGTTTTGTATGCAATAAAGGTACAAACTGAATACTGTTTATTGCGAGAGGGATGGAGTACAAAAGCAGGGAGGTCCTGCTGCAACTGTAAAGGGTATTGGTGAGGCCGCACCTGGAGTACTGCGTGCAGTTTTGGTCACCTTATTTAAGGAAGGATATACTGGCTTTGGAGGGGGTACAGAGACGATTCACTTGGTTAATTCTGGAGATGAGAGGGTTACCTTATGATGATAGATTGAGTAGACTGGGTCTTTACTCGTTGGAGTTCAGAAGGATGAGGGTTGATCTTATAGAAACATTTAAAATAATGAAAGGGATAGACAAGATAGAGGCAGAGAGGTTGTTTCCACTGGTCGGGGAGACTAGAACTAGGGGGCACAGCCTCAAATACGGGGGAGCTAATTTAAAACCGAGTTGAGAAGGAATTTCTTCCCCCAGAGGGTTGTGAATCTGTGGAATTCTCTGCCCAAGGAAGCAGTTGAGGCTAGCTCATTGAATGTATTCAAGTCACAGATAGATAGATTTTTAACCAATAAGGGAATAAAGGATTACGGGGGGGCGGGCGGGTAAGTGGAGCTGAGTCCACGGCCAGATCAGCCATGATCTTGTTGAATGGCGAAGCAGGCTCGAGGGGCTAGATGGCCTACTCCTGTTCCTAATTCTTATGTTCTTATGTTCTTATGTTCTTATGAACAAGGTACAACCTTGTTTTTGCTTTATTACAGCCCAAAGTGCCTGACTCACAAAATGGCTGGCCTTTTATGCCAGAGCAGCACCATGTGACAATACCCTCTTCTGAGATCTTATCACAGTCTTTCACAGCATGAGACGGTCCGGTGCTTTACGCTCCCGGGTTGACCGACTCAGTTCGATTCCGGCCTTGGGTGAGTGTGTGGAGTCTGTTGTGGCTGGTGGCTGGATGACTGACTTTTTGGGGGTCGCAGTCATCATAGGCAGTCCCTCGAAGCGAGGATGACTTGCTTGCTTGCCAAAAAGGGATGAGTTCACAGGTGTTTCAATGAAGGATCTAATATTCCAGAACCCGAACTACATTGTGAAGGGTAGATGCCTGTGCTTGGATTTTTTTAACATGTGGTGGCCGTTGCACACCAGCCACCAATGGCCATGTCAGGAATTGCAAGTCCATTTTTGAACAAGTCCATAATGGAAATTCCGCATTCACTGATGACCCTTGAAGGCTGCTGGTAGGTTGGTTGGCCGTCGATGGTTTCTTCGTCCGACTGCTCTGGCTCATCTGTATGCCTCAGCTTTGTTTGATCCATGTGTTTCCTGCAAGTTTGCCCATTCTTGAACTTAATAACAAATACTTTGTTGCCCTCCTTGGCCATGACCGTACCAGCGATCCATTTGGGACCCTGACCATAATTAACACATATACAGGATCATTAACAGAAATCTCGCGTGACACAGTTGTGTGATCGTGGTACCCTGGTTGACACTGCCTTCTGTATTCAACATGATTACTTAAATCCGGGTGTACAACCGATAACTTGGTCTTAAGACCTCTTTTCATCATGAGTTCAGCAGGCGAGACCCCTGTGAGTGTGTGGGGTCTTGTCCTGTAACTCAGCAGTATGCGAGACAAGCGGGTCTGCAGTGACCCTTAGGTTACTCTCCTCATGCTTTGCTTGATAATTTGTACTGCATGTTCTACTAGCCCATAGGATGCAGGCTTGAACACTGCTGACCTTACATGTTTTATGCCATTAGATTTTACAAACTCCTGAAACTCCTGACTGGTGAAGCACGACCCATTGTTGCTCACCACTATGTCAGGCAAACCATGTGTCGCGAACATGACATTGAGATTCTCTATGGTTGCCGTGGACGTACTGGATGTCATGATTATGCATTCTATCCACTTCGAATATGCATCCACTACCACTACAAATATCTTGCCCAGGAAGAAACCTGCAAAACCTACATGGATCCTGGACCAAGGTTTGGATGGCCATGACCACAGACTCAGCAGCGATTCCACTGGTGCTTTGCTGAGCTGCATGCAGATGTTGCACTGATGCACGCATGCTTCCAACTCAGAATCAATTCCTGCCCACCATATGTGGGACCTGGCGATGGCCTTCATCATCACTATACCAGGATATGTGCTGAGTAACTCATGCACAAACTTCTCTCTCCTTTTCTTAGGCATTACAACTTGATTGCCCCACAATATGCAATCTTCTTGACTAGACAGTTCGTCCTTGCGACGAATGTAAGGTTTGGCCTCCTCGCACATTTGCTTAGGTATGGCAGACCAATCCCCTTTGAGGATGCAACCCTTTACCATCGATAATATCGGGTCTGGCTGGTATAGAACTTAACTTGTTGAGCCGTGACAGGGGTACCTTCACTCTCAAAAGCACCCATGATTAACATTAAATCTGCCGGTTGTGGCGTTTCCACCTCCGATGTGGGCAATGGCAACCGGCTCAAAGCATCAGCACTATTCTCTGCCAGGTCTGTGGCGAATGCAATAATCATAGGCAGATAATGTCAGCGCCCATCTTTGGATGCGGGATGAAACGTTGGTATTGACACCTTTGCTCTCGAAAAACAACAAAATGAGCGGCTTGTGATCGGTCTCTAAATCAAACCTCAGACCGAACAGGTATTGATGCACCGTACACACATGCTAAAGCTTCTTTTTCTACCATACTGTAGGCGCTTTCTACTTTAGACAAACTTTTGGATGCATACACAACAGGGTGAAGTTTCCCCGACTCTTTGGCTTGTTGTAACACGCAACCAATTCCATATGACGATGCGTCACTGGCCAAAATTAAATGTTTACATGGGTCATAAAGTACCAGCAGCTTGTTCGAGCAAAGCAGATTGGTGGCTTTCTCAAAAGCTCTGTCTTGCAATGCGCCCCACACCCAGTTGTTGTCTTTTCTCAATAGCATGTGCAGTGGTTCAAGTAAGGTGCTCAATTTAGGTAGGAAGTTACCAAAGTAGTTGAGTAGACCCTGGAACAAGCACAGCTCCATCACGTTCTGCGGCTTGGGTGCATTCTTGATGGCTTTGGTTTTCACGTCAGTAGGTCTGATGCCATCAGCGGTGATTTTCCTCCCGAGGAATTTGACCTCCGGTGCCATGAAGACGCACTTCGAGCGTTTAAGTCTGAGTCCCACTCTGTCCAAACATAGTAGAACCTCTTCCTGGTTGTTCAGATGTTCCTCGGAGTCACGACCGGTGATCAGGATGTCATCTTGGAATACGATGGTTCTGGGAACAGACTTCAGTAGACTTTCCATATTTCTCCAGAATATTGCTGCAGCCGAGCGAATTCCAAATGGGCACCTGTGGTAAATAAACAGTCCTTTTTGCGTGTTAATGCATGTAAGTCTCTTCGATGTCTCGACCAACTCCTGCGTCATATAGGCCGAGGTCAAGTCCAGTTTTGTGAACGACTTCCCTCCGGCTAGCGTCGCAAACAAATCATCAGCCTTTGGTAACGGGTACTGATCTTGTTTCGAAACCCTGTTGATCATAGCCTTGTAGTCTCCACAGATTCTGACTGTGCCATCACTTTTCAGGACAGGAACAATGGGGCTGGCCCATTCATTAAATTCGACTGGTGATATGATCCCTTCACGCTGGAGTCTGTCCAGTTCAATTTCGACCTTCTCGCTCATCATATACGGCACTGCCCGAGCTTTATGATGGACAAGTCTTGCATCTGAGTCCACGTGAATCTGTACCTTGGCTGCAGTGAAGTTGCTGATACCCGGCTCGAACAGCGAGGGGAACTTGCTCAATACTTGGGCACATGTATCTTCCTCCGAAGACAACGCCTTTATGTTGTTCCAGTCGCATCTGATTTTCTCCAACCGGCTCCTGCCGAGCAGCTTTGGGCCATTGCCTGGAACAATCCACAGTGGTAGCACGTTAATTTGTGCACTGCCAATCACCTTTATCAGTTCTTTGGTGTACGTGCGCAGCTTACCATTAACAGAGCTCAGCCTGGACCTCACAGTCTTGTATCCCACAGCTTATTAAATGGCCTCTCATTCATGATCGATTGATTCGCCCCTGTGTCCAGTTCCATCGATACCGGCATCCTGTTAAACTTCACATTAATCAAAATTGGTTTACTCTTGGTTATGAAAGAGTACAGTCCATACACTTCCTCCTCTGGCATCTCGGATTGCGTATCCGGATCCGTGCTAGTCTGACTCTCATCCTCCACGTGGTGTGTCGTAGCTCGCTTGCTCATCTGCGGACACTTGCTCTGGAGATGCCCCACTCTCAGACAGCCTTTGCAACTATATTGCTTAAATCGGCACTGCTGGTGCCAATGATTTCCCCCACAACGCCAACACGGAGAAGTCGGATACATTCCCACTGGCGGACTTTGGGCACAGGTTTCGTGAACACAGCCGGTTAGGCCCTGCCATGTGCCGCTCTGCCAAACGCCGAATCATTCACGAACCCAGCCAGATAGACCCTGCCATGTGCCACTCTGCCGGACGCCTAATCAATCGCATTTACAGTACTTGCCGAGGTTCGGTTCTTCACTGATATTTGCTTTAAACTCCTGTCCGTCATCATACATGATTGAGCGATCTGGATGGCCCTTTTTAAATCCAACTCCTTCACCGCCAGAAGTTTGTGCAGGATCACCTCGTGGCTGATACCGATAACAAAGAAGTCCCAGAGAATTTCTGCCAACACCATCCCGAACTTGCACGGTCCCGCTAGATGTCTCAGGTCTGCAATGAATTCTGCCGCACTCTGGCCCTCCGATCGAACGTGTGTATAAAACCTGTAGCTCGAGATGATGATGCCATCATCTGGCTTGAGGTGCTCCCGTACTAATGTACACAATTCCTTGTACGTTTTCTCTGGTGGATCACTAGGCATGAGTAGATTCTTTATCAGACCGTAGATCTTTGAACCGCACACTGTGAGGAACACGGCCCGGCGCCGATCTGCATCGTCGACCCCCTTCATTTTGTTGGCCACGAAGTACTGGTTCAAATGGTTCACAAAGTCTGCCCAATCTTCTCCCTCCATGAATCACTCTAAAAATCCAATCATGCTCATTTTGCAGACAAAGATTCTTGTATTCTCGTTGCCAAATGTTATGTATGCAATAAAGGTTCAAACCGAGTACTGTTTACTGAACAAGGTACAACCTTATTTCTGCTTTATTATGGCCCAAAGTGCCTGACTCACAAAATAGCCGGCCTTTTATACCAGAGCAGCACCATGTGCGTGCTGCACAGTGATCTCCAACAATGACACCATCTGGTGGCTACAAAAAGCATGTACATACATGATAAATGCAAAGCCTGTTTCCCACCCGCAGCCAGCCACATTGAGAGTCTGGTTGGCTCTGGGCGGGTAGGTCTGCGGATCTAGGCTGCATAGACGAAGGAGGCAGGGATCGCGTGTGGGCTCGTGCCGGGAGAAGATTGAGGGGTCAGACCTGGAGAAGATTGGGAAGGGGGTTAGGCGGCAGGAGAAGATCAGGGGATCATGAGCCCAGAGAAGATTGAGGGGCCGGGAGAAGATCGATAGAGTTGGGGTCTGGTGGAAGATCGGGGGAGGCTCAAGAATATCGGGGGCCAAAGAAGGATGGTGGCGGTCTGAACAGGATTGGGGGCTGGAGGAGGATGAGTGGTGGTCCGAAGAGGATTGAGGACCAGAGGAGCAACACGAGGATGGCCAGAGGAGTGAGGGGGATTGGAGGCCTCGGGGCAGGGAGACCTGGGAGGTAATCGCTGACTTCATGGGGGTGAGAGATCTCCGATCATGGGGAATGGGTTAAGCAGGGACCCTGGATCCAGGAGATAGATGTAAAGGCGCTGATGCATCAATCCTCCCCTTGCTGTAGCTGGCAGGTTTTATGAGGTGTGCAAAACCCGCCCAGCTACAGTTAAACACAAAATGGAGGATAAAGAAGAGGCTTCCAACCTCATTAGGTGAGTTGGCTGTCTGCCCCAAGTCACCTCCCATCCTGCCTCTGTTAAAACTGGAAGTGGGCAAGTGGGAGATGTGTTCAGATCGGGATTCCAATTTTTAACACCTTAATTACCCGACCCTTTTTTTAGGTTAAAATTTCTCCCCGTGTATTTTAAAACTATTTGACCATTACTATAAATAATAAAATGGTTGGTGACCGCTATATAAATGCCTGTTGTTATTGTTGTTGTTGTATAATAGTGTTATGCTACATTGCTTACTCTTATGTAATGGATATTTAGAATGGCCTCAATAAAAATTGGTTTGTTGTTTAATTCAGTTATAGAATATAGTAGTTAATTCTAAGCGGTGTATTTTAGGAAAATAGGAACAGGAGTAAGCCATTCAGCCCCTCGCGACTATTCCGCCATTCAATGAGATCGTGGCTGATCTGCGACCAAACTCCATAGACCCGCCTTTGGCCCATATCTCTTAATACCTTTGGTTTACAAAAAGCTATCAATTTCACATTTAAAATTAACAATTGATATGGCATCACTTGCCATTTGGGGAAGAGAGTTCCAAACTTCTACCATCCCCTTTGTGTGTAGAAGTGTTTCCGAATTTCATTCCTGAAAGGTCTGGCTCTAATTTTTAGACTATGCCCCCTAGTTCTAGAATCCCCAACCAGCGGAAATAGTTTCTCTCTATCTACCCTAACTGTTCCTCTTAAAACCTTGAAAACTTCAATCAGATCACCCCTTAACCTAAATTCTAGGGAATACAACCCTAATTTGTCTAATCACTCCTCATAACTTAATCCTTGAAGTCCGGGTATTATCCTGGTAAATCTACACTGCACTCCCTCCAAGGCCAATATATCCTTCCTAAGGTGTAGTGCCCAGAACTGCTCACAGTACTCCAGGTGCGGTCTAACCAGGACTTTGTATAGCTTCAGAATAACTTCTATCCCCTTGTGTTCTAGTCCTCCAGATATAAAGGCCAGCATTCCATTAGCCTTTTTGATTATTCTTTGTACCTGTTGTGTTCGATTCCATCGGGCGTCAGGTGGAGGTGCAAGTCCACCAACAGTTTGATGGAATCATTCTGAGGCCTGGATTATTTTCCTGATTGGGCCTCATCCATAATACTTGTGCATTTAGAGCAGCTATCCCTCTCTGTCCATGCCCTTAGTCACATCCCCATCTATCCATCCACAACTGACATTCACCCTCATCCTTATGCAATGTCATGCCTATCCCTGAGTCCAGAGCAGCCAATTCCAACTTAAACATGGATAAATACATGTATACACAAGCCTATACTGTAAAACCCTCCCAAGAACAAATACAGTCAACAAATCCTCTCCGGCTATTGGGTGAACACATGCCATTACTCTCACTCATAGGTCCTTTATTTCTCTCCTGGCAGGAGGAGAAAACACAGAACACCAGGGAGAGGCAGAGAACTGGAGGTGGCCCTCTAGCCATCTCACAATTAACACGGGCAGAGGAGGATGCACTGGAGATCAGCGGAGTCTTGGTGTGCCTGGCCATCGGAGATGGGGATATGGGGGCCTGCCAGCTACCTTGTGACAGAGTTAAATATCAGGCACCCACGTGGCATACAACACTCAGTCATGTTGACTTGATGTCAACAGTGACTGAAATATGATCATGTGCATAATTAAAACTTGACACATTTTTACCTTGACAGTACTCATTCATGTCTGTTATCTCCCTTAGGGCCTTCACACATTCAGCAGGAGGTGGTCGAGATCACACAAGATGATGCGGACTCCTTCAAGGGTGTAACGTTACAGGACTTATGCAGACCATGCACCAGCTCAGAACCTCGAACTTTGGTGGGACAAGATAGAATCATAGAGTCATATGGGCTAGAAATTTGGTGGGATAGCGCCCTACGCGAGGGTCAGAACAGGGGCGCTAAAGGGGTTTCAGCCACGAGCACCGACATTCGCGCCGCTCGGCAATTTTAGTGTGCCGGTACCGGCAGTGCTGAAGGGTATCGTCTGGGAGCATCGCACCGGTGTGCAACGCCCCCGGCATCAACATGGCTGCAACATTTGATTTGTGCTTCACCCGTAGCACCTTGTAGTGACACCGCCAGAGGAAGCTGGCATGCAGAGCTGTTCTAGCGGCCCAAAGGGAAAGAATAACTGCATGAGGTAAGTGTGATTGTTTTTATTTTTGGGGTTTTAATTTTATTTGGGGTGAGTAATGTATAGGGAATGTTTTTTGTGTTTTTAGTTATGATTCTTTTTTTATACAGGAGACCTCTCTTAGAGCACGAGGAAGCCAGCTCTTTAGCAATGCACATTCAGTTGCTCACCCAGCTTAACACCTTAAGAGAAGTGTGGAATACTTCCCTTTGCGCTGCACTCCACTGTCAGGGCACACCCACTGAATTTTGTGGCTGCCGTCGCAAATCATTGCCGGCGCTAAATTTACCGTCCACCTGACATTAGCACCTTAAAATCCATGCAACCGAATTTATAGCCTGTTCCCTGTAGCCCTGCAAATTATTTCCTTCAGTTACTTATCCAATTCCCTTTTGAAAGCCACGACTGAATCTGCCTCCACCATCCTTTCAGGCAGCGCTTTCCAGATCCTAACCACTCGCTGCATAAAAACATTTTTCCTTATGTCGCCTTTGGTTCTTCTGCCAATCACCTTAAATCTGTGTCCTCTGGCTCTCGACACTATAGAGAGATAGTTGGGTTTTCACATGGTGACTTGCACTTCACAATTGAGGAAGAGCAGATGGTGAAGTCAGGGACAACAGTGGAGAGTCCGTGTCCGATGGCGCAGGACTCAGTCAAGCTCTGCTCAGCTGGATGCAAATACTGTACCCCAGGGCCGTCGATGTATAGGAGACTTATTGAGCAGCAGCAGAAAATATGCGATTGTAAGGCATTGTAAGCACACTGTGCAGTGTGATAGAGCTCCCCCTAGTGGATTACTGCTCCACCTAGTGGACTACTGTGGTAATGCAACTATTGATGTAAATAATCAAGGATCATGTGGCAAAGTCATATGATGACAGTTTCTGTGTTAAGAGCCATCTATTAGAGTGTGTTTGTTAGTGACGTTGTAAGACGATATATCACATTGGTGACGAGGATAGAATTTCTGGATTCCCTAACTGAAATGTTTGTTGGTAGTTGTTCCTGCCAACCAACAGAGAGACTTTGAGGGGTTCTTTGTTTTACAGAACAGCTAAAAATCCAAAGTAAATTTCAAGCACACTTGGCTGAACTGTTGTCATTGCCAGAGTCCAGATGGCCGTGCCTATGGGAATAATAAGGCACTTGGGTGAGTTCCAACAGGACCAAGAGACTTTTGGAGCGTATGTGGAGCAGCTAGAAATATTTTTCACTGCAAATAGTATCTCGAAGTCCCCAATGATGAAAACCATAACCAGATGGTTTTAGAAAGAAAACGGGCTATTTTTTTGATTGAAGCAGGCCCTGAGGTGTATTCACTGTCATTTCGGAAACTTTCAGGACAAAGCATTGCATGACCACTTTGTTTGTGGGATGAAAAATGAAGCAATCAGAAGGCAGTTGTTGACAACTTGACTTTTAATTTAACTTGTCAGACAGCTATGTCAATGGATATGGCCGACCGAGAATTTTGTACCATTTCCAGTTGTCAGACAACTGAGGTGAATCACCTGCAGGTTAAAAGTAAAAGCATTTGGACCTCAAGGCCTCATCAACTACTAAGGTAACAATACATTGAAGTCATGCTATCAGTGCCTGGGACAACACATTGTTCCAAGCTGTCCTTATGTGAAGGCAGAGTATTTATTCTGCAAGAAAACTGGGCATCTTGCGAAGGCATGCCGACTGAAGAGTAAACCAATTTTCAATGCTAGAAGTAGAAATCGCCAGACACTACACAGCATTGAAGAGAAGCAACAGGATGAAGAGATTCTGGATATACATGTCACCAGATGCACGAGGGTACATAACAGCATTTCGCGAAGTATCGTTATCCAAGTAGACATTGCAGGAACCAGGATACCCATGGAAGTTGATACTGGTGCATCCGTGAGCATAATACCGGAATCGCTATATCTCGACAAGTTGAGTGATTTTCGACTGGAGAGCGAGGCTACTCAGGAGAGAAAATTCCTTTAGTCGGATGTATCACCATACCAGTGAAATACATGGATCAGTTTCAGAGCTTGCCTGTCATAGTAGTGTCAGGAGACAAGCCTGTTTTAACAGGTAGAAATTGATTGGGATCACTGAAGCTGGATTAGAATAACATTTTTCGTATGGAAACAATATTTGCATCGCAAGATGATGTCTTCAAGCAGTATCCGAAGGTGTTCTGTGAAACAGGCAGTCCGATCCAAGACTTCAAGTCAAGTGTCAGGGTGCAGAAGGATGCTGGGCCAGTTTACTGCAAGCCACATCTATATACCATATGCACTCAAGGAGAAAGTTGAGCAAGAACTTAACAGACTATAAACTGAGAAAATTATCTCTGAGGTGTTCTATTTTTCATACATTGATGAGCTGCCAGTCACAGCTGAAGCAATTGGTAGAGCAACCAAAAGTGGCCCAGTTCTGTCAAAGGTGTATGATTACGTAGCATGCTATCAGAGGAAGATATTCATCAATACTTTGTTCATAGGAATGAATTGTCAGTGGATAAAGGTTGTGTCCCAAATAAGTTCAAGTCCAAATTATTAGGAGGCCTCCCTAACCAACACCTGGGAATGTGTTTGACCAAGAGTGTTGCATACAGTTACTTATGGTGGCCAGGTTTAGATAAAGATATAGAGTACATCATTAAGGGTGGGACAACAGGCGGCGGGAAGCGGGTGGGCAGGAGACCCTCAAGACATATGCTCAGGAGGCACTGGGAAGTAGTGGCGGAGGTCAATGGCAGGTTTATAGCTCCAAGAACATGGATGCAGTGCATGAAGAAGTTTAATCATCTGACATGAGTTGTCAAGGTGAGTTCAATGTTCAAATGGAATATCCTAACAACTGCACCACTAGCCTCATCAACTGCTCAATTCACAACACCTCTATCCCCCGCCTAATCTACATTGACACTATGATGCAGAAATTGCCACTTTCTATAAGGCCCGTGGTCGCCTGAAAATGGCGGTCACGGGTCGGTGAGGAGGGGCCGTCATTTGGATATTGCGCTCCTTTAGTTTTGGAATGGTGTAGAGGACCACCCCGCCCATTTTCCCGCTGATGACTTGCAGCGTCGGGCACTTCAACGTGCCCCCACTTCCGCCCCACTAGTAGCAGCTACTCTGATCCGACTGCACATCCGCCCCTCTCCCCACACCAACACCGCTCCGACCAGAAACAAAAGCCAAAGAGCTGAATTTCTCCAGATTGTCCGCCCCATGCATTGGGGCGGACGGAACACTTGAAAAGCGGCAGGAATGACTTGTTTCGGTCGGAGGGCATTTTCAGCCCCTATTCCTTTATCATTTCTTCGAGTAAATTGCATGTGGTTAAACACTGGAGATGATATATTTGGTAAAATTTTAATATGTTGCTAGATTAGTAACCATAGTTAAATACATACTGCACTTTAATATCGGGATTGAATATCGGGATCATATTTGAATAGCTCTGAATGATGTTCAAGAGGACAAACATCATAATAATTTTTAGGTAAATGAAACAGTTCTTGTGACAATGAGATAGTGTTCTGTGATACAAAACTGAACAGTTCTGGAGCCGTGAAGGAGCTTTACATGTCTTTCTTATGGTTGGAATGATTACACTTTAGCCCCACCAAGTGAAGTAAAAATGCATTACAGTAAAACTCCCATTCACTAATCTTCTGTTCGACTGAAATGGATTTTTGTTTTGCAAATGGTCATTTGTGGAACAAATGCTTTTGGCAGATTTGCAACAGCTGTTTTATGTCAGCCATGTTTACTTTATTACTTATACTAGTCAGCTTGCCGTGGTGCCGCCATGTTAAGTCAGAGAATATGGTCACTTTCTTACCTGTCCTTGTGTTGCTGCTTCTCTTTATCTCTTCTTTACTGTACAAAAGCAAAATACTGTGGATGCTGGAATCTGAATTAAAAACAGAAAATGCTGGGAATCTCAGCGGGTCAGGCAGCATCTGTGGAGGGAAAAGCAGAATTAACGTTTCGGGTCAACGACGTTTTGTCGTCTTTACTGCATCTGTTAATCCCCTTCATCTTCCCCCTGCATCTGCGCACATACAGAGGCCGAACTTCAAGTCATAGTCAACGTATTTACTGAGGCTTACAAAAGCATGGGCCTTATGGTAAACATCCGTAAGACAAAGGTCCTCCACCAACTTGTCCCCGCTGCACAGCACTGCCCCCCATCAAAATCCACGACGCGGCCCTGGACAACGTGGATCATTTCCCAGATCTCTGGAGCCTCTTATCAACAAGAGCAGACATTGACAAGGAGATTCAACATCGCCTCCAGTGCGCCAGTGCAGCCTTCGGCCGCCTGAGGTAAAAAGTGTTTGAAGACCAGGTCCTCAAAGCTCCCACCAAGCCCATGGTCTGCAGGGCTGTAGTAATACCCGCCCTCCTGTTCGACTCAGAGATATGGACTATGTACAGTAGACACCTCAAGTCGCTGGAGAAATACCACCAACGATGTCTCCGCAAGATCGTGCAAATCCCCTGGGAGGACAGACACACCAACGTTAGTGAACTCGACCAGGCCAACATCCCCAGCATTGAAGCACTGACCACACTTGATCAGCTCCGCTGGGTAGGCCACATTGTTCGCATGCCAGACACAAGACTCCAAAAGCAAGCGCTCTACTCAGAACTCCTTCACAGCAAATGAGCCAAAGGTGGGCAGAGGAAATGTTACAGGGACACCTTCAAAGCCTCCCTGATAAAGTCCAACATCCACACTGACACCTGGGAGTCCTTGGCTAAAGACCGTCCTAAGTGGAGGAGGTCCATCAGGGAGGGCGCTGAGCACCTCGACTCCCATCGCCGAGAGTATGCAGAAATCAAGCGCAGGCAGCGGAAAGAGCGTGCGGAAAACCAGTCCCACTCACCCTTTCCCTCAACGACTATCTGTCCTACCTGTGACATGGACTGTGGTTCTCATATTGGACTGTTCAGCCACCTAAAGGACTCATTTTCAGAGTGGAAGTAAGTCTTCCTCGATTCCGAGGAACTGCCTATGATGATCATCATCATCATCTCCCGCTACCCATTCACCTTCCTACCACCCATTCAGTTCTATCACTATCACTACCTTTACCTCATTGAACATTTATTAAATCCCTCCTCCCCTCCCCCTTGCTCTGCTATCATTGACCTTGCCCTTAACCCTCCATTCACTTTTCCTCACTCCCTCTCACTTCCCTCAAGGATGGTACTCAAGCAGGCCGGAATTCACCAAAGCTGACTGAGTTCTACCCATGCAACCAAATTCATCTACAGGCATGGCACGCCCAGTGGCTATGAAGGTCACAACACCCCTTAACTTCAATGCCTCCAGATTATTTCAAGAGGCCAGTAACCAGATCACTCACATTTAAATATAGGGAGTATGATTAAGAAGTTTGCAGACGACACTAAAATTGGCTGTGTGGTTCATAATGAAGAGGAAAGTCATGGGCTGCAGGAGGATACCAATCTACTGGTCAGGTGGGCAGAGCAGTGGCAAATGGAATTTAATTCAGAGAAGTGTGAGGTAATGCACTTTTGGAGGGCTAATAAGGAAAGGGTATACACATTAAGTGGTAGGCCACTTAATAGTGTAGATGAACAAAGGGACCTTGGAGTGCTTGTCCACAGATCCCTGAAAGTAGAAGGCCAGGTGGATAAGATGGTTAAGAAGGCATATGGAATGCTTGCCTTTATTGGCCGAGGCTTAGAATATAAGAGCAGGGAGGTTATGTTTAAATTGTATAATACTTTGGTTAGGCCACAGCTTGTCACCGTATTATAGGAAGGACGTGATTACACTAGAGAGGGTGCAGAGGAGATTTATTAGGATGCTGCCTGGAATGGAGAATCTTAGTTAATATGTTGTTACTATACAGTACAAATGCACACGAGGCCCATACTAGAGAGAAGGTCACTCTGTGACTAGTAACCTTTATTAGCCAGCACTGAAGTGGAGAAGATGGGTGGAGCTTCCCCTTTTATACCTGAAAGTCCAGGTTAGGCGTGTCTCCCACGTTCACCACCGAGTGGTCAGTGTTCTCACGATGTACAACTTAGGTCAGTTTATACATGGATTGCAATGAAAGTTGAATACATGACATCACCTTCCCCCCAAAGTCTTATTGGGATCACAGGTTAAGTCTCTTTGGTGGTTTACGCTCCCTTGTAGAGCGCCTGAGTTGGGGCTCCGGTTGTTGGGTGCTGGCCTGAGTGTCTGCTGTTTGCGGTGCCTCAGGCCTGTCCAGACTGCCCCCAGTGACTGGGCTCTCCTCCGGTTGGTTCCGGTGTTCGGTCACCTGTGGAGGAGTGAACTCTTCATCGTGTTCTTCCTCTGCTTCTTCTATGGGGTTGCTGAACCTCCATTTTGTTTGATCCACGTGTTTGCGGCAGATTTGTCCATTGGTAAGTTTAACTACCAGAATCCTATTCCCCTCTTTGGCAATCACAGTGCCTGCGAGCCACTTGGGCCCTGCAGCGTAGTTGAGGACAAAGACAGGGTCATTGACATCAATACATCGCGCCCTCGCATTCCCATCATGGTAATCACATTGTGACCAGCGCCTACTCTCAACAATTTCTTTCATGGTGGGGTGTATAAGGGATAACCTGGTTTTGAGCGTCCTTTTCATTCGCAGCTCTGCGGGTGGAACCCCTGTGAGCGAGTGTAGTCGGGATCTATTGGCTAACAGGAGGCGTGATAAGTGGCTTTGTAGGGAACCCCCTTGGATTCGGAGCATCCCCTGTTTGATTATCTGCACAGCTTGTTCAGCCTGGCCGTTTGAGGCCGGCTTGAACCGTGCCGTTCTGACATGGTTGATACCATTTCCTGCCATGAAGTCCTGGAATTCAATGCTTGTAAAGCACGGGCCATTGTCGCTGACCAAGACGTCCGGTAGACCAAGGGCGGTGAACAATGCCCGTAGACTTTCTACCTTTGCAGAGGATGTGCTTGAATTGAGAATGTTACACTCGATCCATTTGGAGTAGGCGTCTACTACAACCAAAAATATTTTTCCCATGAAAGGACCTGTGTAGTCCACATGGATGCGTGACCATGGCTTGGCAGGCCAGGACCAGGGGCTAAGGGGGGCTTCCCTGGGTGCATTGCCCAGCTGGGCACCTGCGAATACAAAGTTCCAGGTCTGCATCTATCCCTGGCCACCAAACGTGTGACCTGGCAATTGCCTTCATCATGACAATGCCCAGGTGCTCAGTGTGGAGTTCTCGGATGAACGCCTCTCTGCCCATCTGGGGCATGACTACTCGGTTTCCCCATAGTAGGCAATCGGCCTGAATCGAAATGGTTTAAATTTCTCAGGGCATGCCTCGTACGTGGCAGCCCAGTCCCCATTCAGGACACATTCTTGACTAAAGACAGTAGCGGGTCTCTATTTGTCCAGACTTTGATCAGATGGGTGAGCCTTCGCTTTCGAAAGCTTCAACAGCCATGACCATCTCAGTTGCCCCCTCGGTGGTGGCTAGTGGGAGTCTGCTGAGTGCATCGGCGCAGTTTTCAGTGCCCAGTCTGTGCCGAATTGTATAGTCATAGGCGGCTAATGTGAGTGCCCACCTCTGTATGCGGGCCGACGCATTTGCATTTATGGCCTTGTTGTCGGCCAAAAGGGACATTAGGGGTTTGTGATCTGTCTCCAGCTCAAATTTCCTGCCAAACAGATACTGGTGCATTTTTTTTACTGCATATATACATGCAAGCGCTTCCTTTTCTACCAACCCGTAGCCCCGTTCTGCCTGGGACAGACTTCTGGAGGCATAAGCTACCGACTGTAACTGACCCTTGGCATTAACATGCTGCCACACACACCCGACCCCATAGGACAATGCATCGCACGTTAAAACAAGTTTCTTACATGGGTCATATAGTGTTAACAGATTATTGGAGCATAACAAATTGCGTGCTCTATCAAAAGCCCTTTACTGGCAGTCCTCCCCAGACCCATTCGCGACCTTTGCGTAGGAGCACGTGTAGCTGCTCTAATACAGTGCTCAGTTTGGGAAGAAAGTTACCAAAATAGTTCAGGAGCCCCAGGAACGAACGCAGCTCCATCGTGTTACGGGGTCTGGGTGCTCTCTGGATCGCTTCCGTCTTGGATGCAGTAGGTCTGATCCCGTATGCTGCTACCCTCATCCCCAGGAATTCTACTTCTGGAGCTATGAAGACGCACTTTGCCTTTTTCAGTCGCAGACCTACCCGGTCCAGTCTGCGTAGCACCTCCTCCAGGTTGTGGATGTGTTCTTCAGTATCGCAACCCGTGATGAGGATGTCGTCTTGAAAAACCACCGTCCTTGGAATCGACTTGAGGAGACTTTCCATGTTTTGTTGAAAGATCGCGGTGGCCGAGCGAATCCCGAATGGGCATCTGTTGTACTCAAACAACCCCTTGTGTGTCGTGATGGTAGTCAGCTTCTTCGACTCACTCGCCAGCTCCTGAGTCATGTAAACTGAAGTCAGGTCCAATTTTGAAAAAAGTTTGCCACCGGATAGCGTCGCAAAGAGGTCCTCCACTCTCGGTAGCGGGTACTGGTCTTAGAGTGACACCCGATTGATGGTGGCCTTGTAATTACAACATATCCTGACCGACCCTTCCGCCTTGAGCATCGGCACAATCGGGCTCATCCAGTCACTGAATTCGACTGGCGAGATGATGCCTTCCCTCAGCAGGCGGTCCAATTCGCCTTCTATCTTTTCCCACATCACGTACGGCACCGCTCTGGCCTTGTGGTGTACTAGCCTGGCGTCCGGGTTTATGTGAATCACTACCTTGGTCCCCATGAAAGTGCCAATGCTGGGTTGAAATAATGAGTCAAATTTGTCCAGGACCTGTGAGCATGATATTCGCTCCACAGAAGAAATTGCATTGACATCGCCCTATTTCCAGTTCATGATAGCAAGCCAACTCCTCCCCAGTAGTGCGGGATCGTCCCCCGGGACAATCTAGAGTGGCAACCTGTTCTCCGAATCTTTGTGGGTCACGACTACCGTGGCGCTGCCTAGCACCGGAATGATCTCCTTTGTATATGTCCGTAGCTGTGCGTCAATCGGCAATAATTTTGGCCTCCTGGCCTTGGACGCCCATAACTTGTCGAACTGTTTGATACTTATCAGGGACTGCCTGGCCCCCGTGCCTAGCTCCATTGACACTGAGATGCCATTGAGGAGCACTTTCATCATTATCGGTGGCGTCCTGGTGTATGAACTGTATATGTGCTCCACATGAACTCGCTGAACTTCAGCTTCCAGCGACTTCCCCCAGTGTCCATTTGGCCTCGTAGGGCTTACATCGGGCCCGTCCTCTTCGTGCATCAACCTGGCTGCAGGCTTCCTGCACATATGCGCCAAGTGGTCACTGACATTGGCGTTTCTGCAGATATATTGCTGATACCTGAAAGCTCTGGCTGTGTGTTTGCCTCCACACCTCCAACATGAGCCGTTGTTGGAAACAAAAGGTCCATTACCAGTCGATCGTCTCTGACCGTTTCTGTAACTGTCCTTAAATGCACTATTGACAGCTGTTGATGGCCCCATTACTGGCTGCATTGTCCCTTGCGATGGCATGAATCGCCGTTCAGCTAGCCATTGTCTCTGTTGAATTCCCCCTTTGCGTTCGACTACATGCTCGGGCATGTCCGATTGCCCATGTCTGCCTGGAGAACTGTGTGCCGCATTAACAATGTTGACTCCCTGTCCATTTGCTGCATTTAACCAAGATTTTTGTCAAACATCATTCTGGTCTCTTCCTCCCCTGAGATAAATGTCTGGGCTATCAAAGCCGCCGTTTCCAAGGTCAAGTCTTTGGTCTCAATCAGTTTTCTGAAAACCCTAGCATGCCCGATGCCCTCAATAAAAAAGTCTCGCAGCATCTCCGCTCTGCATGCATCTGGGAACTTACATAGGCTCGCCAGTCACCGGAGGTCTGTCACGAAGTCTGGAACGCTTTGCCCTTCTCGCCGCCGGTGCATGTAAAACCGGTGCCTCGCCATGAGCATGCTGCTCGCCGGTTTAAAGTGTTCCCTGATCAACTTACTGAGCTCTTCAAAAGTTTTGTCCGCTGGCTTCTCTGGCGCAAGAAGGTCCTTCATCAGGGAGTACGTCCTGGATCCACAAACTGTCAGGAGATAAGCCTGCATTTGTCGGCCGAATCCTTTCCCAGCCATTCCTTAGTGACGAAACTTTGCTGTAGTCTCTCAATAAAATCGTCCCAATCATCACCAACACAGTACCTCTCGTCTGTGCTGCTAGTGGCCATGCTTGCGTGGTTTAAATCCCAGTTTCTCATCGCCAATAATATGTCCTTACTGTACAGTACAAATGCACACGAGGGCCATACTAGAGAGAAGGTCACTCTGTGACCAGTAACCTTTATTAGCCAGCACTGAAGTGGAGAAGATGGGTGGAGCTTTCCCTTTTAAACCTGAAAGTCCAGGTTAGGAGTGTCTCCCACAAGTTCACCACCTAGTGGTCAATGTTCTCATGGTGTACACCTTAGGTCAGTTTATACATGGATTACAATGACAGTTGAATACATGACATTAGTTATGAGGACAGATACGATATGCTGGGTTTGTTCTCATTGGAACAGAGGAGGTTAAGAGGAGACTTTATTAAGATGTACAAAATATTGAGGGGCCTGGACATAGTTGATAGTAAGGGCCTATTTCCATTGGTGGAGAGATCTATTATGAGGGGGCATGGTTTTAAGGAGGTTTAGAGGGGATTTGAGGAGAGGGCTTCTTTACGCAGAGGGTGGTGGAGATCTAGAACTCACTGCCTGGAAGAGTGGTGAATGCAAAAACCCTCACCACTTTTAAGAGATGGTTGGATGGGCACTTAAAGTGCAGTAACCTGCAGCGTTACGGACCTAGAGCTGATAATTGGGATTAGACTGGATAACCTCTTGTTGGCCGGCGCAGATGTAATGGTAACTACTGCAGGAAATCGAATACAGCCAAGGTGATCTCCTGGGATAGTTTTGATCGCCTGGATGGGTCAGAGAGGAATTTTCCCAGATTTTTTCTCCCTAAATTGGCCTGGGTTTTTATCTGGTTTTTGCTTCTCCCAGGAGATCACATGGCTCCGGCTTGGGTGCTGTGAAGAATGGTTCTGTGTAAGGGGTGTCGCAGTTGTGTAGGGCGGACTGGTTGGGCTGGGTGCTCTTTACCTTTCTGCCACTGTTCATTGTTCATAGGTTTATATGTAACCTTCAGGGCTGCTGACCGAGGGCCATGAGGTTCTTTGTCGGCTGGCATGGTCACGATGGACCGAAATGACCTCCTTCTGCAATGTAAATTTCTATGCTTCTCTGTTTCTATGTTTCAAAGTCAATTCTGAGTACATAGATGTATAAAGCAAGTAGCAGATGTCTTGTTTGCTGAAGAAAGCTGTAATGCATGTACATAAGGTCTTCCCATCACCAGAGAGGGCACTACCATCGGAGGTCCTAGGGTCATAGGTACACTCGTTCTGGGCCTGATATGTTACCTGAACTTCATCTTTGTATCTAGGCTTCTGGAAGCCAATAAAGACTGACCAGGTTACACCTAGTCACTGGCTCACAGTACGGAGTTCATTGTATCATTTCATACGCCATAACTGGCGACCAGGCAAATACGAACCCACGCAAAAGTATGGCGAGCAGAGCACAATCGAGTACTGTTGGAATTCTCGAGAGATTCAATGAGGGAGAGAATTGGGGAGATTTCCCGGATAATCTTGACCAGTATTTCGTGGCAAATTACCTAAACAAAGACAAGGATGCAGACAAGTGCAGGGCAGTTCTTCTCTCCGTTTGTGGCCCCACGGCCTATGCACTCATCAAGAATCTGTTCTCACCCACTCTTCCGACAGAAAAGGATTACAAAGAACTGTGTGCTCTAGTTTGGGAACATCTTAAACCCACGGGAGGAATCCTCATATCCAGATCTCGCTTCGTCCAGAAGGCCAGGACATAGCAACATTTGTTGCTGACCTGAGACGTCTTGCAGGGCCTTGCAGATTTGGGCCTGCATTGGAAGACATGTTGCGGGACTTTTTCGTGATCGGGGTCAACCATGAGGCGATCTTAAGTAAGCTGCTGGCTGCGGAGACGCCGGACCTCAACAAGGTCATCACCATCGTCCAGGCTTGCATGTCCACGCAGAAAAGCACGAAGCAGATATCGCGACAAAGCAGGAACTCCACGGCAAGTACTGTGTACAAAATTGTATTGACGACCGGCAGAGCTGCACATGGCAGGGCCTACTCGACTGCATCTGCAAGGCCGGGAGCCGCTCAAAGTTCGCCATCGAGGGCTTACTCAACTGTGTATGCGAGAACGGGAGCCGCTCAAAACCCACCATCGGGCGCAAATCCGAACTCAACGTGTTGGCATTGCAGAGGCAATCACCGACCCCATCAGTGCCGCTTCAGGCAGTATGTATGCAGAGGGTGTGCGAAGACGGGGCATCTTCAGTGGACGTGTCCACAGCAGAGCAAACGAGCTGCGACACACCACATGGATGATGATCAATTCAGCGTGGATCTGGCGATGCAGCCTGAGGCATTTGAGAGCTCCGAGAAGAAAGTGTATAGCGTATGTGCGTTTCTAACAAAGATCCAACCGATAATGATGGGGGTAAAATGAAATGGCGTGCCGGTATCCATGGAATTAGACACGGGTGCAAGTCAATCGATAATGAGCCAGAGGACTTTCGAAAAAATGTGCGAGACCAAGGCAGAGAGACTCAAGCTGAGTGCGATAAATGCGAAGTTGTGTACCTAAACCAAAGAGCTCATACCAGTGATCGGTAGTGCAGCAGTGAGAGTATCGTACGAGAGAGCGGTTCATGATCTACCATTATGGATTATCCTGGGCAACAGCCCATCGTTATTCGGCAGGAGTTGGCTCGAGAAAATAAAATGGAAATGGTACGGTATCAAAGCTTTGTCATCAGCGGATGATGATTTGTGTGCTCAAGTGCTGAGCAAATTTCCCTCACTGTTTGAACCGGGAATTGGCAGATTCAAGGGAGCCAAGGTGCAGCTTCATCTCGGCCCAGACGCAAGGCCCATCCATCACAAATCCAGGGCAATCCCGCACATGATGAGAGAAAAGGTCGAGCTCGAATTGGACAGGCAACAACACGAGGGGGTCATCTCACCGGTCGAATTTAATGAATGGGCCAGTCCCATTGTTCCGGTGTTAAAGAGCGACGGCACGGTCAGGATTTGTAGTGACTACAAGGTCACGATCAACCAAGTTTCGAAACAAGATCAGTACCCGCTATGGAAAGCTGATGACCTGTTTGCAAGGCTAGCCGGGGGAAAATCGTTCACCAAATTGGATCTAACATCAGCTTACATGACACAGGAACAGGTTGAATCATCAAAGAAACTTACATGCATCAACACGCACATGGGACTATTTATTTACAACAGGTATCCTTTTGGCATTCGTTCGGCGGCAGCCATATTTCAGAGAAACATGGAGAGCCTATTGAAATCCATCCCCAGGACCGTGGTATTCCAAGATGACATCCTAGTCACAGGTCGTGACACCGCCGAGCACCTGCACAATCTGGAAGAGGTTCGGCGTCATCTGGACAAAGTGGGACTCAGGCTGAAACGTTCAAAGTGCGTTTTCATGGCACCAGAGGTCGAATTCCTTGGATGAAAGATTGCTGCAGACGGAATCAGGCCTACGGACGCGAAAACAGAGGCCATCAAAAATGCACCCAGGCTCCAGAATGTGATGGAGTTGCGTTCATTCTTGGGTCTTCTCAACTACTTCGGTAACTTCTTATCTAAATTGAGCACAGTATTAGAAACTTTGCACAAGCTGCTCAGGAAAGGAAACGACTGAGTGTGGGGTAAACTTCAAGACAGTGCTTTTGAGAAGGCTAGAAATCTGTTGTGTTCCCACAAGCTACTGGTACTGTATGACCCATGCAAGCATCTAGTTTTGACCTGTGATGCGTCGTCCTATTGGGTCGGCTGCATTCTCCAGCAAGCCAATGAGTCAGGCAAACTACAACCAGTTACATACATGTCTCGAAACCTGTCCAAGGCGGAAAGAGCCTATGGCATGGTAGAGAAAGAGGCTTTAGCATGTGTTTATGGGGTAAGAAAAATGCACCAGTACCTGTTTGGGCTTCGCTTCGAGCTGGAAATCGATCACATGCCGCTTATATCATTTTTCTTGGAACATAAAGGTATCAATACCAACACGTCGTCCCGCATCCAGAGGTGGGCGCTGACATTATCTGCCTATGATTATGTCATTCGCCATAGACCAGGCACCGACAACTGCGCTGATGCATTGAGCCGGTTACCGTTGCCCACACCGGAGGTGGAAACGCCAATGCCCGCAGAGCTACTCATGGTCATGGATGCCTTTGAGAGTGAAGGGTCATCTGTCACTGCTCAACAAGTTAAGACCTGGACCAATCAGGATCCGATCCTATCGGTTGTAAAATGTTGTGTTCTTAACAGGGACTGGTCGACCATCCCCAAGGAAATGGGTGATGAAACCAAACCGTACAGCCATCTCAAAGATGAGCTTTCCATCCAGTACGATTGTTTACTGTGGGGTAATCGTGTTGTAATGCCCAAGAAAGGCAGGGCGAGATTTGTACGGGAGTTACATAGTACGCATCCTGGTATTGTCATGATGAAGGCCTGGCATTGACTCGGACTTAGAGTCATGCATGCATCAGTGCAGCACTTGCATGCAGTTAAGCAATGCCCCAAAGGAAGCTCTGCTCAGTCTGTGGTCATGGCCATCCAAACTGTGGTCTAGAATCCACATCGACTTTGCGGGCCCCTTCCTCGGTAAAATGTTTTTTGTGGTGGTGGATGCATACTCCAAATGGATAGAATGTGTGATCATATCATCCAGCACTTCCACTGTCACCATTGAGAACCTGAGAGCCATGTTTGCCACACATGGTCTGCCAGACTTCGTTGTTAGCCACAATGGACCGTGTTTCACGAGCCTGGAGTTTCAAGAGTTCATGAAATGCAACGGCATAAAACACTTGAGGTCAGCCCCGTTCAAACCCGCGTCCAATGGTCAAGCGGAGCGGACATTTCAAACCATCAAGCAGAGCCTGAAACGTGTAACTCACGGTTCCTTGCATGCACACATACTGCTCAGTTATAGGATAAGGCCACACATGCTCACCAGGGTCCCGCCTGTGGAACCATTGATGAAGAGATGCCTCAAAACCAAGCTCTCTCGTCCATCCTGACCTTAACGATCATGTTGAAACCCGACGTCAAACGCCAGCGGTAGTATCACGACCGCGCCGCAATGTCGTGCGACATATCTATAAATGCCCCAGTGTATGTACTTAAACATGGTCAAGGGCCCAAGTGGCTTCCGGGCAATGTTACGGATAAGGAGGGTAACCAGGTGTGTATGGTTAAGCTCAAGAATGGGCAGATGTGCAGGAAACACATTGATCAAATCAAGCGAAGACACATTGACAAACTGGAACAGTTGGAAGAAGACACCATGAGCTTAGACGACCAACCAACTCACATCCAGCCATCAGAAGAACTCACTGTGGTCAACACCCAACCCTAAGTCGTGAGAGACTTGGAAAGCACTGGGATTGTACTGAGACGGTCAACCAGGGAGCGAAGGGCTCCGGACCGTCTGGACTTGTAATATCGACTTGTGCCAAGAACTGGGGGGGGAATGATGTAATGCATGTACATAAGGTCTGTCCACTACCAGAGGGCACTACCATCAGAGGTCCTAGGGTCATAGGTACACTTATGCTGGGCCCGGTATATAATCTGAACTTCACCTTTGTGACTTCTGGAAGCCATTAAAGACAGACCAGGTTACACCTAGTCACTGGCTCACAGTTCGGCGTTCATTGTATCATTTCATACACCATAAAAGAAATTTCACCTCCCTGGTGAAATTTTCCTTGGTGTCCTTGTCACTATTTATCCAACCAACATTGCTGAAACAGATTATTGGGTCATTAGCACATTGCTGTTTGTGGGAGCTTGTGCGCAAATTGGCTGCCACATTTGCTACATTACAACAGTGACCACACTGCTTTGGGATGTCCTGAGGTCATGAAATGCACTATATGAATGACATTTTTTCCTTTCCGTTTTCCTTCTCTGTGGACAACTGACAGCAACATGAGCGGACAGTGCAATTTTTCAGATTGTCAGGATTCCAAAGGCTCCAGGAGGTTATAGCTTACTCCAATATGCTATAGTTCACAAGAAGAAAGGGGTAGAAGAAACAAAGTTAGAAAGCTGCAGGTGAGGAAGTGGAAAAAAGGGTTTTTTATTCGATAATATTTTTGTTACTCATCGTAGAATGGAGGCATTGCTGGTAAGACCAGCATTTAATGCCCATACCTAGTTGACCTTGAGGAGGTGGTAATGATCCTTCCTCTTGAAGTGCTGCATATCGTGTGGTGAAGGCACTCCCACAGTGCTGTTCGGTAGAGAGCTCCAGGATTTTGATACAGTATCCATGAAGAAATGCCGATATATGTCCAAGTCGAAATGGTATGTGACTTGGAGTGGAACTTGGAGGCGATAGTATTCCCATGTACCTGTACCTGCTGCCCTTGCACTTCTAGGTGATAGAGATCGTGGGATTGGGAGCTGCTGTCATAGCAGCCTTGGCGAGTTGCTGCAGTGCATCCTGTAGATGGTATGTGCTGCAGCCACTATGCGGCAGTGGTGAAGAGAGTTGATATTTAAAGTGGTGAATGGGCTGCTGATCAAGCAAACTGCTTTGTCCTGGATGGTGTTGCGCTTCTTGAGTGTTGTTGCAGCTGCACTCATCCAAGCAAGTGGAGAGTATTCCACTGTGCTTTGTAAATGGTGGAGAGGCTTTAAGGAGTCAAGAGGTGAGCCACTTGCTGCAGAATACCCATCCTCTGACCTGCTCTCGAAGTCACAGCTGATCCAGTTGAGTTTCTGGTCAGTGGCAAAAAATCTAAAACATAAAAATTGCTACCTATTTAGCAACTGTAGAATAGTTATCTTTATACCTTGTAAAGCTTATTCATTAAATAATATCTGTTATTGATTTCCTTCAGTTGGATAATCAATGAAAGACTGGCACTATATTCACTACTGTTTCTTTGCAACACTGCTATGTCAGCTGATGCTGGTGAGGGCGAATGGAGGGCTTTTAAAAGATATTCAGGAATACAAATAATGATATTTAATTCTTTCACTCAAAACGCTTCAACACATGTCACTGAATGAATTAAAGTGCGAGCTAAATCCTTTCAATGAAAAATCAAATGCCACTGGGGCCAATTTTAGTGCTCCCTGTGCCTTGACACTGCTCTGGTGAAGCATATCTGAAAAGCATCCACCTGCAGTGAATTGGATTATCCTGTATTTCCAGGCTCAGGCCATCATCCGACCACAAATATATCCCAGTTTCCTTGTAGGCCCAGGAGGAATACTCTTTCTCCTGAGCCACAAGGAACCTTAAGAAAATATAAAAAAACAACTTATGAACAACATAAAGCAATCCGGATTGGGCCTCTTCAAGTCCTTCTTGACTTATCTGCAGCCTTTGACACGGTTGACGACTCCATCCTCCTACAACACCTTTTCACTGTCGTCCAGCTGAGTAGGACTGCACTTGCCTGGTTCCATTCTTATCGATCTAATCGTAGCCAGATAATCATCTGCAATGGTTTCTCTTTTTGCCCTCGCATCGTTACCTCTGGTGTCCCCCAAGTATCTATCCTTGGCCCCTTCCTATTTCACATCTACATGCTGCCACTTGGCGACATCATCTGAAAAGATGGTGTTGGTTTCCATATGCGGACCAGAGTCTTTCTGGAGAGGACTTTCTGGATAGACACCCCAGAGGAAAGCACAGGTCAGGAAAGAGAGGGTGGGACCGTTAGGGAACCAGGTAGTAGAGATTTAGGAGAGGTTGAGAAGGAGGTTCCGCAGACACTGGTCCTGTCCAACAGGTACGATGTGCTCGTTACCTGTAAGGACAAGGATAAAGTCTGCGGGAAGGGCAGCCACAATGCAGACCAAGGCACTGTGTCTCAAAAGGCTGTACAAGGGCGGGAAGAACAGAATAGAAATGTGGTAGTGATAGGGGACTCTATAATGAAGGGGATAGATAGCGTCCTCTGCAGCCAACAAGGAGAATCTGAAAGGGTGTGTTGCCAGGGTAAGGGAAATCTCGTGGTGGCTGGAGAGGAATTTGAAAAGGGAGAGGGTAAATCCAGTTGTCATGGTCCATGTTGGAATAAATAACTTAGGTAGGAACAGGGAGGAGAACCTATTGAGAGAGTATCAGGAGTTAGGAGCTAAATTAAAAAGCAGGACCTCGAGGGTAATAATCTCTGGATTATTGCCTGGGTCACGTGTAAATGAGCTTTCAACCACATGTCCGTGGCATAACTAAGACTGCCTATTTCCACCTCCATACCATCCCCCGTCTCCGCCCTTACCTCAGTTCATCTGCTGCTGAAACCCTCATCCATGCCTTTGTTACCTCTTGACTTGACTATTCCAATGCATTCCTAGCTAGCCTCCCACGTTCTACCCTACATAAACTTGAGGTCATCCAAAACTCGGCTGCCTGAGTCCTAGCTCACACTGAGTCCCATTCACCATCACCCCTGTGCTTGCTGACCTACATTGGCACCTGGTTAAGCAATGCCTCGATTTCAAAATTCTCATCCTTGTTTTCAAATATCTGCAGCGTCTTGAACCTCACTATCTCTGTAATTTCCTGCAGCCCCATTAATCCCCAAGATATCTGCAATCCAATAATTCTGCCCTCTTGAGCATCCCTGATTATAATCGCTCAACCACTGGTGACCGTGCCTTCCGTTGCTTAGACCCTAAGCTCTGGAATTTCCTCCCTAAACCAG
Organism: Pristiophorus japonicus; assembly: GCF_044704955.1. NCBI lineage: Eukaryota > Metazoa > Chordata > Chondrichthyes > Pristiophoridae > Pristiophorus > Pristiophorus japonicus. Next base: position 388,775,435 of record NC_091977.1, read on the forward strand.
GCTGCCTCTCTACCTCTCTTTCCTCCTTTAAGATGCTCCGTAAATTCTACCTCTTTGACCAAAGCTTTTGGTCATCTGCTGTAATTTCTTCTTATGTGGCTCGGTGTCAAATTTATTTGTTTTGTCTCAAAACACTCCTGTGAAGTGCGTCATCACCCCAACCCTCTTCTCAATCTTCCTCGCTGCCATGCCCAACCTCTCAGTCAACAAGCTCCCTGCTGGAGTGGAACTAAACTACAAAACCAATGGGAACCTGTTCAACCTTCGCCATCTCCAGGCCAGGTCCAAGACCGCCCGAACCTCTGTTGTCGAGCTACAGGACGCAGACGACGCCTGCATCTGCGCACATACAGAGGCTGAACTCCAGAACATAGTCGATGTATTTACTGAGGCGTACAAAAGCATGGATCTTACGCTAAACATCTGTAAGACAAAGGTCCTCCACCAGCCTGTCCTCGCCGCACAGCACTACCCCCCCAGTCATCAAGATCCATGGCGCGGTCCTGGACAACGTGAACCATTTCCCAGACCTCGGGAGCCTCTTATCAACAAGAGCAGACATTGATGACGAGATTCAACACTGCCTCCAGTGCACCAGTACAGCCTTCGACCACCTGAGGAAAAGAGTGTTTGAAGACCAGGCCCTTAAATCTGCCACCAAGCTCATGGTCTACAGGGCTGTAGTAATACCCACCCCCCTGTATGGCTCAGAGACATGGAGCATGCACAGCAGCCACCTCAAGTCGCTGGAGAAATACCACCAAAGATGTCTCCATAAGATCCTACAAATCCCCTGGGAGTACAGATGCACCAACATTAGTGTTGTGTATGTATATACCCTGTACACTCAATGTACAGTTACATAAGACCAATGAATGTATCTTTACACTGTATACAATAACCCTGTACCACCAGAGGGTGTAACAGGTGGAGACCTAGAGGTCACCTGTACTCCACAGGTAACCAGGTATAAAAGGGAACCCACCTTACTGTAACCTCATTCAGGAGCTGCAATAAATGGACTAAGGTCACAACAGTTCAAGTGCAATACCTTACCTTGTGGAGTCATTACTAGAGTGCCTGCAAACACCACAATTGGTGACGAAAATACCAACTCCACGTGAAAAATGGCTAACTTTAGCAACTTTCAACAATTCGCTGATGGAGAAGATTGGGATGCCTTTGTGGAAAGGCTAGAACACTACTTCATTGCGAACGACCTGGCTGGAAACACACCGACCTCACTGGCTGATAAGCGCAGAGCCATCCTACTCAGCAGTTGTGGGCCCACTGTTCATGGCCTTGTCAGGGACTTGCTAGCCCCAGGGAAGACGACAACAAAAATGTTCACGGAACTTATAACCTTAAGCCAAAAGAGAGCATCCTAACACACACCGGTGGCCTGAAGGCCAAGAAATCGCAAAATACGCTGCAGACCTGGCGATTGGCTGCACCGTGTGATTTTGGCGACCACCTCACCGACGCACTGAGGGATATCTTTGTTATCGGAATTGGCCACGAAGGCCTCCTCCACAGGTCGCTCTCTGCGTACACCACCGTCACCCTGCAGAAGGCAATTAGCGTGAGCCAAGCGTCATGGCCTCGGCCTGCGATTCCAGAAGGATGATGACTCAACCCCAGGACTCCAACAAGGCAAGTACAGTGAACCAAATGGCGTCTTTCAAAGGCAAGACTATGACCCCGAGCCCCGCAACCCTGAGTCCGCCGCAGGGGGCCAACCGGCCAGCCCCATGCTGGCACTGTGGAGGAAATCACAGAGCCCACCAATGCAGAGACTATACTTGCAAGGGCTGTAACAGTAAAGGCCATCTACAGAAAATGTGTAAAAGAAATTTTACTCACCGAATCGCTGAAGAGTTGGCCGATTACCTGGGCTCCAGCGCTGATGAGGACGAAAAGAGAGTTCAGGAGGCAACTCAGCCCCAGGAAGAGGTGTACGGAGTGTTTACCTGCTCCACCAAGAGTTCCCCATTGAAGATAGAAGTTGAAATCAACGGTGTTCCAATCTCGATGGAGGTCGACACAGGGTGAGCCAATCGCTGATGAACCAGACGGCCTTCAAGAAACTCTGGGACAACCTTATTGAACAGCCCAAAATGCTACCAATCCAGGCGAAGCTGCTCACTTACACAAATGACATCATCCCAGTCGTTGGCAGCGTAGATGTCCAGGTGTCCTACGGCGGCGCGATGCACAAGCTACCTTTGTGGATCGTTGCTGGGGATGGTCCAACGCTGCTAGGAAGAAGTTGGATGAAGCAAATCCAAATCTGTTGCAGCTGGGAAAGCCTACATGCCACAGCGATCGACGTCCTAGATGACCCCAAATTTGTATCCATCGCAGCATCCTACCGTCCAGCTCGACTGCGCGGCGACGACACAGACCACACTACTCAACGGCGAGATGATCCAACCTGAACGGACAGAGCACACCTTCCAGGCCGTGGCAGGACTCAGAAGGGAGAAGATCGACGGAGAAGTTATTTCCCCGGCTTCAGTGGCAGACCCTGGGGAGAGCCTACCTCGAGGAGAGTGAAAAGATGATCCAACCCGAATGGACAGAACACACGTTCCGGGCCGTGGCAGGACTCATAAGGGGGCAGACCTACGCAGAAAGTATTTCCCCAGCTTCAGTGGCAGAACCTGGGGAGAGAAGGATCACTGCAGCCTACCTCGAGGAAAGTGAAAAGATGGCACCCGCACCATGAGGCGAAGTGCCTGAAATCAAGATGGCCACGACCAGACCACGAGGGGCAGCGTTGAGGGAGCAACCGGATTGGCGTAAAGATTGCAAGGCCCTCTTAAAGGAGACCGGCAACCCAGAACAATTAAAGGGACAGTTCCACTTTTTGTACAGAGATGCCAGTGATACTAATGTGAGACATGTAATTGACAAATGCAAGTATTTAACTGTACCGTTGAACAGCGATGCCGGTAGGATACGCGGAAAAGGTGTAATTGATGAACACAAGTATCTAAATGTAATATTGTACAGCGATGCTGGTAATATACAGGGAAAACATGTAATTGAGCGTAAAGATGTAATTGACAAATGTGAACTCGTACCGAAAAGCGATCGGAGCCAATGTATCATGAATGTAAACGATGGAATAATGTGTGATGCCGGGTTCAAGATGCTCGCTGACAAAACCAAGGGTAATTTTGCGTTTGGAGCACCCAGGTCCAGTGGGCTAGCCAATCATTTAGCCTGCGCCTCCGAGATCAAGGTGATGCCCCAGGGAGTGTGGCCATACACAGTGGGAGCTTACCCACTGCAGGGCCAGCGATCAGCGGATGGCACAGGCACCACTACTGGCACCCTGCCCCAGATCGGCTCGACCTCTCTGGCCACCAGTGCCAGCACAGGGAGCAAGAGGCTAGCAATCTCCAGCCCTCCCGAGGGGACCTGGGATGTCCAGGCTCCCACTACCGCAGCCCTCAAAGGAGGACAGGGAGGCCACATATTCCTGTGGCTCTGCCACCACTAGGCAACAGCAAAGGCCCTGAGACCCAGCCAAGGTAGCGACTCGAGCCCACCCAGCTGGCAGGGGGCACAGCGCCACCATCAGACAACCTGGACATAGTCCAGTGACTCTGGAACTAGCGTCCTCACCCACCTGCACCTACACCCCAGGGACAAGACTGTAATACCATGTATGTACGTTACCTGTAAAATGTACTTGTTCCATCACTGCTAAACCCAAACAGTCATGCAACCAATCCTTTTTTTTTGTACATGCATGTAAATGCAATTGTCGAGCCACACACATGGTCTATGTATGGGGGGGGGCGCGGGTATGGGGATATGTAGCCATGGACACATAGAATACAACCAGAACCTACTCAAACCCCCACTTCAACCTCCAACCGTCCACTGCTGACTACTTCCCAATGTTGTGGCAATAAGGACTTGGGGGTCCACAGGAAGAGAGCCATTCCCAAGCACAGACTAAGTGCAAGGGCTTTGGGCACTCAAGTCGAGGACCAGAGCACCCAGTGCAAAGGCCAATGGCACAAGACTGAGGGGGGAGTGATGTTGTGTATGTATATACTCTGTACACTCAATGTACAGTTACATAAGACCAATGAATGTATCTTTACACTGTATACAATATGCCTGTACCACCAGAGGGTGCAACAGGTGGAGACCTAGAGGTCACCTGTACTCCGCAGGTAACCAGGTATAAAAGGGAGCCCATCTTACTGTAACTTCATTTAGGAGCTGCAATAAATGGACTAAGGTCACAACAGTTCAAGTGCAATACCTTACCTTGTGGAGTCATTACTAGAGTGCCTGCAAACACCACAATTGGTGACGACAATACCAATTCCACGCGAAAAATGGCTAACTTTAGCAACTTTCAACAATTCGCTGATGGAGAAGATTGGGATGCCTTTGTGGAAAGGCTAGAACACTACTTCATTGCGAACGACCTGGCTGGGAACGCACCGACCTCACTGGCTGATAAGCGCAGAGCCATCCTACTCAGCAGTTGTGGGCCCACTGTTCATGGCCTTGTCAGGGACTTGCTAGCCCCAGGGAAGACGACAACAAAAATGTTCACGGAGCTTGGAACCTTGATACAGGAACAGCTTAAGCCAAAAGAGAGCATCCATCCCATCTTACTGTAACTTCATTTAGGAGCTGCAATAAATGGACTAAGGTCACAACAGTTCAAGTGCAATACTTTACCTCGTGGAGTCATTACTAGAGTGCTTACAGATACCACAATTAGTGTCCTCAACCAGGCCAACATCCCCAGCATTGAAGCACTCACCACACTTGATCAGCCCCGCTGGGCAGGCCACATTGTCCGCATGCCAGACACGAGACTCCCAAAGCAAGCGCTGTATTCCGAACTCCTTCACAGCAAATGAGCCAAAGGTGGGCAGAGGAACCGTTACAAGGGTACCCTCAAAGCCTCCCTGATAAAGTGCAACATCCCCACTGACACCTGGGAGTCCCTGACCAAAGACCGCCCTAGGTGGAGAAAGTGCATCCGGGAGGGCGCTGAGCAACTTGGGTCTCATCGCCGACAGCATGCAGAAATCAAGCGCAGGCAGCGGAAAGAGCGTGCGGCAAACCTGTCCCACCCACACTTTCCCTCAACAACTATCTGTCCCACCTGTGACAGAGACTGTGGTTCTCGTAATGGACTGTTCTGCCACCTAAGAACTCATGTTAAGAGTGGAAGCAAGTCTTCCTCGATTCCGAGGGACTGCCTATGATGAAGTGCCTTGGGATGTTTTACTACATTAAAGACGCTATATAAATACAAATTGTTGTTGTTGCTAAAGCGGCTGTTTGTTGAACAGCTTGTGAGCAGCAGTGCAGCTTAGAGGGAACGCTGGTTACATTTGCTGCTTGAGAGATGTTTAAAATATCTTAAATAATCATCAGGTTCGGAATCTGGTATTTGTGGTCAAGTTTCTTTATTTCCAGCATTCTTAGTGTAATGTATGTAATAACTCGATGGACTGAATACTGTAAACTCACTCAGTTGCAAACCTGGCTCAACTTTATTCGGGCCCAAAGTGCCTATATTATATGGTGGCTTGCTTTATATACCTGGCCCGCACACACGTGCGCACAGTCTAATGTCCTCCGACAGGGGCGCCCCCTGGTGGCTAGTAACCGCAAGCATACATACATGACAACATCCCCGTTCAAGATCTTAGTATCAGTCTTTTTACAAGTTAAGATGGTCCGGGGCTTTCCGCTCACGAATTGATCGTCTCAGTTCAACTCCAGTTCTAGGCGAGCGTTCTGAGTCAGTTATGACTGGAGGCTGGGTAGCCGATCTGATGGGAGTGACAATGACCATATCAGAGATTGAAAGTCCAGATTCATTGATGACGGCGGAGTCCTCTGATGAATGAATATAGGTTGGTTGGTCACTGATCGTATCTTTCTCAACTTGTTCCAGTTCATCCGTGCGCCACAGCTTTATCTGATCAACATGTTTCCTGTATGTTTGCCCATTTTTGAGCATGACAATAAACACTCTGTTACTCTCCTTGGCCGTAACAGTACCGGCGACCCACTTGGGATCTTGACCATAATTTAGCACATACACAAGATCATTAACAGAGATGTCGCATGACACAGCAGCACATGAGGAGCATGACAGAGGTCTGGGCTCTCCTGCCATGACTTAACCCTTAAATTAATTTAATTTGGCAACAATGCCAAAGGTTTCTTACTGATAAAGGAAAAGAAAAAGAAGAAAAACTACTCACCAATCAGCAGCCAATCCTTACCCTCTTGGTTGTGACGTCACACTTCGATTTCTTTTTACTTCTTTTTTGCCTTCTCTCCCTGCTGCAGCTGTAGTAGCTGGCTCCTGCTCTGACGTTGCCGCTCCCTCCACTTCTGGGCCTTTTATGGGCCTCCCCTGGACTCCCGCTCCTCCTCTAACGCTGCCGCTCCCTCCGACTGCTGGGCCTTTTATGGGCCTCCCCTGGACTCCCGTTCCTTCTCTGATGCTGACGCTCCCTCCTCGATGGCTGGACCTGTTATGGGCCTCCCCTGAACTCCCGCTCCTCCTCTGATGCTGCCGCTTCCTCCTCGACTGCTGGGCCTGTTATGGGCCTCCCCTGGACTCCTGCTCTTCCTTCGATGCTGCCGCTCCCTCCTCAACTGCTGGGCCTTTTATGGGCCTCCCTTGGACTCCTGCTCCTCTTCCGATGCTGCCGCTCCATCCTCAACCGCTGGGCCTTTTACGGGCCTCCCTTGGACTCCTGCTCCTCTTCCGATGCTGCCGCTCCATCCTCGACCGCTGGGCCTTTTATGGGCCTCCCTTGGACTCCTGCTCTTCCTCCGATGCTGCCACTCCATCTTCGACTGCTGGGCCTTTTCCTGTGCTATGTGGAAAGTCAGGGACGCTTCCAGTGTCCCTGATGACTACATGTGCGGGAAGTGTATCCAGCTGCAGCTCGTGGCAGACAGCATTGCGGCACTGGAGCTGCGCATGGATTCACTCTGGAGCATCCGCGATGCTGAGGATGTCTTGAATAGCATGTTTAGTGAGTTGGTCACACCACAAGTAAAGATTACTCAGGCAGATAGGGAATGGGTGACCATTAGACAGAGCCGTGGAAGGAAGGTAGTGCAGGGGTCCCCTGCGGGTATTCCCCTCCAAAACAGATGCACCACCTTGGGTATTGTTGGGTGGGCGGCAGCAGTCATGGCACCATGGGTGGCTCTGCTGCACAGGAGGGCAGGAAAAAGAGTGGGAGAGCTATCGTGGTAGGGGATTCTATTGTAAGGGGAATAGATTGACGTTTCTGCGGCTGCAATCGAGACTCCAGGATGGTATGTTGTCTCCCTGGTGCAAAGGTCAAGGATGACTTGGTGCGGCTGCAGGACATTTTGGAGGGGAGGGTGAACAGCGAGTTGTCATGGTGCATATAGGTACCAATGATATAGGTAAAAAATGGGATGAGGAGTTAAATTAAAAAGCCGGACCTCAAAGGTAATAATCTCAGGATTGCTACCAGTGCCACGTGCTAGTCAGAGTAGAAACAGCAGGAACGCTAAGATGAATACGTGGCTTGTAGTGTGGTGCAGGAGGGAGGGATTCAAATTCCTGGGACATTGGAACCAGTTCTGGGGGAGGTGGAACCAGTACAAACCGGACGGTCTGCACCAGGGCAGGACCGGAACCAATGTCCTAGGGGGAGTGTTTGCTAGTGCTGTTGGGGAGGGGTTAAACTAATATGGCAGGGGGATGGGAACCTATGCAGGAAGACAGAGGGAAATAGAATGGGGGCAGAAGCAAAAGATAGAAAGAAGAAAAGTAAAATGGAGGGCAGAGAAATCAAAGGCAAAAATCAAAAAGGGCCACATTACAGCAAAATTCTAAAGTGACAAAGTGTGTTAAAATGATAAGCCTGAAGGCTCTGTGCCTAAATGCGAGGTGGACGAATTAACTGCGCAGGCAGCTATTAACGAATATGATATAATTGGGATTACGGAGACATGGCTCCAGGGTGACCAAGGCTGGGAACTCAACATTCGGGGTATTCAACATTCAGGAAGGATAGACAGAAAGAAAAAGATGGGTAGCGTTGCTCGTTAAAGAGGAAATTAATGCAATAGCAAGGAAGGACATTAGCTTGGATGATGTGGAATCTGTATGGGTAGAGCTGCGGAATACCAAAGGGCAGAAAATGCTAGTGGGAGTCGTGTACAGACCACCAAATAGTAGTAGTGAGGTTCGGGACAGCATCAAACAAGAAATTAGAGATGCGTGCAATAAAGGTACAGCAGTTATCATGGGCGAATTTAATCTACATATAGATTGGGCTAACCAAACTGGTAGCAATGCAGTGGAGGAGGATTTCCTGGAGTGTATTAAGGATGGTTTTCTCGACCAATATGTTGAGGAACCAACTAGAGATCAGGCCATCCTAGACTGAGTGATGTGTAATGAGAAGGGACTAATTAGCAATCTTGTTGTGCGAGGCCCCTTGGGGAAGAGTGACCATAATATGGTAGAATTCTTTATTAAGATGGAGAGTGACACAGTTAATTCAGAGACTAGGTTCCTGAACTTAAGGAAAGGTAACTTCGATGGTATGAGATGTGAATTGGCTAGAATAGACTGGCAAATGATAATTAAAGGGTTGACAGTGGATAGGCAACAGCAAACATTTAAAGATCACATGGATGAACTTCAACAATTGTACATCCCTGTCTGGAGTAAAAAACGGGGAAGGTGGCTCAACCGTGGCTAACAAGGGAAATTAAGGATAGTGTTAAATTCAAGGAAGAGGCATATAAATTGGCCAGAAAAAGCAGCAAACCTGAGGACTGGGTGAAATTTAGAATTCAGCAGAGGAGGACAAAGGGTCTAATTCGGAGGAGAAATATAGAGTATGAGAGGAAGCTTGCTGGGAACATAAAAACTGACTGCAAAAGTTTCTATAGATGTGTGAAGATAAAAAGATTAGTGAAAAAAAATCAGGTGAATTTATAATGGGAAACAAAGGAATGGCAGACCAATTGAACAAATACTTTGGTTCTGTTTTCACGAAGGAAGACACAAATAACCTTCCGGAAATATTAGGTGACCGAGAGTCTAGCGAGAAGGAGGAACTGAAGGAAATCCTTATTAGTCAGGAAATTGTGTTAGGGAAATTAATGGGATTGAAGGCCGATAAATCCCCAGGGTCTGATAGTCTGCATCCTAGAGTACTTAAGCAAGTGGCCCTAGAAATAGTAGATGCATTGGTGATCATTTTCCAGCAGTCTATCGACTCTGGATCAGTTCCGAAGGACTGGAGGGTAGCGAATGTAACACCACTTTTTAAAAAAGGAGGAAGAGAGGAAACGGGGAATTATAGACTGGTTAGCCTGACATCAGTAGTGGGGAAATGTTGGAATTAATTATTAAAGATGAAATAGCAGCGCATTTGGAAAGCAGTGACAGGATCGGTCGAAGTCAGCATGGATTTATGAAAGGGAAATCATGCTTGACAAATCTAAAATTTTTTGAGGATGTAACTAGTAGAGTGGACAAGGGAGAACCAGTGGATGTGGTGTATTTGGACTTTCAAAAGGCTTTTGGCAAAGTCCCACACAAGAGATTGATGTGCAAAATTAAAGCACATGGTATTGGGGGTAATGTATTGACGTGGATAGAGAACTGGTTGGCAGACATGAAGCAGAGAATCGGGATAAACGGGTCCTTTTCAGAATGGCAGGCAGTGACTAGTGGGTTGCCGCAGGCTCAGTGCTGGGACCCCAGTTCTTTACAATATACATCAAATGATTTAGATGAAGGAATTGAGTGTAATATCTCCAAGTTTGCGGATGACACTAAGCTGGGTGGCAGTGTGAGCTGTAAGGAGGATGCTAAGAGGCTGCAGGGTGACTTGGACAGGTTAGTTAAGTGGGCAGATGCAGTTTAATATGGATAAATGTGAGATTATCCACTTTGGTGGCAAAAACATGAAGGCAGAATATTATCTGAATGGTGGCAGATTAGGAAAAGGGGAGGTGCAACGAGACCTGGATGTCATGGTACATCAGTCATTGAAAGTTGGCATACAGATACAGCAGGCGGTGAAGAAGGCAAATGGCATCTTGGCCTTCATAGCTAGGGGATTTGAGTATAGGAGCAGGGAGGTCTTACTGCAGTTGTACAGGGCCTTAGTGATGCCTCACCTGCATATTGTGTTCAGTTTTGGTCTCCTAATCTGAGGAAGATCATTCTTGCTATTGTGGGAGTGCAGCGAAGGTTCACCAGACTGATTCCTGGGATAGCAGGACTGACATATGAGGAGAGACTGGATCGACTGGGCCTGTATTCACTGGAGTTTAGAAGAATCAGAGGGGATTTCATACTAACATTATGACGGGACTGGACAGGTTAGATGCAGGAAGAATGTTCCCGATGTTGGGGAAGTCCAGAACCAGGGGCCACAGTCTAAGGATAAGGGGTAAGCCATTTAGGACCGAGATGAGGAGAAACTTCTTCACTCAGAAAGTTGTTAACCTGTGGAATTCTCTACCGCAGAGAGTTGTTGATGCCAGTTCGTTAGATATATTCAAGAGAGAGTTAGATATGGCCCTTATGGCTAAAGGGATCAAGGTGTATGGAGAGAATGCAGGAAAGGGATACTGAGATGAATGATCAGCCATGATCTTATTGAATGGTGGTGCAGGCTCGAAGGGTCGAATGGCCTACTCCTGCACCCATTTTCTATGTTTCTATGATCATGATGCCACTGCTGATTTTGACATCTGTTTTCAACACGATCATTCAAGTCTGGATGGACGAGAGAGAGAGCTTTGTCTTGAGACCTCTCTTCATCAATATTTCAGCAGGGGAGACCCCGATAAGCGAGTGGGGTCTTGTCCTGTAACTAAGCAATAGGCATGACAAGCGAGTCTGCAGTGAACCCTGAGTTACACATTTCATACTCTGCTTGATGGTTTGAACAGCACGCTCTGCTTGACCATTAGAAGCAGATTTGATTGAATGGTGCTGACCTCACATGTTTAATACCATTGAGTTTCATGAACTCTTGAAACTCCAGACTTGTGAAGCAAGATCCGTTGTTGCTCACAACGATGTCAGGCAGACCATGAGTAGCAAACATGACACGAAGGCTCTCAATGGTAGCTGTGGATGTACTGGATGACATGATTATACACTCTATCCACTTGGAATATGCATCCACCACAACTAAAAACATCTTACCCAGGAAAGGACCCGCAAAGTCGATGTGGATCCTCGACCATGGTTTGGATGGCCACGATCACAGACTCAGTGGAGATTCCGCTGGTACTTTGCTTAGCTGCATGCAAGTATTGCACTGATGCACACATGATTCCAGATGAGAGTCAATTCCAGGCCACCATGCGTGAGACCTGGCGATGGCTTGCATCATGAGTGCTGTGTAGATCATGTACAAATTTCTCTCTGCCTTTCATAGGCATAATAACACGATTACCTCACAGTAAACAATCTGACTGAATGGATAGATCATCTTTGCAATGGTTGTAAGGTATGGTCTCATCACACATTTCCATAGGTATCGCAGACCATGAAGAACACAATGTTTTACAACCGATAAAATCGGGTACTGTCTGGTCCAGGTTCCAACTTGTTGAGCAGTGACAGGAGTTCCTACACTCTCAAAAGCATCCATAACTAACAGTAAATCTGCAGGTTGTGGCATCTCCACCTCCGGTGTGGGCAAAGGCAGACGACTCAGTGCATTGGCACAATTCTCGGTGCCGGGTCTATGGCAGATGACATAATCATAGGCAGATAATGTCAGTGCCTACCTCTGGATGTGCGACGATGCAATGGTATTGATACCTTTATTTTCAGAAAACAATGAAATGAGTGGCTTGTGATCCGTTTTGAGTTCAAAACGAAGACCAAACAGGTACTGATACATCTATTTAACCCCATACGCACAGGCTAAAGCTTCTTTTTCTACCATGCTGTAGGCTCTTTCCACCTTTGATAGGTTGTAGTTTGCCCGACTCATTAGCTTGTTGGAGCACGCAGCCAAGCCCATATGATGAAACATCACAGGCCAATACTAGACGCTTACACAGATCATAATGTGCCAGCAACTTGTTAGAGCAAAGCAGATTTGTAGCTTTCTTGAAAGCTCAATCTTGAGACACACCCCAAATCCAGTTGTCGCCTTTTCTGAGCAGCAAGTACATTGGCTCGAATAAAGTGCTCAATCTAGGTAAAAAATTACCGAAGTAGTTGAGTAGACCAAGGAACGAATGCAGCTCCGTCACATTCTGAAGCCTGGGTGCATTTTTGATGGCCTTGGTTTTCGAGTCCGTAGGCCTGATGCCATCAGCAGCAATCTTCCTCTCCAGAAATTCGACTTCCGGTGTCATGAAGACGCACTTCGAACGTTTCAGCCTGAGTCCCACTTTGTCCAGACGATGTAGAACCTCTTCAAGGTTGTTTAGGTGTTTGGCAATGTCACGACTTGTGACCAGAATGTCATCTTGAAACATTCTATGAAAGAACTTCAATAGACTCTCCATGTTCCTCTGAAATATGGCTGCAGCCGAGCGAATTCCAAAAGGACACCTGTTGTAGATAAACAGTCCTTTATGAGTGTTGATGCACATAAGTTTCTTCAACATGTTGATGAGGTCCTGTGTCATATAGGCTGACGTCAGATCCAGTTTAGTGAATGACTTCCCACTGGGTGGCATTGCAAATAGGTCATCCGCCTTTGGTAATGAGTACTGATCCTGTTTCGAAAATCAGTTGATCATGACCATGTAGTCTCCACAAATCCTGACAGTGCCATCACTCTTCAACACAGGAACAATGGGACTGGCCCATTCGTTAATTTTAACCGGTGATATGACCCCTTCATGTTGGAGTTTGTCCAGCTCAATTTCGACCTTCGCCCTCATCGGAACAGCCCGAGCTTTGTGATGGATGGGTCTTGCACCGGAGTTCAGGTGAATCTGCACCTTGGCTCCCATGAAATTGACGATGACCAGTTCAAAGTTCAAACAGCGAGGGAAACTTGCTCAGCCGAGCACACGAAGTGTCATCCACCGATGACAACATTTTGATATCATTCCAATTCCATTTGATTTTTTCGAGCCAATTCCTGCCGAACAGCGTTGGACCATTTCCTGGAACGATCCATAATGGTAGATCATGAACCACACTTTCATACAACACCTTGACGACTGCACTGCTAATCACCGATATGAGTTCTTTGGTGTAAGTACGCAAGTTGGCATTGACTGGACTCAGCTTAGGCTTCACATCCTAAGTGTCCCACAGCTTGTCGAATGTCCTTTGGCTCATTATCGACTGACTCGCACTCGTGTCCAATTCCATCGATACCAGCACGCCATTTAGTTTCACATCAACCATTATCGGTTGGCTCTTTGTCAGGAATGAATACAGTCCATACACTTCCTCCTCGGGTATCTTGGGTTTCATAGTCGCAGCACGCTTGCTCAGTTGTGGACACATTCGCTGAATATGCCCCACTTTCGAACAGCCTTTACATATGCACTGTTTAAAACGACACTGATGATGCCGATGATTACCCCAACAATGCCAACAGGGTGAAATCGGGTTCGTACTCATTGGCGAACTTTGAGCAGCTACAGGTTTCGAATATGCAGTCAAGTAGGCCCTGCCATAAGCAGCTCTGCCATACGATGATACAATCTTGTTTACAGTACTTGCCGTGGAGCTCTGACTCTTCGATGATATCTGCCTTAAATTATCATCCGTCGTCATGCATGCCTGGGCAATCGCGATGACCTTGCTCAAATCCATCGTCTCCGCAGCCAGTAACTTCCGGAGGATCACCTCGTGGTTGATTCCTATTACAAAGAAATATTGCAGCATGTCTCCCAACGTGTCTTCGAACTTTCATGGCCCAGCAAGACGTCTTAGGTCAGCGACGAATTCCGACACATCCTGGCCCTCAAAACAAACATGTGTGTAATATCAATAGCGTGATGATAAAGCTTTCTTTTGGTTTGAGATTGTCACGTACCAGAGCATACAATCCCTTATAGTCCTTCTCCTTCGGACGTGCAGGTGAGAGGAGATTCTTTATGAGGTCATAGATTTTCGGACCGCAAACAATGAGGAAAGCCGTCCTGCGCCTAACTGTCTCAGTAGCTTCCTCCATTTTGTTGGCCATGAAGTACTGGTCTAGGCGATCGATAAAATCCGACCAGTCGTCTCCCTCCACAAATCTCTCCAGAATTGCAATGGTGCTCATTTTGCATGCGAATGTTCTTGAGTTACCTCGTCGCCAAATGTTATGTATGTAATAACTTGATTGACTGAATACTGTAAACTCACTCAGGTGCAAACCTGCCTCAAATGTATTCAGGCCCAAAGTGCCCACATTACATGGTGGCTTGCTTTATATACCTGGCCCGCACACACGTGTGTACAGACCAATGACCTCCGACAGGGGCGCCCCCTGGTGGCTAGAAACCGCAAGCATACATACATGATGCTTAGGAACATAGGTCGAAATAGTTCTACAACATGTAGCCTTGATTCTCAGATCTACATTCGCTGTTAGTATGACTTTCCACTGGTAGTCCGCAATTTTGCCTACGGAGGCGGCTCAGTGCGGCCGAGATAGGTGGTGGCTGCAACCCCACCGCTGTCATGCTGCCGGCTTCCCCTGTGAAACTTCCCTAATGGGACTCTTTAAGCCCGCCCTGTGAGGTTCTCATCAATTAAAAGGAATCGGGTCTGATGATGTCCTAAGAACATAAGAAATAGGAGCAGGTGTAGGCTATACAGCCCCTCGAGCATACTCCGCCATTTAATACGATCATGGCTGATCCAATCATGGACTCGGGTCCACTTCCCTGCCTGCTCCCCATAACCCCTTATTCCCTTGTCGGTTAAGAAACTGTCTATCGCTGTCTTAAATTTATTCAATGACCCAGCTTCCACAGCTCTCTGAGGCTGCAAATTCCACAGATTTAAACCCTCTGAGAAAATAAATTTCTCCTCATCTCAGTTTTGAATGGACAGCTACTTATTCTAAGATTATGCCCCCTAGTTCTAGTCTCCCCTATCAGTGGAAACATCCTCTCTGCATGCACTTTGTCAAGCCCCCTCATAATCTTATACATTTTGATAAGATCACCTCTCATTCTTCTGAATTCTAATGAGTAGAGGCCCAACCTACTCAACTTTTCCTTATAAGTCAACCCCCTCATCTCTGGAATCAACCTAGTGAACCTTCTCTGAACTGCCTCCAAAGCAAGTATATTCTTTCTCAAAATATGGAAACCAAAACTGCACGCAGTATTCTAGGTGTGGGCTCACCAATACCCTGTATAACTGTTGCAAGACTTCCCTGCTTTTATACTCCATCCCCTTTGCAATAAAGGTCAAGATTCCATTAGCCTTCCTGATCACTTGCTGTACCTGCAAACTAACCTTTTGTGTTTCATGCACCAGGAGCTCCAGGTCCCACTGTACTGCAGCACTTTGCAATTTTTCTCCATTTAAATAATAACTTTCTCTTTGATTTTTTTTCTGCCAAAGTACATGACCTCCCACTTTGCAACATTATACTCCATCTGTCAAATTTTTGCCAACTCACTTAGCCTGTCTCTGTCCTTTTGCAGGTTTTTTGCACCGTCCTCACACATTCTCTCATCTTTGTATCGTCAGCAAACTTGGCCACGTCACACTCGGTCCCTTCATCCAAGTCGTTAATATAAATTGTAAATGGTTGGGGTCCCAGCACTGATCCCTGCGGCACCCACTAGTTACTGATTGCCAATCCAAGAATGAACTATTTATCCCGACTCTCTGTTTTCTGTTAGTTAGTTAATCCTCTATCCATGTTAATATATCACCCCCAATCCCGTGAACGTTTATCTTGTGCAGTAACCTTTTATGTGTCACCTTGCCAAATGCCTTCTGGAAGTCCAAATATACCACATGCACTGGTTCCCCTTTATCCACCCTGTTCGTTATATCCTCAAAGAACTCCAGCAAATTTGTCAAACATGACTTCTCCTTCATAAATCCATGCTGACTCTGCCTGACTGAATTATGCTTTTCCAAATGTCCTGCTACTGCTTCTTTAATAATGGACTCCAACATTTTCCCAACCACAGATGTTAGGTTAACTGGTCGATAGTTTCATGCTTTTTGTCTGCTTCCTTTTTTAAATAGGGGCGCTACATTTGCAGTTTTCCAATCTGCTGGGACCTCCCCAGAATCCAGATAATTTTGGTAAATTACAACCAATGCATCCACAATCCCTGCCGCTACTTCTCTTAAGACCCTAGGATGCAAGCCATCAGGTCCAGGGGATTTATCTGCCTTTAGTCCCATTATCTTACTGAGTACCACCTCCTTAGTGATTGTGATTGTGTTTAGTTCCTCCCCCCTATAGCCCCTAGACTATTCACTGTTGGAATATTGTTTGTGTCCTCTACCGTAAAGACTGAGTTTCTGCCATCTCCATGTTCCCCATCACTAATTCCCCGGTTTCATCCTCTAAGGGACCAACATTTACTTTAGCCACTCTTTTCCTTTTTATATATCTGTAGAAACTCTTGCTATCTGTTTTTATATTTCGTGCCAGTTTACTTTCATAGTCTATCTTCCCTTTCTTAATCATTTTTTTAGTCATTCTTTGCTGGCTTTTAAAAGCTTCCCAATCTTCTGTCCTCCCACTAGTTTTGGCCACTTTCTATGCCCTTGTTTTTAATTAGATACCATCCTTTATTTCTTTAGTTAGCCACAGATAGCTATCTTTTCTTTTATTTTGATGATGTCATTTGATGATGCGACATCAGCCGGTTTCCTTAAAGGGAATATGTCCACATTCATTTGTCAATGGTGCTCTCAGTGGTCTGCAGCATTGAGGCACTGCAAACACTGCCAGGCACTGCATAAAAGTGCATGGCTGCACTGAGGCTCTCGCATGCTTTTGGAGGGAGTCACAGCACACAGGGAGGTTCTCTTCCCTTCCAATGGGTGGAAGAGACCTCCCCAGGAGACCAAAACAGCCTGGTTGCACATTGCACAGGAGGGCACGAGCAGGGATGTCGTCAGGAGGAACTGGTTGCAGTGGCGCAAACGTTTCAATGATCTCATTAGATCACGAAACGTTACTGCAAAGCCAAACTCAACCTCATCCTGCTGCGCCACTCATCATATCTCCATCAATCTGCCTTCCCTACCCTACTCCTGCACATCCTTACTCACACCAACTTACCTTGCACCTCCACCCATCCCACTCTCTCTCTTATCTACATGATAAATGCACTTTTATGCAGTGCTTGGCAGTGTTTGCAGTGCCTCAATGCTGCAGACCACTGAGAGCACCACTGTCAAAATGAATGTGACCATATTCCCTTTAAGGAAACCGGCTGATGATGCGTCATCAAATGACGTCCTTTTCAGAATGGCAGGCAGTGACTAGCGGGGTGCCGCAGGGCTCAGTGCTGGGACCACAGCTCTTTACAATATACATTAATGATTTAGATGAAGGAATTGAGTGCAATATCTCCAAGTTTGCAGATGACACTAAACTGGGTGGCGGTGTGAGCTGTGAGGAGGATGCTAAAAGGCTGCAGGGTGACTTGAACAGGTTAGGTGAGTGGGCAAACGCACTTTCAGATGCAGTATAATGTGAGGTTAGCCACTTTGGGGACAAAAACACGAAGGCAGAATATTATCTGAATGGCAGAGGATTAGGAAAGGGGAAGGTGCAACGAGACCTGGGTGTCATGGTTCATCAGTCATTGAAAGTTGGCATGCAGGTACAGCAGGCGGCGTAGAAGGCAAATGGTATGTTGGCCTTCATAGCTAGGGGATTTGAGTATAGGAGCAGGGCGGTCTTACTGCAGTTGTACAGGGTCTTGGTGAGGCCTCACCTGGAATATTATGTTCAGTTTTGGTCTCCTAATCTGAGGAAGGACGTTCTTGCTATTGAGGGAGTGCAGTGAATGTTCACCAGACTGATTCCCGGGATGGCGGGACTGACATATGAGGAGAGACTGGATTAACTGGGCCTTTATACACTGGAGTTTAGAAGGATGAGAGGGGATCTCATAGAAACTTATAAGATTCTGATGGGACTGGACAGGTTAGATGCAGGAAGAATGTTCCCGATAATGGGGAAGTCCAGAACCAGGGACACAGTCTTAGGATGAGGGGTAGGCCATTTAGGACTGAGATGAGGAGAAACTTCTTCACTCAGAGAGTTGATAACCTGTGGAATTCCCTACTGCAGAGAGTTGTTGATGCCAGTTCATTGGATATATTCAAGAGGGAGTTAGATATGGCCCTTATGGCTAAAGGGATCAAGGGGTATGGAGAGAAAGCAGGAAAGAGGTACTGAGGGAATGATCAGCCATGATCTTATTGAATGGTGGTGCAGGCTTGAGGGGCCGAATGGCCTACACCTGCACCTATTTTCTATGTTTCTATGTTTCTATGATCACATCCCCATCTCACTCGCGATCCCTCACACTCACGCTCATCTTTGTCTAATTATACACAAGGATAGGCACTTGGGTCTTTTACTTAACGTTCATGTAAAGTTTATGTTAAGATGCTGTCAAACATTGAAGGCTTTATTTTCAACACTTTGCCTTCGCGGACAGATTTGTGTGCTCCTTTGAAAGTGGCTTAGTGAGTTGCAGTGAATGATGAGACATAACAGTACCTTCCAAAGGCACTGAGTGTGAAAGGAATTGCGCATCATGTAGGGATGCTTTATGATGTTGGTGTGGGGTGGTGCCAACCTAGCGCATCATGTGGCAACCAGGGTGTACAGCATCAAGTGAAGTAAATCTAGCCATGGTGAGGCCAGCAATGCAGTCATGTGCTGATGCCCTGTGTCCTGTGCAGCATCAGGTGATTGCGGAGAAGGATGGTGTTGTTGTTGGTGCTGCTGGTGTGCCTGGTGATGTTGGTGTGCTTGGTGATGTTGGTGTGCCTGGTGATACTGGTGTTGGGGCTGATTGAGGTGCGATTCTGAGGACCAAGATGAGAATTTTTCAAGTGCACTGATGCTGCTGGAATAGATGGCAGCTAACTGTTGAGATGACAGAAGCAACCTATCAATGTTGAGAGAGGTTGCTCCAAGGAGGTGACACTGGATAGAGAGTTTACTCCAAACACTTCCAGCCTTCCTAAAGCTGAAAAGTGTATTCTAAATCCTGAAGTCTGCACCTTCTAACATTGGAAAGTGAACAGCTGTCACATATTCAGAGGAATGGAGTCATTGAAAACCCGACTATTTACCTGACATGATCCCTAAGCACCAGGAACCTTGTGAAAAAGCTGGCAAAATGGTAAGTAGATGGTAAAATGCTGCTTAAGTACCTTTTAACAAGCTTTTAACAATTTCAATTGGCTCATCTGCCATTTAGTGTCATATCTGTAAAGCCCAGGTTCTGGAAGAGACCGTGTTCCATGTTTTTATCGAATGTGCGAGATTACAGCCTCTGTTCCATTATTTAAAGGGGCTGCTCCTCAAATTCTGTCTGCACTTCAGTCCCATGCTCCTGATCTTTGGGCACCGTGTGCGGAGGGGAGCGGGTAGGTCCGAAGGCCTCCTCGTAGGACTGCTCCTGGGCATGGCCAAGGATGCTATCAGCCGGTCCAGGCAGCGGGCGGTTGAGGGGGTCGTTCAGCCCGACTGCCTGCCTCTCTTCCGCGTGTACATCCGAGCCTGGGTGTCCCCGGAGATGGAGCATGCGGTGTCCACCAGTACGCTCACGGCCTTCCGCGAGAGGTGGGTGCCGGAAGGACTGGAGTGCATCATCACCCCTGGCAACCAAATTTTATTTTGATTTTATATGTTTTAAAGTTTAATTTGTTTTTATTGCTGGGTTTTAGTGCCCCCCTCCCCTTTTATAGGGGGCACTTGTAAAATTTATGATTTTAGTGACCAAAAAAGTTTTTTAAAAAACACAAAAAACCCCCAAAAAACCAAAAACAAAACGCACTTGAAAAGTGTTTGGAGTGTCCCCCAGATCAGGGGACACTTAATTTAATTGATTTATTGTTTTACAGCCAAAAAGAGTTGTACAGCCCAGGGTCTGGAAGAGTCCGTGTTCCATGTTTTTATCGAATGTGTGAGGTTGCAGCCCCTGTTCCATTATTTAAAGGGGCTGCTCCTCAAATTCTCTCTGCACTTCAGTCCCACACTCCTGATCTTTGGGCATCCTGTGCAGAGGGGAGTGGGTAGATCCGAAGGCCTCCTCGTAGGACTGCTCCTGGGCACGGCCAAGAGGGCCATCAGCCGGTCCAGGCAGCGGGCGGTCGAGGGGGTCATTCAGCCCGACTGCCTGCCTCTCTTCCGCGCTTACATCCGAGCCAGGGTATCCCTGGAGATGGAGCACGGGGTGTCCACCGGTATGCTCCGTGAGAGGTGGGCGCCGGAGGGACTGGAATGCATCATCACCCCCGGCAACCAAATTTTAATTTGATTTTATATGTTTTAAAGTTTAATTTGTTTTATTGCCGGTTTTAGTGTCCCCCTCTCCTTTTATAGGGAGCACTTGCATAATTTGTGGCTATAGTGCCAAAAAAAAACAAAAAACCCCCCCCAAAAAACACAAAAATCCCCCCCCAAAAAAGGGCACTTGTTTGAAAGTTTTGGAGTGTCCTCCCCTTTAATCAGGGGACATTTGATTGTTTGTTTGTTCACAACAAAAGAGTTGTAAAGCCCAGGCAGACCCGGCACTTGGGGAAACTGACAAGGAGGTAGGTTCACAGTGGGATCCCGACCTGCTGTCAATCTTTAGATTTTGACAGTGGACCCGCTTCCAAACCCACGTTCTGAGCGCTGGCAAGAATCCGACCGTAGTATGGGATTACGGAATCACCTTTCATATCCTATTATTTTTTCCTGAAAACTACAAGGGTAATTAATGAAATGGGGACTGAGGCATTGTGAGTTAACAATGGGGCAATTCTCTGATTTTGTGCTCCCTCTTTAACTTTTTTCTCCAATGCGAATTATTTAAGTGTTCAGTGATCCAAACATAAAATTATCATTATTTTCCTTCTTTCATTCCTTTCTACTGCCTCTATATTTTCAAAAGTATAGTGATAAAGATTTCGGGGGTGAAATTCATTATCGCCCTGTTTGAGGGTGGTAACATCCAGGAGGCTCCAAACTTTAGTTCATATTATGTCACAAGCTCTGGCAGTTCCCCAACTTGTATTGATAGTGTATTGGATATATGTAGCCATGTAGCAAGACTTTAATGTATAAGCCAATGTCTATGACTAACCAGCACTAAAGAGAAGATCCAAAGCAACATAGAGGAGACCCCAGGTGGGGTAAGATCAGGAAAGATACCAGAAACAGAAGATATACCCCAGGCGGGGTAGAATTGGAACACCAGAACAATTGAATTTGAGCAAGGGGTTGGAGGTTGCTCCTCCCCCTCAAAGGAATGGACTGCAAGGGGGAAATCTTCATTTCTGAGAAAGCAATAACTTAGAACTAGCTGGATTAGTCAAAAGTAATTTGTGAGAAGTCAATAAGGATATTTCCTTCTTGAACAAGGGAATTGTAGGAAATAATTAATGGGCCTGAAATTCCAGTCAGAGGCTACTTTCGGACGAACGCCTCCGACCCGAGAATTTTTAATAAATTTACCTGGTGGTCCTGGAAGTGCCTGTGATTCCGGTGGGGAGGCCTTCTCTTCCCGTGCATTTGAGCATGCTCCCGTCCTTGACGTTCGGACGCAGAAGGTGCAGTCACATGTGATTGCACAACCAATCCGGTACAGTATTCTCATGAATAGCAATGAGAACTCCATATCTACGAGTTCACATTGCTATTAATGAAACAAAAATCAAACACACTAAACACAACATAAAAAATAAAAAACACACCTCACATAATTAAAATTAATTTAAATTAAAGTTAATAAATGTGTTAGAAAAAATATATATTTTTCTGATTTTTTTTTGGAAGTTTTGTAATTAGGGTTAAAAATAAACTTACCTTAGTAGGCAGGGTTTTTAACATAAAAATGTGTTTTAAAATTTTATTTTTATTTGATTTTTATGTTTTAAAACTCTTACGCTGGTAAAAGTAGGCTATGCGCCTGTTTTTATCAGGCGCAAAAGTTTTAAGGACATTCACTGGGCAAGAGATGGGCAAATAGTGCAATCTTGCCCATGCGAATGTCCTTGCTGCCGAGATGCATAGGATTGTCAAGCCAGAATTTGACAGATCGGAAAATCGGCTTTTGTGATGCTTCCCCGGATCCGTACACACTCCGTATGGACCCGGTGAGGCTGGAATTTGAGGCCCATTAACCCAAAATTGTAAGAAGTAGCTATTAGATCCAAAAATGGGGTTTTTAATTCTTAAGGAACAAACTGGATTCTCAATAACAAACTGAAGAAATGCAACTGGGAACAGATGCCAAGGAGGTCAAGTAACAAACACAAGAGTCAAATAGCTGGGGAATGGAGTGATAAAAAGGATGGCAAATGCAAGATAGCACAGGATCACTAGGTTGATTCTGGGGATGAGGGGGTTGACTTAAGAGGAAAGGTTGAGTAGCTTGGGCCTCTACTCATTGGAATTCAGAAGAATGAGAGGTGACCTTATCGAAACATAACAGCATCAAGGAGGTGCGTGGAGAGGCAGTCGGGACTTCGGTGAGAGGCCTATAAAAGGCACAGCAGGGAGTCCGGGGAGCAGCGTCGAGGAGGTGCGTGGAGAGCCAGTTGGGACTTTGGCGAGAGGCCTATAAAGGGCACAGCAGGGAGTCCGGAGCCCAGCATTGAGGAGGTGCGTGGAGAGGCGTGGCTTGTGCAGCGACAGGGAGAAGGCAAAAAAGTAGAAAGAAATCGAAAGGTGACGTCACAGCCAAGGGGGTAAGTGATTGGCTGGTGATTGGTAAGTAGCTTTTCTTTTTTCTTTTCTCTATCAGTAAGTAACTTTTAGCACTGTTGTTGCCAATTTAAGTGTATCTAAGGGTTAAGTCATGGCAGGAGAGCTCGGACACGAGTTATGCTCCTCCTGTACTATGTGGGAAGTCAGGGACACGTGGGAAGTGTATCTGCTTGCAGCTCCTGATGAACCGCGTTGCGGAACTGGAACTGCAGGTGGATTCATTCTGGAGCATGCACGATGCTGAGAATGATGTGAATAGCACATTTAGTGAGTTGGTCTTACCGCAGGTAAAGGGTACACAGCCAGATAGGGAATGGAAGACCAACAGGAAGAGCAGTGCAAGGAAAGTAGTGCAGGGATCCCCTGCGGTCATCCCCCTGCAAAACAGATAAACCGCTTTGAGTACTGTTGAGGGGGATGACTCATCAGGGGGGAGCAGCAGCAGCCAAGTTCATGGCACCGTGGCTGGCTCAGCTGCACAGGAGGACAGGAAAAAGAGTGGGAGAGCGATAGTGATAGGGGATTCAATTGTAAGGGGAATAGATAAGCGTTTCTGCGA